>NC_064639.1:345155788-345462326 GCF_023864345.2 Schistocerca serialis cubense
AGAACTAAAGAAACGGCAAAAAGGCAGGAAGTTAAAGAGGTAGGATCTATATAAGTTGAAAGAAGCAGAGCTCGTTTAGAGTTCCAAGCAGAGCAGTAGACAACCACTGACTATAACAGCGGAAAGGAATACAGTAGAAGACGAATAATTAGCTTTGAGAGACAAAATAGTGAAGGCAGCTGGGGATTAGATAGACTAGAAGAAAGACCTAGTGGAAATCCTTGCATATCGCAAGAGATATAAAATATAACTAATTGTAAATTTGTGGTAAGGTCTTACGGGACCAAACTGCTGAGGTCATCGTTCCCTAAGCCTACACACTAGTTAGTGTAACTTAAACTAACTTACGCAGTGGACAACACACACCCATGCCCGAAGCAGGACTCGAATCTCCGACGGGAGAGCCGCACGGACCGTGACAAGGTGCCCTAGACCACGCGGCAAATAAAACTGATGAAAGGAGAAGAGAAATTTAGCTAATGATTTCGGCGAAAAGGAATACAGTGGTCAAAAAATGAGACTGACAGGTAGTGCAAACTGGCAATGCAGGACTGACAATAGGAGAGATGTAAGGTCTTAGAAGTATACATCGCTGTGAAAGAAATACATACCACCAATATGGGAACAGTAGACAGTACCTGTAGGAACGTTAAAGTGACATGCGGAGAAAAGAGAAGCAGCTGTATGAATGCCAGGAGCTCAGATGGAAAGGCAGTACTGAGCAAGTAAGGCAAAGCCGAAAGGAATATACATAATGGTTATATAAGGAAAATGTACTTGAAGGCAAGAAGAAGTAGATAAAGATGAGATGGGAGATATGTAACTGTGAGAAGAATTTGGCAGAGCTCTGGAAGGCCAAATTTGGAACAAGGCCCCTGCAAAAGGCTTACGATCAGATCTACTGGTTAAAATGGTTCAAATGGCTCTAAGCACTATGGGACTTAATATCTGATGTCATTAGTCCCCTATCGTAAAACTACTTAAATCTAACTAACCCAAGGACATCACACATGTCCATGACCGAGGCAGGATTCGAACTTGCGACCGTAGCAGCAGCGCGGTTCCGGACTGAAGCGCCAGAACCGCTCCGCCACAGCGGCCGGCAGATCTACTGGTATCTTAGCGTGAGAGAGCCATGACAAAGCTATTTCACTGGTATCCAAGATGCATGACACAGACGAAATAACTTCAAACGTCAAGAAGAATGTGATAATTCCAATTCCAAAAGACGCAGATGCTGTCTGGTTTGAATATTACTATTAGTTTAATAGCTGGTTGCAAAATACTGACGCGAATTATTTCCCAAAGAATGGTTAAACAGGTACAAGCCGACATCGACGAAGATCAGTTTGGATTCCACAGAAATATAGGAACAAGCAAGACACTAATGGTTCAGTGACTTAACTTACAAGCTAGGTTATACGAGTAGGAAGACAAATTTACGTTTATAGCATTTTTAGACCTAGAAAAAGCTTTTTAAAATGTTGACAGGAATACGATCTTCTAAATTATGAAGTTAGTGGGGTTAAAATTCAGGGAGCGGAAGGTTACATACAATTGTATAGAAAACGGACTGCAATTGTAAGAATCGATGACATGAAAGAGAAGCAGTAGTTGAGAAGAGAGTGACTCAAGGTTGTAGGCTATTCGCGATGTTATTCAATCTGCACGCTGAGCACGCAGTAAGAAAATTTTGGAGAGGGAACTAAAGCTCAGGGAAAAGAAATAAAAACTTTGAGATTTGCAAATGACGTTCTAATTCTATCAGAGGTGGCAAATTAGTTGGAAGAGTGAAACTTCCTCTCGGATTGAAACTGTGAGCTGGACCGAGACTCGAAATCTGGAGCTTTGCCTTTGGAGGAGAAGTGCTCTACCATCTGAGCTACCCAAGTACGACTCACGACCCGCCCTCACAGTTTTAATTACGCCAGTACCTCGTCTCCTACCTTACAAAGGTTGTTGAACCCATTGGCTAGAGTCTGGAAAGGAGAATACAAAATTAGCTTGGGCAAAAGTAAAATAAGGCCAATTGGATGTGCTCTAATTAAATCAGTTGATGCTGGGGGACTGAGACACTAAAAGTACTATATTGAGTTTGATATTTTTGACGATGGCCGAAGCAGAGGGGATATAAAATGTATACCGACAATGGAAAGCAAAGCATTTCTAAAGAAGAGAGATTTGTTAAAACAAAATATAGATTTAAATGTTGGGAAGTCTTTTCTGAAGGAATTTGTGTGAAATGTAGCCTCGCTTGAAAGTGAATCGTGGACGATAAGCAGATCAGAAAATACGGAACAGAAGCTTTTGAAACTTGATGGTACCGAAGAATGCAGAGGAATACATAGTTAGATAACGTATCTAATGATGAATTGCTGAACAGAATTGAGGAGATAAGCAATTTATGACGTAACTTGACTAAACGAGGCGTCAGTTGATGGGACACAGAGAATCATCGATGTATTAATGGAAGGAAGATCGGGGAGTAGAGAAAAAACCGCAAGTTATTCACCATTTGGATTTGCAGTTCCTTGTGTCTACCGTGTTTGCAATTAAAATTGTAGGATGTGAGGTCCACCATATTAAACAGAACTCCCACGAACAAACAGAACTACACACAAGAACTAAACACATAAAACAAATAGCAGTAGAAAATCTTTATGATACCCATATGGTAGACACGTTAAATCAAAAAAATATGTGAACAGTACAAAAATGAACATACCACACAGACACAAATCCTAACCCAACACAGAACAACACGAAACACAGACAACGACTGCCGGCCGGAGCAGCCGAGCGGTTCTAGGCGCTTCACTCTGGAACCGCGCGACCGCTACAGTCGCAGGTTCGAATCCTGCCTCGGGCTTGGATGTGTGTGATGTCCTTAGGTTAGTTAGGTTTAAGTAGTTCTAAGATCTGGGGGACTAATGATCTCAGCTGTTAAGTCCCATAGTGCTCACAGCCATTTTTTTGAACAAACAATGACTACACACAAGACACAACCGAGCAACAACACACACACAGAACGAAATGGCACAGACTAACCTACAACATGAACATTGTTCACAGAATAGACAACATATTATAGAAACAGGGACTCATAATAGGATACAGGACAGCCGCGCGGGATTAGCCGAACGGTCTGAGGCGCTGCAGTCATGGACTGTGCGGCTGATCCCGGCGGAGGTTCGAGTCCTCCCTCAGGCATGGGTGTGTGTGTTTGTCCTTAGGATAATTTAGGTTAAGTAGTGTGTAAGCTTAGGGACTGATGACCTTAGCACTTAAGTCCCATAAGATTTCACACACATTGGAACATTTTAGGATAAAGGACAGAGAACACAACACAGAAAAAGATCAGAACACAAGAAACACCCATGGATAAATTTAAAAGTTCAGGGATATGTGAACCCACATGCAACACTTGCTAGTCAGTGTATATAGGACAAACCTGCAGAAACTTCAAAACCAGATATTCAGAACATCTCAGAGCTTTAAAATGCAACAGCTCTCATAGCACATTTTCTGACGACCTTATAGCCCACAATCACCACCCAACTACGATAGAAACAGACTTAAGAATACTAAAACCCACCCACAGCCTATACAGAAAACTGACTACTGAGGAAAACTTCCACATACAGAAGGCAATAGCAGAAGAAAAACAGGTCATAAATGAATACACTACACTCCGCAAGGGAACACCATTTAACAAATTAAAGGAACCTTACAAAAAAGGCAACACAAACTGGTAAACTCTACCCACGCACAAAAACACACACACTCAGACACACACACACACACGTACACGAAAAATGGATACACTACAATCTGCAAACACTCACGATTTACACACAAAAGGAACACAATGTAAAAGACGACACAAACAGCTAATAAGCGTACAGAAAACACACACGCACGCACACACACATTCAGATAAAATGTAAGGAAAATTCAAATTTGGAGCCGAACTCTCTGGTGAACAAATGAACACTGACTGGGCTGTGACACACATCAACCACAATTACACTGTGTGTTGGTGAAGTATAAAGTGCTTTAACGACCTTATTTGTGAAAATACGTGTTATATTTACGTATGAGTCACAAAACCTGACCATGATGCTGAGAATAAAAGGGCTTGACTCACGAAAACGTAAGTAAGAACGAATATAGCCGCGAAATATCGCGACAAATTAAATTACATTTTAAATAATAGGTTAACTCCCAACAAAATTTCTCATCAGCATCGTTTGGTTGCAGATGACAAGCTACTTATAATAAATAATACACAAATGGCCTGGAATAATCATGCACACCGAGTGTAAAGGTATTCACCAAAAGAAACGAACTATTGTTTGACCTAAATATCCACATAATTTTGTAATCATCTAATAAAAATATTCACATTGCAGAATAAGTAAAACGGAAACCCACTGATGATGGTACAGTGGTGCTGAAACATGTTTGGGTAGTGGGAGAAAACGGTGTTTTGCATAATTGACGTACCTCGCATCCTAAAAATAGAAACAGCAAGAGTCGAAAATAGTAATCAGGTTCAAATATATGTAGGTTGCAGTAGTTATTTGGGGATGAAGAGGCTTGCAGAGTATAGAGTAGTTTATAAAGCTGCATCAAACCAGTCTTTGGGCAGAAGACCACGACAATCATGAGATAAATGAAGACGAATAAAGGAGACGAAAATTTAATTTTCATGGGTGTATAAGAAAATAGAACTGAGAAGAGGTATGAAAAGCGAGGCCACCTGCTAGCTTAGTGCATGTATCACAATTTTATCACTGCCATCACATGGTTTATGAATTAATAGGCTGTGTACTTGTGAGAGACCTGAAGACATTGGGAAGTTTCAGAATCATTATATACAAGTAAGAGATTTCGAAAACACATTTTAAATATTTCCCGGGGCACATGTGTACAGTGGCCACAATGTAGTTTATGAACTGCATACAGGGAGAAAAACTAAGGAAATCATGGTTTTCTGGCGACGTAGTAACATTGACCGATACAACAGCCAATGAGCTGGGTTAGCAGTTGAACGGAACTAATAGTCTTGAAAGGAGGTTGCAAGACGGATATCAACAAAAGTATAACAAGATTTATGGAAATGTACTCTAATTACATGAAGTCATTAGCTTATAAGCAGCGAAGCGTAATTACTAATACAACCTAATCAGAAAACATGACATCTTTCATTACCCAATTCTGTAGAAGGTCGTTGTAATTAAACGGCTAAGTACTGCACTAGACGGATTTTCTAGCCAGTGTTTCTTTAGCTTTCGATTTCTCGTTAAATCTTCGTTAGAAGATTTTTATGTATTTTCTGTACTTTCCTTAATAATTTCTTAAACGATGTGCATTGCGTTGTTATCTTAAAGAAAAATAATGTGTAAATGGGTAATTCAGATGAAATGATATCCTCTAGGGTAACACGATGTGCAATGCCATAGTTATGTGCTCTATGTTGTTTCAGAAAAACCCGCAGCGCACAATTCCGACGCTGGACGACAACGGTTTAATTCTTGCTGAAAGGTTAGTGCAAACATAATCTTATAACACACGGGGAAGGATTAGCAATGGCGAACTCGCTAGTAAGGACATTCAACAGTCTGGGACTAGTGTCGTGTCTACTGAAAAAAAGGGACGTTTCAGTCATAAAAGAAAAGCCAGTAATTGTTCAAATGATTATTTTAAAAGTAAATAATTTGTTCGACACAGTCATAACAATTTAAGTTCCAGATTCCCTATTTCGGCCGTCATCGGCCTTCTTCAGATTATAAGACAGATGATATAGTTCTCTCCAACCACTGAGGAAACCACTTTGTCGCTGAGACTTTCTTATAGTGTATGCTTTTGCCCACCCAGATCGGAAAAACGAATTAATTATTCATATACAGCCTCTTTGGCTGTGCTACACTGTAAGGATGTTTTGTTATATTTTTCTCTCAACAGGTTTCAAAGTTCGTCTATGTTTTCATTTTTGGAATTCCTAATCTCAATCGGTAAAATCGAAAACCCTAGAGGGTAACTTTGTTGTGCGTCTGTCCGCTTGCCTGTCTAACCGACTGCTAAAAATGCTTTTCCTCGGGGGAGGGTAGATGTATCAAGTCGAAATATATGTCTACGGTCCCATGACGGTGTAAATAAATGAAGCTTCGTAGTCAGGCACGGTCATTTATGTCATATATTTTGATACTCGCAAACTCACTCATCAAAACCTATGGGGTACTTCCTGTTGCCTCGGAATCATTAAATTTTGCAAGAAGCAAAGTTTCACAATACAACGACAGGAAAAAATCGACTTATTAATTTATAATTACATTCCCCCTCCCCCCAAAAAATTGTCATTTGTTATCTGACTGCCTGTCCGTCCATCAGTCTTTCTCAGGAACTGATCGACGGACGGTTCAACTTGAAATTTGTGTCACGTACTAATATCTCAGTTCTCTTGGCAGTGTAATAAACGTAAGCTCCGAAGTCTATACAATAAAAAGATACGGCTGTTTATGTTACATGTTTTGATACTCGCAAACTCAATCATCAAAACCTGTAGGATATTTTCCGTTGACTAGAACCATAAAATCTTGCAAGAAACCAGATTTCACATTACAAGTAAAGTGGAAAAAGCATTCATTTGTTATCACATCACACAAAAAATATTTCTTTTCTCATTTGCTAGTCGACTTCAGTTTTAAAACATTCCCAACAGTCTTGGTATTCTATGCCTATTTCAATGTCGATAACAGATATAAGTCTTAGATTTTATATTCGCGCTATGGATGTACAGTCTATGTACATAATTAAGGTTTTTTTTACGGACTACAAGGCCTGGTTGTACATTTTGCACTACTTAGTGCCCTTCGTACAAGAACTGCACAGTGCTAGAGTGCGGTAACCTATAACACAATCACGCCTGAAATCAAGTCTCTTGTTTACGGTTGCCAGTTTAGTGCGTCGAATGACTAAACTGAAGGTATATAAAGTGAAACGCCATCTCTCTTGACTACTAATCCCTGGACTACAGTCTTCATCTCTCGTGTGCAAGCCTCTTCGTCTCTGCAGAACTATTGCAGCCTAGATCCACTACGACCTGCTTGCTGTAGAGAATCTTGCTCTCTCTACAAATCTTATACGCCAAACTTCTCTCTGAACCATGTTTACTATTCGTTGATGCCTCAGAATCCCCTTTAATAATTACGTTCTACCGTAAAATACTTCCCTCGCCAGTCAGTTCAGTATACATTTATTTGTTAACCTATACATTATGATTTAGCCTTCTTCTGTTGCACCACATTTCAATAGCGTCTGTTCTCTTCTTGCCGTTCCTGCTTATTCCACAAGTTTCACTCTCATTTACAGCTACATTGTAGACAAATACCTTTCGAAAATACTTACCAACACTTACATTTGGTGTCTTTGTTCTCCTTCAATAGCGTGTAATATTAACCACATAGTCTTGGCGTCTATAGTTCAAATCGTTGCTTGTACTCTTCGGAGTTCGGACTTTTCTGACTTTATGTTTGTGCATGTCGTTTCATAATTCTAACAGCCGTGCTTCATTTCTAGTAAGATAATTCTCCGTTTATAACGCCCCTTCTTCTCTTTTTGGCACCTCTTTGAACGAAAGGTAATGCAAATGCAAGCCGTGTATGAGCTCCATCACCCAGCTATGTACCTAATCTGCTTGTAATGTTCCACACTTAATCTAGGACAAGGTAATGAATTTTATAAATTAATGTTTAATTCTAAATTTCTTTGCTGATTTTATCACATTCAGTACTATTTTACTAAAAATTTATGAAACTCTTTACTTTTTTTTCGTACTTGGCAACTGTATTTTCGTATATTGTCAGTGACTTAGATACACAGGCTATGATTTACAGAATATTTACGAAATGTTTACTGTTTAACATAAAAAATTTTTTAACATCTTTCCTATAGTATTTACCGTACAAAAGATTCGCAAATTTATCTGTCTTTCAGAACGTCGATCATGACCGTCACGTTCTTTGTATATTATGATCGTAATGTGTTTTTATGCCTCTTGCAGCTGTATTGCGAGATAATCGCCCGTTATAAGGTATGCCAAATGTAAATACGTATATGTATGAAAGAAATTAATCTGTGGTATCTGGCACAAAATAAATTTCTTTTTGTTATCAGTCGTTCAGTCGCGTGACTGGTTAAGTGTTGCCCACCACCACTTACCCTTGAGGCGCGTTCTGAAGCTGTAGTCAGAGTGAAACTAATATGTCAAGGATGCTACTGAAGGGATGATATTTGAAAAGATTCGATCACCCACGTTCTGTTACAAGACTGACTGAGGAATTCGTGAGCCTTAACATTACAAAAGAGACTTCACTGGAAGATTTGTAGTTTGTGGTAGTGTGGTGTCCTTTGAAGACTGTGACAAAATTCTGTCTGTAGAACAACAAAATATGAGGTAGAAACATTTTACGGTCTCAATGTGCCACTAAATCTGTAAGAATCATTAATGTGAACACCTGACGTCATACTGGGTGAATTTCTTTGAACTTGTCCATGACCGATTTTTTCCGCATACTTGATTTCTTGCAGCAATAACGTTGACGTCTACGGCTCATTAAACGCTAATATTGTTTTCATTATTCGGATTAACAGCACTATTTACTTACCAATACTGTTGTGTATAGCCTGTGAGGCAGAATGTTGGGCTTCTGTAAGTGTTTAATGTAGCTGCTTAAAGCGTTCTGTATGCGTTAACATCACTATGTTTTCGTGTACCAGGCAAATTGTCACCACATACGCGCCTCGTATCAGAGAATACGTAATGGATTCACCGCGTCGTTCTGTGTTATCCTCCACTTCTTCTCAGAGACAAGCAGCAATCGGACTAGGGAATTACCATTCAATGTTTTAACACCGTTGAATGTTTTAACACAATAACACAAACGGTTGTGTTTCAATGGTGTAGTAATTTGAAAGCATGGAGTCTTCACAAATGCATTGGCATTGCGTTGTACTATATCCCAGGTAACCATCGTCGTCGATTATGGAGGTGACCTGTGGAGAGAAATCATTCTCCCAGTGTATCGAAATGACATAGCGGTGTAGCTTCTAGCCCCTGGTATGCGTACAGATCAAGAAAACTATACAGCATATCGGTACGCCACGAACATCCTGCGACCTCATGTGATACCTCTCACTTGACAATATCGTTCTGCAGTTTTACAACAGGTCGGTGCTCGTTCACACATGGAGCGGGTCTCTACGAACGGTGTGCGTGGTGGTGAGGTAGTCCCATGTGCAGAAAGATCTGCAGTTCCCTCCTCGATAGAGTACGTGTGGAAGTAGCTCGGACGTCAAGTCATTTCCTGTGCCAGTACTAACAAGGGAAACTCCCCTCAGAATTAGTGGTAAGGGGGCTCAGTGAACAGCCCGTCAAAAACTGAACAAAGACCAAACTTGAAAACAGGAAGAAGGTGTACTGAACTGTGAAAAAAAAAGCAAAATAGAAACACTGAACGGTCCAAGGATAAGAAATGTAATTAAGAGAAACGTAAAGCAGCAACGGCGTCGTGATTAAGTGGTCACGGTGTTGAACCGCCAAGCGAGCGAGCGATGTTTCAACCTCCCTCGGGCATTTTTTTTTCCCCCTCGCTGCACGCTGTATTGATATTTGCGTCTGTGTCAAGGCGTAACGTCCGTTTCAACACAGCAAACAGGGACCTTTAATGACAGTTGATTCTGCAAGACTATTAGCATCCGAAAGGGAATGGCTTTAGAATGGGAACCGTTTGATAACAAGGCGGCAAGCAACCCGAATCCTCCAGCGGAAAACACATCTGTTGTGTCATACACAGCATACCTGATAGTACGTGTGTCATATCATAGGAACCTCTTGACGACGCATCTAATTTGTACGCCTGGTAAATGAGTGAGATATGCCTCCTTGCGCGATTTAGGAGTTCGTTGAATGTGAATGTAATCGCTCCGAAGGACATGATGAAAACATAATAGTTTGTCACATAAGCTGCAACAAATGAACGTAACTGTTTCTCAATCACACAGTTTCTATGTGCTCCGTCAGAACATCTGTTTTTAGCGTTTCTGAAGCTGCGTTCCGTTTTGCAAGGTTAAACTCTTAAATACCTTCGTTGTAACATAGGTCAGAGCCGCTTTTTTGTTATTTCGGTGAGACGTCTATTTGGTATCTTGCCTGCTCTCACTGTCGATCACATTTACTTGCGACGGTAAAGTTTTCTTACCACGTACCTCATTTTCTATAGCCAATGTATCGTATGACAGTTGCCAAGGCAACCGAAAGAGAACAAACATTTCAATGACCAACGGACAGTTCATAATACCGAGAAAAATGAGATAGCACGAGGGAGTTTTCAACACGGCTCGTCCGGTTTATAGCCCAACAGTGTAACCACTTAAACACGACGCCGCGGCTATTAGATTTGTTTTGATATTGCACTTGTTCGGCTTGGACCGTTTACTGTTTCTATTTTGCTTCTTTTTCACAGTTCAGTACACCTTCTTCCTCTTTTCATGCTTGAACTGTGTTCAGTTTTTGACAGGCTATCCGCTGGGTTATCTTACCACTAAATGTGAGGGAGATGTGATGGGGAGTTTCCCTTTTACGAACCAGTTACAATAGCTGCGGCTCAGCTTGCTTCATGAGGGGCTGGAGTGACTCTGTCAAACCCTTCCCAACGGAATCTGTGAATGGATTCAGGCCAGAGGTGGTGGAACATCATACCACCAAGTTCCTTATAAACGTGACTCGATGTTGTAACCACTGAACTAACATCACATACCATCTCTTTTATTCTCAGGCTGCGTATTTTGTTTTAATAATTTCATGACCATCTTGTTTTCGGCACATAATAATAATAATTATTATTTTCTTTTACAGCCGTGCTATCGCTATGTATCTAATATCGAAATATGCGAAGGACGATTCACTGTACCCGAGTGACCCGTCTAAGCGAGCTCTTGTAGATCAGCGGCTGTTTTTTGACTTCGATATCTATGGAGCTATTGGGAAAATCTGGGTAAGTTCTGCAGCAATTCAACCTGTGAAAATACATGAGTAACGCTCGCACAATCTAAAGAAAACATGTCGGTTCTTGATCTGATTTATTTTTCTTGCCTGCACAGATACCTACCTGCTTATCTCCTTGTAAATCATCGGGCATCACGCTGTCGAGTAGTTTGTGACGCATGGTTTGAGCACGAGAAAGCACGATCTAGGAACACAAACTGTGGTAGGAAACTACTTCGTAACCTAACTGGTGGTGATCTGGAAAACATTGTAGAATAGCAAACAAAGAAAGAAACGGTTATTTTCTACAGTTTTCACTCTAGCCGAATATCACCAATTTTTTGAAGTGTTCTGTAGCCACTTCGTGAGTTACAGCAATTCATTACAACGAAAGAACATTCCTCTTCATTCAACATTAAGTCAACAGAGAAATTCAACCTCCTTGTCTGCTAAGTGTGTGTCACTAGCTCTGTGAGAATGAGTTACAGTACATTCAGATATATTACAAAAAACAAGCAATATGTGAAGATTGCAACTTCTCACCTAGCATGTGACGCTAAGTAGTATGGATTTTACTGAAATGCTGTGGACATTCTAGTCTGAAAACGCAAACCAATCGAGAAACTCTGTTCTGTGAATTCATGAGAATGAAAAAGATGCCGAAGCTCAAAAACGTTGAGACGTGGTTGTAACTTATCCATCTTAATCAAAGTTGATGTAGAGAAAACAGTAAAAGAATACAAGGAGAAATTTCGAAAACGGACTTACATTCAGAGAAATAAATAAAAATATTGAGTTTCGACGTTGTCATTAATTTTGCCAGGGAAAGCAAAAGACTTAGGTGATTACCTGTAAACTGGTTGTAAGATGAACATCAATAAAATTACAATAAGGATAATAGAGAATAGCAAAATTAAGTTTGGAAATTTTGGAGTGCATGGAATAAGAAATGAGATGCTGTAAGTCATAGTCGTATATTGAGCACCAAACTGATTGACGCCATAACAGTGAAGAGGACATTAAAAGCAGACTAACAGCAAAAAAAACGTTTCTAAAAAGGGAGAAACATGTTACCTTCGAATACAGATAATTAGATTTTTTTTCAAATTTTTTTCTGTGTGGAAATGCAACGTAAACTATAGTCAGTACAGACAAAGAGAGAACAGAAGCTTTTCATATGTTGCGTTGTAGAAGAATGCTGAACATCATATGGATAGAGCCGATAACCAATGACAGAATACTGAATCGTTGTACGGGGACTACAATATAGCGTAGATTCACATGACAAATCATGAGGCATCGAAAAATAGTTAACGCATTAAGTACCGGATATTTTTATTTATGCTTATCGTAGTGGCCTGATATTGTATGGTGCTGATTTGCATGTAGAGAACACAACGTAAGTGTCTAGGAGGACCTGCAATGTGTTATCGGTACAGTAGTTTTACTCCACAAAACAGTATTTCATCGGCTAGCAGTTTTGTGTAGGCACATAATGATACAAAAAATTACTTCTCATCAACTCTGCATCAGTTTTATTGTAAACTTGAACATAAAAAGTTTCTGCACGTTGTGAATCAATAATTTTTGATGCCAATAGAAAGGAACCACTTTTCATAAACTATAATCCTGACATAATTGTAAACTACATTTAAAAATAATAATCACATCCACTATATTATTGAGCACAAGAATAAATGAAATCCGAATCTGCGGAAATAATATTTCGGTCATCATTTGCAAAATCCTAATTCGTCTCTCTACCCCAACCCTATGGGGGAGAGAGGGAGAGTTTTAGTTTTAGCGAATCAAAATTTACGAGGTAAATAAATATTTTTTATGTATCCGTAACCATTTTCCACGCAAAAATGAGAACATGGATTTTCTTGAATTACAGCGCCAGCTACCAAGAATCAAAACAAATGTTTAAGAGAAAATGTACATAGTTTTTGATGTAGAATCTGATTCTGCAATGAAAAATGGAGGTTCCCATTTGAAATTTTAAAGTTGCCTCCCACCCCATCCCCAGGGGACTGGGGTGGGGGTCAAATTTTAGCACCAGGATGTCCCCCTCGAAAATAATCAACTTTGGATTCTACGCATTTTTTCGTCTGAAGCTTATTTTTCGAGTTATTCTGCTTTGTCAACTTAAAATTTACACCCTGCACACCATAACGGATATGTCTGTTATGTGTTGTACATCTTTATTCCTGTGGTAAGTAGCATCTGAAACGAGATCCTTTACTGACAGCCTAACCATAAGTAATAAACTGATATAAAGAATGTGAGATTATGTAAAATATAAAAATTTAAAACACATGTTAGCTGCACAGTGATCCTGCGGGTGTATAGGTTAAGAAGACAGTTCAATAACTTATAGCGGTTAGTGTAGCGAACATGGTAAGTAGCATCTGAAACGAGATCCTTTACTGACAGCCTAACCATAAGCAATAAACTGATATAAAGAATATGAGATTATGAAAAATTTAAAACACATGTTAGCTTCATTTTCATATTATTTTGTCATAGTAAGTAAACTTTTTACGTATATTTTGGTCTATGATCGATAACAAAGATCTGTCAATATTTCTTTTTGCCTGCAGTATGCAGTTATTGACGAAAAAGCACCAGACCAGACGTATGTGGACAAAGTAAACGGTGGACTAGAGACTTGGAACAGAATGCTAGAAGGAAAGCAATGGCTCGCAGGGGATAACATCACACTGGCTGATTACTCTGCTGCTCTAATTGTGTCAACAACTCAGGTAGTTCTGTTCTGTTTATGCACATTTAGTCTCTAAGAGAAAACACAGAAGTAATAGCTAAGAATTCAATTTTCGAGTTGTTATGAAACAAATAAAACTGTTATGTTGACTGTGTTGAATCGATCTGACTTCTCTTCCGTCACGGTATTATACTGCCTCTTACGTAACCCTTACTCAGTTAACACGAGTTTATTTGTACGCGATATCCTATTTTCTCGTCTGAATTTTTTCGTTTAAAATGCTGAAACAATGTAAATGCTTTGGTTTTAACTATCAGCCTTTATTTTATAAGACTGTACTTCTTGCTTTGCATGTTTATATCTCCTTTACTAGGACATTTCTTAAACACATAATTAATAAATTATATGTACTTTGGAATTACTTTAGATTTTAAAGTGTATTGCCTATGTACAGAAGAAATCTCAATTCCATTGTCAACGGAATTTTATATCAGCATAAAGCAGATGCAAGCTGCAAGTTGTACTCTGCTACCTGTACTTACTAACTTTAAAGCGATCCTGCGGGTGTATAGGTTAAGAAGGCAGTTTCACTAATTGATAGCAGTTAGTGCAGCGTATTTTCTGACGTTATTAATGCGATAACATATGTGAAATGTGATTAGATAGCAACAAGACAAAATCGCAGCAAACCACTGTTCCAACGTCAGTTGAAGAGGTCCCATAAACATCTACCCTACTATATTACACGTAAGAAAACGCCTCACTCATATATCGTTCTTCTTCTTATCTTTGCACCTGAAAGTATTCCGTGAAAACCGGTTGAAGTTCTAGGAATGGTGTCAAGGAAAACTGTAAACTAATGCGGGTTTCTGTTCAAGATATGTGTATAGATGAGACATCGCTTTCAAACCATTGACAAATCAGTAACATTCCAATATGCACCACCAGTCAGTTGAATATCCACACTGGGTGCTGAAGGTGAAAAAGAATAATGTTGGTCTTTCAATGAACGTTTTGGAATTTCGCGAATAATTGGGATTAAAAAAAGCACAGTTATGTACACCTCCGAAGATATGCTGCCACGCTTATTGCCAGACATCAGGTTGGACATAAGACACTCTTGTGGTACCAATATGGTGGATATCGCACTCATTCTTTACAGATAATTACAGGCCTTTGCATGAAATTTGGAAGTCGTTCGACTGGTCGTCCATGAACACAAAACAGCATATACACCTAATAGTTTTCACTGCCCTTTTGTTGTGAATAATGTTAAAAGAAATAGTCTATTAGGAAATACAGACTCCAGAAGACAAAAATGTCCTTCAAGAGAGGACTGTGCTACAAGAAGGGTAAATGACATTCAGCGTTAAACAAGGTCTGTCTGGAATTGCATGAGTCAATCAATTCCCATGGTCAGCATTTTGACCACTTGTTGTGTCTGTTGTGGTCTTCAGTCAAAAGACTGGTTTGGTGCAACTCTCCATGCTACTCCATCCTGTGCAAGCCTCTTCATCTCCGAGTAACTACCGCAGCCTACAAATGGTTCAAATATCTCTCAGCACTATGGGACTTAACATCTGAGGTGATCAGTCCCCTAGAAACTAGAACTACTTAAACCTAACTAACCGAAGGACATCACATACATCCATGCCCGAGGCGGGATTCGAACCTGCGACCCTAGCGGTCGCGCGATTCCGGACTGAAGCGCTCGGCCACATCGGCCGGCCCACAACCCACATCCTTCGGAATTTGCTTAGTGTATTCATTTCATTCTTAGTCTCTCTCTACGATTTTGACCCTTCACTCTTCCCTCTAAAGCTACATTGGTGCTCCCTTGATGCCTCAGAATGTGTCCTATCAACCGATCCCTAGTCAAGTTGTGCCAGGAATTCCTCTTCTCCCCAGTTCTACGTGATATACCCATCTAATCTTCAGCATTCTTCTGTAGCACTATATTTCAGAAACTTTTATACTCTTCCTATCTAAACTATTTATCGTCCATGTTTCACGTCCATACTTGACTACAATAGAAGCAAATACTTTCAGAAAAGACTTCCTAACACATCTATATTCGATGTCAGCAAATTTCTCTTCTTCGGAAACGCTTTCCTTGCCACCGCCAGTCTGCATGTTATATCCTATCTACTTCTACCGTCATTAATTACTTTGCTGCCAAAATAGCTAAACTCATCTACTACCGTAAGTATGATATTTCCTAAACTGACTCCTCAGCATCACCTACTTTACTTCGACTACATTCCATTATCCTCGTTGTGTTTTTGTTGAGGTTCATCTTATATTCTCCTTTCAAGACAATGTCCTTTCTATTAAACTGGTTTTCCAGGTTCTTCGCTGTCTCTGACAGAATTACAATATCATCGGGAAACCTCAAAGTTTTTATTTCTTCTCCCTGGAGTTTAAATCGTACTGCAAATTTTTCTTATGTTTCCTTTACTCGTTGCTCAATATACTGGTTGAATAACACTTGGGATAGGATCCAACCCTGTCTCATTCCCTCCTTAGCCACTGCTTGCTTTTCGTGACCCTCATCATTTATAACTGCCATCTGGTTTCTTTACTAATTGTAAACACCCTTTCGCTCCCTGTATGTTACCCTGGTACCTTCAGAATTTCAAAGAGAGTGTCGCACTCAACATTATCAGAAGCTTTCTCTAGGTCTATAAATGCTATAAAAGTAGGCTTGTTTCACCTAAACCACCCTTCTAAGGTAAGTCGTGGGGTCAGTATTGCCTCGCGTGTTCCTACTTTTCTGCGGAATCCAAACTAATATTTCCCGAGATGGGCTTCTACCAGCTTTTCCATTCGTCTGTATAGAATTTGTGTTAGTATTTAGCAGAAGTGACTTATTAAGTTGATAGTTAGGTATTGTCACACCTATCAGCACATGCTTTCTTTGGAACAGGAATTACTATATTTTTTCTGAAGTGTGAGGGCATTTCGCCTGTCTCATACATCTTGCTCACCAGATAGAAGAGTTTTACATGGCTGGCTTTCCCAAGGCAATCAGTAGCTCTGACGGAATGTTGTCTACTCCCAAGGACTTGTTTCGACTTAGGCCTTTCAGTGCTCTGTCAAATTGTTCACTCAATATCGTATCTCCCATCTCTCTTTCATCTACGCCCTCTTGCATTTGCATAATATTGCCCTCAAGTACATCGCCCTTGCATAGACCCTCTATGTATTCCTTTCTGCTTTCCCTTAGGACTGGTTTTCCATCTGAGCTCTTGATATTCATACAGGCCACTTTAGTTTTCCTGTGATATAAGCTTCTGCACCATTGCATGTTGTGGAAGACATAATAGCGTACATACTAGGGGTAGACAAATATATTACGTAGACACCAAAAGCACAACATGTTACCATGTGTGGCAGAGCGGTTCTAAATGGTTCAAATGGCTCTGAGCACTATGGGACTTAACTACTGTGGTCATCAGTCCCCTAGAACTTAGAACTACTTTAACCTAACTAACCTAAAGACATCACACACATCCATGCCCGAGGCAGGATTCGAACCTGCGACCGTAGCAGTCGCGCGGTTCCGGACTGAGCGCCTAGAACCGCTAGACCACCGCGGCCGGCCGAGCGGTTCTAGGCGCTTCAGTCTGGAACCGTGCGACCACTACGGTCGCAGGTTCGAATCCTGCCTCGGGCATGGATGTGTGTGGTATCCTTAGGTTAGTTAGGCTTAAGTAGTTCTAAGTTCTAGGGGACTGATGAACTTAGATGTTAAGTCCCATAGTGCTCAGAGCCGTTTTTTTTGTTACCATGCCCAGTACGTTGCAGGTACTGGCTTTCCACTGGCATTCAAAACGGCTCCAAGTCGTGTTGCAAAGGATAAACAGAGGCCATATGTGGTTTTCAGGGGAATCATAGACCATTCTTCCTGTAAAATAGTGGCACATTAGTTAAGTACGACGGTGATCACGTCCCCTTCTCTCCAAGTAGGCCATAAAGGCTCAATAATACTGATATCTGCTGAATGTGGCCGCCCAGTGGGATGCTCACAAAACCAGTCCTGGACGATGCGAACTGTGAGAACAGAGACACTGTCGTCTTGGAACACGTCCTCACCGTTGGGAACAAATATTGTGCCATGGGATGGACACATAATTCTTGACAATAATGTCCCTTGCAGAGAAGCATGTGACCCACGATATGGCTGCCCGAATCTTATCCGAACTCCCGCCGTGTTTCACTCTTTGGGCGTAAACTGAGCCGTAAGTTCGAAACAGTGTGAAGCAAGACTCTTCCGATCAAAGAACTTTCTTCCACTGCACCATAGCCCCGGGTTTTATAGCTCCGGCACCACGTTATCCTTTGACGGGCATTTGTGTCATTGATGTGCGATTTTGGAATCCCAGCCCTATGTTCCCTGCTTACGGAGCTCCCTTCGTATTGCTTTGGTGCTGACAGGTTTCACGAGGTCGACATCATGTACTGCAATGAAATTTGCATCTGAAGTCCTCATTAATTTTTATCACAATGCTCTTCGATGATTGTCTGTCACGCTTATGTCCGCATTGTGGCATAATGGATGATGTTTTTCTGGTTTCCCTCTATGAGATATAAATCTCTGATGCAGTGCCTCGTGAAATACCAAACACTTGCGCTACGATGGTTACGAAAGCACCAACCATACGAACACAAATAACTTGCGTAGATTCGAATTCACTTAGCCCCTACATAGTGCACTCAACACTTGGCAGAACACTGACACTTGCAATCTCTTCGGGTTTTGCTTATGTGCCGTTTGTGATCAAATACTACAGTGAAATCTGCAGGCTTGCCTAGCATCTGCAGCTATGCATTTTACAAGATGTTTCCATATTTTTGTCCAATCCGTGTACGAGCTGATTGTTTTCTTACATTTGGTGCAATACCGAAAGGTAAATTGCGACGCTGTCTTCTTATTTGTCTTTGATTAAGGTCATGTATCGTAAATTGTCGAAGTCTTCTTCTTAAGGTTAAAAAAGTTAAATAGCTGTTAGTAACCTCCCACAAAACAATGTTGATATATGAATTTGGCAACAATAAATATTACAGATAACTTGCGTAGGTCATAAATTCGCCACACTGTGCGCTATAACTAGGGAAAAGCCGTACGTCAATATGTTTACTTGTTTTGTATATGTTCTAGTTCTCTGTCTCATGTGCTTAAGCATGTTTACTGGGAGAACGCTATTGAATATAATGTATATTTTAAATGTTCTCTTTGTAAATGTGAGATGACTGATATAGTGTATCCGCTGGTAATATATTCCTAAATCTTCTGTTACAGATTGTTCCAAAAACTGAATTTAATCCATACAAGTACAAAAATATTGCTGAGTGGCTCTCTAGAGTTGAGAGCTCTAACCAAAACTACGCAGACGAGATGAAAGTATTTCGTGAAGCCGTGAAACCTCATCTAGAAAAGATACAAAAAAAATCAAAGTCATAATTTTTGGAGTACCCTTTGTTTTGCATATATTTCACAAATAAAGTTTTAAATTAAAAATATATTAATTTATTAAGGAGCTGATAAGTACCTTTTCAGTTCTGCTTATGTTAAAGATACAAGTATGCATTTTTATTTTCAGTTCTTAGTGTGACATACTCAGTTACCAATTACATACAAAAGTGTGTTTAAAATATGAACTGCCGTTGATGTGGACTGAGTGGCACACCAGATGTAACACTTCGACGATATGTAAGGAATGGGTCGCCAGATTGTAAACATAAAGTCACTTTCACCTTCACCTCCAGCATCATTCGTCTGAAGTATTTACGTTCGTCTGAAGTATTTTTCTCGATGACTAAAACACGCCATGTATTATCGTGTGTAGGTAACATTTATAACACGAGCAAAAGTTTTGAAAAATTCTGCTGGTGACCTCACTGACCCTACAAAATAAAACATTCTTGGAAATGCTATGTATATGAACAAAGGGACAGTGAACTTACCACGCCGCCGGAATGTGAGCAGGGTACCGTTAAACCTCTTGATCTCATTCACGGTTTATGAACACCTCTGATTATGGTAAGCCAGTGTGTGTTAAAGAAAGGCGGTATTTTCAACTTTTACTGTGTTAATTTGTTTGTTCACAACTACTTACAGCCTTCTAAGTTTTTCTAGAGAGACTTATAAGATTAATACAACGAAGATTATAACTACTACTTTCTTTTATAAATTCCTTGCTGTGGTACCCTCTATGAAAAAAAAAATCAATGTTTGTCGCAACATTGTGCATGTCCACTGCGACAATCCGCTCGAGTACTCTTCTTATAAAAGACCTTCGTGGTCCATACACATTGCGAGAATCTTCTAATACATAGGAATGGCGGAAGAAAGGTTAGAGCTTAATGTGTAGTTGACTACAGGGTCATAATCGATGGAGCGCTAGCTGTAGTGTTTGGAATGCGATGAGGAAGAAAATACTCCGCACACTTTCAGAGGAACGTTCCTAGTCTTCCCGTCAACAGATTGAAGAAAATCGCAGAGATCGTAAGTCTGCATGACAGATGACAGGCGGGAATTTGAAGTGATGTCCTCCCTTTACGAATCCAGTGTATTGTTAATACACCACGTCGCTCGGTGTGTTCCAATACGAGAAGAAGAAAGAGAATTGTCCTTAAAGGAGTGATATCTACACGTTCATCAGTATTAGTATATTAGCTTCATTTGTATGTTGTTATTCTGTCCCTACATGTCATCATCCAGTGGTCATTTGATTAGCGCTGCTGTCTCCCGATCACGGTGTTCCAGGATCGATTACCAGTCGGGTCGGGGATTTTCGCTGCTCGGGACTGGGCTTCTGTGGGTGTGTGTTGTTCTTGTCGCCATTTCATCATCAACGACGACCAATTCGCTTATTTGGCATCAAATAACAAGAGTTTTGCCGAACAAACTAGATGGGATTTCCCTGCCAATTATGCCACACACATATTCCATATTGTTCCCTCTACAATTATTGATCTGAATAGGATGCATAAAAGCATAAAGAACACCTCATTGTTCCGGACATCACACGATATTGTCAGAAAATGACCTATACATGGAACTACTGTTTAGTACAAGAGGAAAATTTATACCATCTGAGATTCGCGTGCAGAGTGACGTGGTCAACCGTCTCGAAAGCTCTACTGTATTTTAACGAGTAATTTATTCACTTTAAGTTTGTCTGTAATATTAGATTTTCCATTGGTTTTTGCAGAACGATTATAGTGTTCTCTCCTTTTCCGATTATTTACCCTCTTCACGTTCTAGACAGCAAATGAATATATATATATATATATATATATATATATATATATATATATATATATATATATATATATATACCAGCTACATTGTCGAATCGTGGAGCCTCTGGAAGCTCAGAGAAATAACGCACGAATCCTGCTTCATAAGACAGTCAGTGGTCTCCTAGTTGTTATAATATTAATGTCCTCCAAGCATATACTTTCGGCTCACTCGTTTCTGTATTCTGTCGCTTGCTTCTCTATTGCCAACAGTCACAACGCCCTCAACTTTGTTTTATCAGTGTCGTGATATTAATCAAATATTTCCGTCATCAAGATTTCTAGTGTTCATTTGATTTTTACACCGTTTCAAAAACATTGATGTTTTTATTGGTTTACAGGCTTTTAGATTTGCAACTGAGTTGTCATTATCCCTTCAGACGATATCCCAAGAACGTCTAGGCTTTGTTCAACAGTTTCACTGGGGTTCGACAGCGGCCAAAAATATCTTCGATGTCATCTGAAGACAACAGGCAGATTGTCAAAACAAAGCGTGAAGGGAACACGACAGCTAGGTTGCAGCCTGAAAAACTTATGAGCCATCAGTTTGCCTACGAAACGCCAGGGATCACGAAGTTATGTCTTTTGCTCTGTTAATTTCTAGTGTCATCTCTTTGTCTATATTTTGCTATTATAACTATTACCATAAATCTCTTTTTGGATAGCTAGAAATCAATTATCACATACTCAATTGTAACTGTGATAAAACTATTACACACACACACACACACACACACACATATATATATATATATATGTATATATATATATAACGGAATGGCAGTTTAATGGAAACTGAGACATTTGAGAAATCATATTCTGTGGAAACTGTACAAATGTATTACTTGGGATAAAAGCTAGTTTCTCGGCGCCAGTAAGTAACTGACGACCAAAGACATCCGGTATAAGAAGTCACCTTCATTCCGCCAACGGCCTTGCCAAAGGGGGCGGAGGAGCGGACAGTTGTTCAGGGGACACTCTTGCCCTTGGGGTGACTCACTAACCCTAAGAATCAGCAACGATCAACGGCATGATGACGCAGAAGACAGAAGAAACCACTTTTGACACATGTTGTGTGTCGACAGAACATGCGGCCTGTAATTTAAAAAAAAAGTCATAATGATCTCTTCATTGCCAAAAGATTCCGGAATAGTCTCTCAGTCGAATCTTCGGAAGGGGACTGCCAAGGGGAAGGTGACTATTGGAAAGTTAGACGTTTCAGTGTTGTAGGGAAGGTAGAAAATCTGAAAAGGGAAATACAAAGGGTCAGTCTAGATTTAGTAGGTATCAGTGAGGTGAAATGGAAAAAAGACAAGGATTTCTGGTCAGATGAGTAAAGGGTAATATCAACAGCAGCAGCAAATGCTATTACGGGAGTAACATTCGTTATCAATAGGAAGATAGGGCTGAGAGAGCGTTACTGTGAACAGTTCAGTGATACGGTTGTTCTTGTCAGAATAGACAGCAAACCAGCACCGACAACGATGGTTCAGGTATACACGCCGACGTCACAAGCTGAAGATGAAGAGATACAGAAAGTGTATGAGGATATCGAAAGCGTAATATAATACATAAGGGCAGACGAAAATGTAATAGTTATGGAGGACTGGAACGCAGTTGTAGGGGAAGGAGTGGAAGAAAAGGTAATAGGAGAATATGTGCTTGGGACAAGGAACGAGAGAAGGGTAAAACTAATGAGTTCTGTAATAAGTTTCAGCTAGTAATAGCGAATACCCTATCCAAGAATCACAAGAGGAGGGGGTATACTTGGAAAAGGCCAGATGATACGGGAAGACTTCAGCTTGACTACAACATGGCCGGACAGAGATTCCGAAATCAGATACTGGATTGAAAGGCTTATCCAGGAGCAGATACACATTCGGATCACAATGTAGTAGTGATGAAGAGTAGGCTGAAGTTTAAGAGATTGGTCAGGAAGAACCAATACGCAAAGAAGTGGGATACGGAAGTACTAATGAATGAGGAGGTACGCATGAAGTTTTCTATGTCCATAGATTCAGCATGAGGGAACAGTTCAGCGGTTAGTACAATTGAAGAGGAATGACAATCTCTAAAAAGGGCAATCACAGACGTTGAAAGAAAAACACAGGTACAAAGAAGGTAACTGCGAAGAAACCTTGGGTAACAGAAGAAATGCATCAGCTAATCGACGAAAGAAGGAAGTACAAAAAAGTACAGGGAAATTCAAGAATACAGAAATACAAGTCGCTGAGGAAGAAAATAAACAGGAAGTGCAGGGAAGCTAGGACGAAATGGCTGCATGAAACATATGAAGAAATCGAACAAAAAATGATTGTCGGAAGGACTGATTCAGCATACAGGAAAGTCAAAACAATCTTCGGTGAAATTAATTGCAAGGATGGTAACATTAAAAGTGCAACTGGGATTCCACTGTTAAATGCAGCGGAGAGAGCTAATTGGTGGAAAAGTACACCGAAGGACTTCATCAGCGGGATGAATTTTCAGATGTGATAGAAGAATATACAACAGTCGATAGGGTATGTTAGGTGGTCCAAAAATTGAAGAGGGTTTTGGAGGACTTATGATCAAATACGGTAAGAGGGATAGACAGCTTTTTACCAGAATTTCTAAAATCAAATTGGGGGAAGTGGCAAAAAAACGTCTATTAGTGTGTACAACTTGTGAGTCTGGAGACATAAAATCTGACTTTCGTACAAATATCATCCACACTATTCCGAAGATTGAGAGAATTATCGCAGAATCGACTTAATAGCTCATGCATCCAAGCTGCTGATAAGAATAACATACACAAGATTGGAAAAGAAAATTGATGATCAGTTTGACTCTAGGAAGTATAAAGGCACCAGAGAGGCAATTCTGACGTCGCGGTTGATGATGGAAGCAAGTGTAAAGAAAAAACAAGGCACGTTCGTAGGGTTTGTCGATCTGGAAAAAGCGTTCGACAATGTTAAATGGTGCAAGATGTCCGAAATTCTGAGAAAAATAGGGGTAAGCTGTAGGGAGAGACGGGTAATGTACAGTATGTGCAACAGCCGAGGAGGAATAATAAGGGTGGACGCCCAAGAACAAACTGCTCGAATTTAAAACAGTGTGAAACGGGGATGTAGTTTTTCGCCCCTACTTTTCAATATGTACATCGAAGAAGGAATGATGGAAATAAAGAAAAAATTCAGGAGTTAAAATTGAAGGTGAAAGAATATCACCGATACGATTCACAGATGACATTGCTATCCTGAGTGAAAGTGAAGAAGAAATACACGATCTGTTGAATGAAATGAACGGTCTAGTGAGTAGGAATATGGTTCGTGCTCACAATCGAAGAAAGACGAAAGTAATGGGAAGTAGGAGAAAGGAGAACAGCGAGAAACTTAATATCAGGATTCATGGTCATGAAGTAGATGAAGTTAAGGAATTCTACTACCTAAACGGTAAAATAAACAAAGGCGGATGGAGCAAGAAAGACAGCAAAAGCAGACTAGCAGTGGCAAAAATGGCATTCATGACCAAGAGAAGTCTACTGGTATTAAACAAAGGCATTAATTTGAGGAATAAATTTCCAAGAATGTTCGTCTAGAGCACAGAATTGTGTGGTAGTAAAACACGGACTGTGGGA
Organism: Schistocerca serialis cubense; assembly: GCF_023864345.2. Taxonomy (NCBI): domain Eukaryota; kingdom Metazoa; phylum Arthropoda; class Insecta; order Orthoptera; family Acrididae; genus Schistocerca; species Schistocerca serialis. The sequence continues at coordinate 345,180,482 of NC_064639.1, forward strand.
AAATCGGAACATCAGAGAATCAAAGCATTTGAGATGAATTCCTATAGACGAGTGTTGTAAATTAATTGGACTGAAACGGTAAGGAATGAGGAAGTTCTGCGAAGACTCGGAGAGGAAAGGAATGTGTGGAAAACACTGACATGGAGAAGGGTCAAGATGATAGGATATCCGTTAAGCCATCAGGAAATGACTTCCACGGTACTAGACGGATCTGCAGAGGGCAAAAACTGTAGAGGAAGACAGAGAGTTGATTACATCCAGCAAATTGAGAACTCAGGTTGCAAGTGCTACTCTGAGATGAAGAGATTGGCATAGGAGTGGAAGTCGCGATGGGCCGCATCAAAACAGTCAGAAGACTAAACACTCAAAAAAGAGAAAAAGTAACTGGACAATTTTTGAAATTTGAAAAGTATTCTATTTTCTTGTGAATACAAAATGTACACTACCATAGCCTACAGTTTTTAGTTATTATTATTATAAAATTTCTTCGATGTCATCCTTTAATTAGATCTGTTACGGATCCCAAACGCTCGAGCAGTACTCAGGAACAGATCACACTAGCGTCCCGTATGTGGTCTCCTTTACAGGTGAACCACATTTTCCTAGAATTTTCACAATAAACAGAAGTCGACAATTCACCTCTCCTGCCTCAGTCGTCAGACGCTCGTACCATTTCATACCGCTTTGCAACGCTACGGCCAGATATTTAAATAACGCGACCGTGTCAAGCAGTAAAGAACAGCAGATAGCTGCCAAAGCTCTCCACAAAATCTTTTGCGTGTACAGAGAATAGTAACGGTCCCATCACACTGCCCTGGGCCACTCCTGACGATACCCTTGTCTCGTCGAGAACAACTTTATAATTTCTATAACTTAAAAAGTTTTCGAGGCACTCACATATCTGTGAACCTATTCCATACTCTCGTTCCTTCTTCAAGGGCCTGCAATGGGGCACCTTGTCAAACAATTTTCGAAAATCCATAAATATGGAATCTGCCTGTTGCCCTTAGTCCATAATTTGCAGTACATCGTATGATAAAAGGGCATCGCGTGAGACATGCTTTCTAAAACCATGTTGATACATGGACATAAGCTTCTCTGTCTCAATAAAATTTATCGTTATCAAACTAAGAATATGTTCAAGGATTCTACAGCAAACCAATATTAGGGATATTGGTCTGTAATTTTGGGCGTCCGTTCTTTTGCTCTTCTTTGCCTACGGGAGTCACCTGGTCCTTTTCCAGTCTCTTGGGACTTCGTGCTGGGCGGGAGATTCGGATAAATGCAAGCTAAGTAAGTCGTAGAGTACTCTTTGAAAGCGAACTGGGGTTACCTGCAAACCTGGTGACTGGTTTTCAACTCCTTCAGCTGTTTCTCTGCGCCAGGGATGCTTATTACTATGTCGTCCATACGGGAGTCTGTTCGATGGACAAATGACGGTATGTTTGTATGATTCTTCTGCGTGAGCGATTTCTTGAATGTGAAATTCAAAACTTCGACTTTCGTTTGCTGTCTCCAATTGCCGCAACAGACTGGTCAAACAAAAAAAAAAAAAAAAAAAAAAAAAAAATACTGGACGGAAGCCATAGACGCACTTAGCGATTTTACACGGGGCCAAAATTTTCTCGGGTTCCATACTAGATCTTTTGCTAAGATATGTCGGTGGTAATAGTTGTATGCTTTGCGCACGGATATTTTCACAGATGCACGAATCTCTACTACCCTTTGCTTGGAGTTATATGTGCGTTCTCTTTTGAACCGAGAGTGCCAAATCCATTGTTTCCTCCGCATTTCGTCATTAAAACAAGGTGGTTCTTTTCCATCCTTAATCCACTTGTCAGGCAAATAATTATCCAGACCACGATTTACAATCTGCTTAAACTTTAACCATTTTTCCTCAACGTCCATCTTACAGGAACCAAGTGATGACAGCTCATTGTTTACATGAGATACTGAGAACTCCTTATCGTCTCTTTCTAGCAGAAATACTCTCCTAGCCTTCTTAACTGAGTTATGTACTGTCGTAACCATACTTGCTACAATGACATCGCCATCGCTTATCACAATTTCTAAACTGACATTGCCGATAAGATACGGTCTATTTTAGCTACAAGGTGTAAGATATTTCCATTCCTTGTGGGCTGCCGAAATAACTACTCAAGACAGATTTCAGGGAACGTGTTCAAAGGTACTTCGCGTGACTGTTCGTCTGTAGCCCCTGCAACGAATGCATGAACATCCCATTCTACATTCCATAGATTACAATCGTCTACAACTAGTAATGCATGATATAGGCATTCACTCACTACTGATCATAGACACTCTTTGCATGACTTTCGAGGTTTCACGTCAGAATCAGGTGACTGCTAAAAACATACAATAATTAACTTGGTTTCACCTAGACCTGATACACCTGACCATATAACTTCAATGTCATACTCAACGTCAAGCTCAGTAGAGTCAATATTTTTGTCACCCTCTCCTACGGCCTCCCATCAGTGATATAAGTTCCATGATTCGCTAAATATCTCAGCCTTCCACTTCTGGTTTCACCCGGGTGTAGGTCTCGAGAATAATTTGAGCAGGAGAACATGGGGTGCAGTAAATTCTGAAACTTTATTAGGAATATTTCGACAGCTTACGGATAAAATTTTGACAATCGAAGCACCTTTACTCTGAATGCAGTTTGACTGCCTTTGCTGAGTACTAACTGGCGAGGTTTCATCAGAGTACCTCAAACTATCGCCTAGCCTAAAAAAAAAAACCTCATGTGTACTCCACAAGTACTCTGCAATAGCTACTTAACTTGTGTTCTTCACCCCTGACCTCTCAAGAGCAGTCCTACAAATCCCCAACCGATAACGAAGGTCTGCAAATCTGCTTCCAAGACTATCACAGAGAGGACAAATCCTTTGACTGAAACCCTCCACTTGACTCCCAGCCAAAAGACTTCGATGGTCCCTGGGATTAGTGCTACAAACTGCGAGCTCTGCTTGCGCTCCTCGCCTAAAGCCAGGAGCCTTCACCACTTTCGCCAGCCACCTATATGAACCGGGGATGGCTTCGGAACCCGTCCAACGGGCTTCATTGGTGCGGATGTGAGCCACGAGTTGCAGAAGACTGCAACCTGCGCTCCTCTAGCTGCAGGCACGGCCGCCTCAACATCTCGGCAGACATACCGAGTCCACATTAGCTTTCTTTCCAGCCCAGGACGCTATTTGCTTGTGGGGCTCCGTAACGCGCCCCATGTTGGATCTCCCAGTAAATAGCAAACTCCTGCCCCCCGTGTGTCTGCTCCGACTCAGCTGAAGGAGTGGCCACCTGAAAGCTCACAGGGTGGTTGGGCGAGGCCAGACGACCTGTCTCCATACTGGGCCTACACCTCGAGCGACGCGAATGCGTTACCACCCGCCACTCACTCTGCTGTAAGGGCGGATTCATCGCGTCGGGTACACTAGAGGGTGCCTCGGTAGCAGAACGTGTGGGCGAAGCAAACGACACTGGATGAATCCCATGTTACGCGCCAGATTCTTCGGCATCGCTACACCCCAAGGAAGCTGACCATAGCCAAAAGCGCTCTCATATATTATTAAACTGCGGGCAGCTCCTCCTTCGTCCGCAAACACCATTAACAAGTCCTCCCCAACCCAGCGAGAGTAATTGAAGAAGGAAGTAGGTATACAAGTTGCTGCCCTACGAATGAGTCACCAATTGCTGCTGTAGCCTCAATGAGCCATGTAGCTGGCTGTTCAGAAGAAATGAAAACTGCGAAACAGACTTCTCGAATCTACATATACAAAATGCGATCTTACACCACTTAAACGGAAATACGCATGAAATTTTAGAAATATGCTACGAGGAAAAGACAGGAAAAGATGATCACTTAACTTGCGCTCTATAGATGTGTATCAATCGAGAGCTGGAGATTCACTGACTGGCTTACTAAACGGAGGAATGCTTGCCTTCGAAACAAAGCAAATGAGCAACTAATGCACTATAGGCTCAATGAATTTGCACGTACAAAAGAGCGAGATTACACCTCTTAAGCAGAAAAACACCACGAAATTTAAAAAATATCATATGAGGAAAAGACAGGGAATGATAAACACTTTGTGACGAAGCAAGCTAGGGTCTCTTTACTTCCTCTCTTGTGCTTAGTTTTGTGTATTTAATTATTTTCCTGATTTATTTTGACTATTCCTAATTAATATCTTTCGTTATAGGGTGAAATCAGTAATTGTTTCGTGACTTAGATTCTATTGTTGACTTATAAACAAATAGAAAGTCTATACCGATTATAAACATTTGGAAGAAAAAGCACTATGAAAAATATTTACTTGACCCTATTCGAAAATTTACTAGCAGAGCCAGCCCTTAATTCCAAAATAACCACCGGATTTGTCAAAAGCATTGTTAGTGTAACTATATGTGTTAATTTCATCACTTAAACAAATACTTCGGCCTAACATTGTAGTAGAAGAAACAGTTAAAAAGAAAGAACTTTTCTATATATTCAGTTAACTGAATGAGTTATGTTTTAATTGTAATTTCTGTAACTTAAACATCGAACAATGTATAGTTTCAGTACCTATTATTGTGAGGATATATAAAGGCCCGACTTTTCGTCCCGAGTTAGTCAGTCCACGGCCAATTTTCAGATGAGAAACCTGTATTGGTTAGATCAAGAACAATGCATCGACTTAACCGTGAAATAAGTGTTACACCAATACGCCATGTGTTAAAACAATGACAGTGTCTATTCAATTTATTTGAAAGACTGTGAACTGTGTGGTTACGTTTTTACTGCTCATGCCATCCAGCCTGGATGTGGTTTTTAGGCAGTTTTCCACATCCCGCTAGCTGAATACTGGGCTGGTCCCTAAGTTCCGCCTCAGTTACACGCCTCACAGACATCTGAAAATGTTCGCACTATTTCATGACTTACACTAGACGCAGACAGCTGGGGTACACTACTTCAGTCCCGAGGGATACAGGGTGGCGGCAGGAAGGTTATCCGGCCACCCTCTGCAATTAACACTGCCAAATCCGTCATAATAAAGCCGACCCCGCGTTGGAGCGGGACAAAGGCCCGAGAAAGAAAGAAAGATATTCAACAGTAAACTATTGTAGCAGTATGCTGATGTTTGCCTGAAAACTTATCAAAAGTTAACCAATAATGAACTGGCCATATTAACTGTGTAATGTTGGGGAGTTTAGAACAATGAAAGTAAAGGATTGTGAAAGCAACTCTGCAACTGTCGGCTACATCATTTACAGTAGTCAGTGTTGAACTTCCACTACCCATTTTTCAGCCAGGTTAACAACGCAGTACATCGACACCGCGGACTATCAATGAAAAAATAAAGCAGGCAGACGTCACAACTTGACGCTCTGTAGACATACATCAGCTAAGAGCTGGGGTCATAGCTGTGGGAAAGCTCTGACGCGATTTCTTGAGCTCCAAACCATAATCGAAGTTTTCTTGAATGGAAGGAATCTCCTGTACCTGAGTTACAAAACAAATGAATGGTTATGGATGTTATAATTTTATATTAATTAGTTCAATATATGAATGTCATTAATTTAAAATGATTGGGAGAAAACCAACTGCTGCTAGATTTGTATACTCTTATTAAATCCATTACACAAAAATTTGTTTTGTTTCAATGGCAACTGAACAAAAAAAGCGCCAAGCACTCAGTCTGCAATCAGAAACTCCATATCCGGTAGATTTTGCAATTGAAACTTTGAGTGTCTTAAAAATAAATGTTGAGCCTCGATTTCCCGATTTTGATGCAATTGCAAACGGTAGTAAGATTTTTCAAAATCCTTTTAACTCCAATACAGAAACCCTCGCCAATAACTTCAAATGGAAATGTTTGATTTGCAATTTAGCGATTCTTATGAAGATAGCTATTTAAATTTATCATTGCTAGAATTGTATAAGAGTCCTCCACTCACGGAGTTTGATCAATTGCATTATTTTTCTTGTGGATTTTCGCCGATTTTGGCAACAATCATCTCAGTGAAAAACATTTTGGAGTATTACGAACAAATTTACAGTAAATCAACCAAGCACTTTTCAAGATTTCTGTAACAACGTTATATACCGGTATAGATGTACAAGAGGGGTTGGGTTGGGTTGGGTTGTTTGGGGGAAGAGACCAAACAGCGAGGTCATCAGTCTCATCGGATTAGGGTAGGATGGCGAAGGAAGTCGGCCGTGCCCTTTCAAGGGAACCAGCATTTGCCTGGAGCGATTTAGGGAAATCACGGAAAACCTAAATCAGGATGGCCGGACGCGGGATTGAACCCGTCCTCCCGAATGCGAGTCCAGTGTGTTACCACTGCGCCACTTCGCTCGGTAGATGCACAAGAACCAAGAAGAAATAGCAGTAATGGAAGGCAAAGAACGACGTTCTCAGAGTAAAAGATATGTATGACAGGTATGTAATCTTTCATACCTATTGTGCAGTCTGTGAATAGAATCGCCAAAGATGGAAATAAATGATAGATTTAAGAGTGGGATTTATATTCAGAGTGAAAGGCTACAATGATAAGACTCACTGATAACAATGTTATTCCTCATTAAACGTTAAGTAGAATTAATGGACGTGCTGAATGGAATGAACGGTTTAATTTGTTCAAAATATGAATGAGGAATAAATTGGTAAAAGGTGAGTGTAATGAGTGGCATAAAAGAGAATAGCGATAAACTTCACATCAAAATTGGGGACCTCGACGTAGACAAAGCTAAGAAATTCTGCTACCTCAGAATCAAAATAACACATTATCAGCAGTGCCAAATGTTCGTAGTCTGCGTTTTACAAAATGACTGCTCTGTAGCCTTTTCTGTTGTTGGCTTCATCACCATTAGGAATAAGTACGTAAGTACAGCCATACAGCCATCTTTTTTCTCACGATATTTCGTTATTGATCGCATTGAAATCTTCCCTGAACATGTAAAATATAAAACTTCAGAGGTAAGCCGTCTACATGAGTTGTCTTATTTGTTGAAGGAGTCTTTATTGTTAAAAGTATTACATATTAGTTAAGCATTTTATTAACAAAGAAAGACCCTATCTTCATCAATATCAAAGTCCGACTGTCTTACGTAATTCCTAAATTATATTTTCTGTAAAGGCCTCGTCGCAAATGCTGTGAAACGGCTTCTGGTGCAGTACACCGCTAAGACCATTTCTCCCTGCCACTATTGAATAGGTATGCCCCAGCTTCAGGTAACGCGACAGGAGAACAAAGGATTTACAACAATCGAACAACTTACTAACAGAGTCACACAAATGAGAAAGAAAGGTGATTTGTTGAATGAGTAAGTCTGCAACACTGCATGTAATAATACAATACACGGCCCTCAATGGCTAAGTGCAAATAACAGTAGGTAAACTTCAGAATACATAGAAAATGCAATTTACCTCAAATGTCTGTTCACGTGTGAGAGTTCACTAAACGACGTTCCCCGTCTTAGTAAGGCCTGGACGACGATCTATAACCCAGTGGGAGAGGGCTGCTCTTCTATCTTACGAGTAGGCTTCTGTCCGTTGTCATCCGGTCATTGGCGTATTATACTCGGCCGGAAATTGGCCGAGGCGGAGTCGATATCTTCATCCTCTGCGCCGCCCGTGGCGCGAATATTGCGAGTCTCTGTGGCACTTGAACCAGCTCGCATCTTTGCGCCTATGGAGCTTTTGCCCTAGTTGTGTCTTGTTCGGACGACACAGCAATTTCGGTGTAAGAACTTCACTAAACGTTCACGGTGGAGTGTCACTGAACAATAACGGCAGGCAGCCAAAACACGTTGGCTTGAAACTTGATGATTTTTTTCTTTCAGCGATAGGAACCATTAATGATTTTTTTTTTTTTCAGATTAGAACAGGTTCTTATTAATGGCGTGAATGCCGACTCTAGGACACAATGAAAATCCCATCATGGTTGGAATGCGTCTTCTTGCCATGACAAAACACGCACGCGGAACATTGATTCAATTGAATTTATTAACGACGTTTAGCTGGAGACTTGTTCCATTGTAGAACTTTCCCCATTGAGAGGGCAAATTTCAGATAGTGACATTTTCCTAGGGCTTCGTGGTAAAATATTCATTGCATGTAATTAAAATTCTACGTATTTGGTTCATGTACATCAACATACAGCCAAATAAAATACATCTAAGGATGGAGACATAATAGTAAGAAAGGAACAACCAAGGAAAAGCGCAGGAATTACAATTGTAAATTACGGGAAGTTCCGTCCCAAGAATTTCAGGTAGGGATATCATCGTTGAACCAACGGAGATTGCAGGCTATGAGTCTTGAAAGATACAGAAGATGGTTACACATCCCATTCTAAACTATTTTTCAGTGATATTAATTTAAAAAACTACATTGTTTTTTTAGAGTTGTGTAAAAATGGCTGACTTCGCTAGCGCGAGCGTAGAGTCGAACTTGTTTTTATAACTGCGAGCACTCCATCTTGTGCATTCATTTGATTTAAATTTACATTTCAGTCCACATTCTTTGAAAGTCAGTAAGAGAGGTGCAGAAATTTCATAAAAATTGGGAAAACTTACAAAAATGGAATCGGCAAATAACAGTGAGGAAGAATTTCATGATGGAAATAACAATATGGCTTATCGGACAATAGGAGTCACAGGTACTGATTCTGTTGCAACTGAACTGGAACCCAGTCCCACTCACTGCTAATACTTCCAAAACAGACAATTATTTGAAGAACTTGTAGCTGTAATGGATACTCATTTCAAAATATTAGCACAAGATTAATCTGCCGCAACCAGGCCAAATTTAACGAATGAGACGCTTTATTGATGAACGCAACAACTGATTAGCAACTCAAATAAACAATAGTCTTACTAGTATTTCCGCCAAAGTATCAGGACCTAATGAGGCTTACAAAAACCTACCGCAAGCAGTTAAGCAATTATCATCTGACAACTGTTCGTTTCAAATGGCTGAGACTGAAACTGAGAATTCTGTTAAGCGATTAAATATAAGGGTCATCAGTTTCAATACAGACCGATGTAAAGTTGCAAGAACGATTTTATGCTTATGAAAAGAAACTTTCCGACTGTTTTTCGAAGTAGGTGTATGATAAAAACGCAGAAATTACCGTAAAAATAGATACAAAACTAAAGGTCATGATACCGATGGCTAGCAAATAATTGATTCCTTTCCAGGTTACTGCCAAGGACGAGTTTGATCATGACTTTAATGAAGTAAAAACTGTCCTAACCCGAGACAACTGAGTGGCGAGCTGGAGTAACCGTAGAAATAAATGCTATAAGGGGAACTGTCAAGAGTAGGATGTTTGATATGTAAATAGCACAAGCCTGTGTGACGGGGTTATATAGGCACAACGTAGAACAATTTAGTCCGTGTCCCAAACATCCAGCTTGTGCTTTGGGAGCAGCGTCTAAGTTGTCTTCAACATTAATGGAGGAAAGCCTGCTAAGGCACAGATAATGTCATGTTTCCTCTCCACTCAAGGAACTCACACATCCCATTATATCTATTACAGCACTTAAAGGCGTTTTACCAAAAACTTGGACAGATTATCAGAAAATTCAATTCATCACCACCTGTATTCAGAACGAAACCGTCTTCTGGGTGACAGAAACTGAGCAAAAATCTATTTACGAACAGTTTAAACAGTATTCTTCCTAAAATGGTGGTCATCTTTCATCTACGAACAACTCCAAAAGATGTCCTTATTCCTGAAATACAACAGCAAGCAAGGTAACTTGCGAAAATATTCAAGATTTCGCATAGGCGCGTCCTCGGAATATTAAAAGCAAAGTTGACGACCAGTATTCGTGAAAAATTATTTCATATAATATACCGGAAACCAACCTAGAACACTTTCTATCATTCCACTCCACTCCATAAATACCGTAGTGGCACAGTTACAGCAACCGTAATAGATCTTTAGATGCTGAGAAAACAGTCTTCGATGCACAAGGTAGGTTTATTTAATCCTCACTTTTGACGAGTTTCGCCTGTCCTAGGCATCATCAGGCAGTCTGGGGATATCACAAATTGGTGTAATTTGCTATTAAAGGCAGTAATGAATGAGTAAAATAAAAATTACAGAAGGAACATATACACTGATTGGACTATGGAGCACAGGGGCAAATTTGTGTTTCAGGGGGTGGTAAGGATTATAAATCACAACTCATAAAATATTGCACCATGCTAATCGTGACCGAGGTGGCGAAGCTAAGTAAAATTCCCATAGAACTGGGAGGTGACGCTTCTTCTTCCTCACATCCGATGTTTAAAACGTTAATGAGAATTGAGAATCACCAAAAAGTGGGAGGAAACAGCCCGATAGCCACTATCAGTGCTTCTTTACATCGCCTAGAAGCAACACGAACGAACGTAATGACGGTAGGAAAAAGAAACGACTAAAGCGTGGGAGGGGTACAATAGGGCGAAACGGTGACTGTCGGGGCAACGACTCAGTGCTGCAGGGTCCACCTGAGAATCAATGCAGACAAGAAAACGCACCTATTTTGGCACATGTCACTAGGTGGCAATCAAATAATAACAGGTTTATCCTTAGGTTTAGTATGAACCGAAATGGTAATCATTAAGATCAGTGGTAAAACCAATTTTGAAGTCAGTAATAGCCAATTTTCATAACTGTGCACCACCTGTTGCCTCAAACACAGGCAACAGACAAACATCGCATTGCGGACTACGTCCGAATTGGCAACAACAACAGAGCCATCAAGTGCGTATTGTGGAGGAGATGCAGGAACACCCCTTCACTCCAGATACTCCTAGTAAGTCAAACTAGTCAAGACCTGAATACATTCTCCGATGCCGGCCGCGTTACGGCATTCGCACAAGACATACAGCACCAACTCAAGGCCTGACGATGTGGGATGCTATTGGGTACAGTCACAAATCACAGTTGGTGCGTGTAAAGGGCACTGTGACCAGAGTGGCCTACGTGAACGACATACTTCGACCTGTAGCCATTACCATTCTGCACAACACCCCAGACGCCACTTTTCAGCAAGACAATGCACGACCACATGTTGCTGCATGGTGTCACAGAATGTAAGCCTTTTGCCCTGGCCCGCCACTTACCAGACATGCCGTCAACCGAAAATGCGTGGTGTACGAGGTGCATTCAAGTTCTAAGGCCTCCGATTTTTTTTCTAATTAACTACTCACCCGAAATCGATGAAACTGGCGTTACTTCTCGACGTTATCGCCTGCAGACGTACACATTTTTCACAACGCTGACGCCATGATTCCATGGCAGCAGCGAAAGCTTCTTTAGGAGTCTGTTTTGACCACTGGAAAATCGCTGAGGCAATAGCAGCACGGCTGGTGAATGTGCGGCCACGGAGAGTGTCTTTCATTGTTGGAAAAAGCCAAAAGTCACTAGGAGCCAGGTCAGGTGAGTAGGGAGCATGAGGAATCACTTCAAAGTTGTTATCACGAAGAAACTGTTGCGTAACGTTAACTCGATGTGCGGGTGCGTTGTCTTGGTGAAACAGCACACGCGCAGCCCTTCCCGGACGTTTTTGTTGCAGTGCAGGAAGGAATTTGTTCTTCAAAACATTTTCGTAGGATGCACTTGTTACCGTAGTGCCCTTTTGAACGCAATGGGTAAGGATTACGCCCTCGCTGTCCCAGAACATAGACACCACCATTTTTTCAGCACTGGCGGTTACCCGAAATTTTTTTGGTGGCGGTGAATCTGTGTGCTTCCATTGAGCTGACTGGCGCTTTGTTTCTGGATTGAAAAATTGCATACACGTCTCATCCAGTGTCACAACCGACGAAAAGAAAGTCCCATTCATGCTGTAGTTGCGCGTCAACATTGCTTGGCAACTGCCCCACAGGCAGCCATGTGGTCGTCCGTCAGCATTCGTGGCACCCACCTGGATGACACTTTTCGCATTTTCAGGTCGTCATGCAGGATTGTGTGCACAGAACCCACAGAAATGCCAACTCTGGTGGCGATCTGTTCAACAGTCATTCGGCGATCCCCCAAAACAATTCTCTCCACTTTCTTAATCATGTCATCAGACTGGCTTGTGCGAGCCCGAGGATGTTTCTGTTTGTTGTCACACGATGTTCTGCCTACATTAAACTGTCGCACCCACGAACGCACTTTCGACACATCCGTAACTCCATCACCACATGCCTCCTTCAACTGACGATGAATTTCAATTGGTTTCACACCACGCAAATTCAGAAAACGAATGATTGCACACTGTTCAAGTAAGGAAAACGTCGCCATTTAAAACAGTTCTCATTCTCGCCCCTGGCGGTAAAATTCCATCTGCCGTACGGTGCTGCCATCTCTGGGACGTATTGACAATGAACGCAGCCTCATTTTAAAACAATGCGCATGTTTCTATCTCTTTCCAGTCTGGATAAAAAAAAAATCGGAGGCCTTAGAACTTGAATAGTGAAACGACGGGTGCAGCGCTGTGAAGCAATGCCAGCCACCACAGATGAACTTTTTAACCAGGTGAACGTAACGTGGATGGCTATGCCACAGGACGCCATTCGCACATTATAAATGTCATATGTTATATGCTTTGATGCCATTACGCGGACCCTGTGCCTACTAGGCAGCAGAACACCTGCTGAACGGAGGAGCCTGAAATGCTGATCATTGCTGCAGCACATACAGATATACATGTCCTGTGAATGTGAACGTCCTATCTCTAGTCCTCCAAGGTGTTCTGTTTGTATGTATGTTAACCGTAAAAGGACTTATTGTATTCAAGTCAAAAGGAAGTTTCATTTTGTTGTCGGTAAATCATAGGATTTGAATGTATCGGTCCCGTTTTCCGACACTGTTTCTCTTAACTCACGATCGACTGGGGAGACAAAAGAAGATTTGCAACGATAGTCTGTACACAGCGATTTCGTTCCCAGTACCCATCATGAATTATAATATGCTAATTCATCTGCCAAATAAACTGCATCTGGCAGTTTAGTAGCCCAAACATTGTTATCTATGTAATTGAATGCTCAAATTGACTGCTTTTGATGCCTTTAACTTCTAACATTCAAGGGGGGATATAGCAATAACGATACGTTATTATGTGATAAAATACTTTTTTCTGAAACACGATATTTAAAGTCAAGAGAATAATAACTGTAATCCACAGATTACAAGGCAGCAATGGATTTATCAATAAACTGAGTCTCGAAGCTTACCCATCTTCTACATTTTCTTATTTTTCGAGCTAATGTTTCACCTTAAATTAATTTGAACTACTCACTTACCTTTCTCTGTCGAATCGTTGCAAAGAAGATGAATAATTCATAATACCTGTAAAATAATGGACATAACATTGTTAAGTGTAGTAGCTTCCTTAAGCCTACAGCTTTCTGAAGTTATTCATGAAAATATTTTAGGCATTTCAAATCCGTCTTTGCAGCTACAAACCAATGATTATTTTTGTCGTCAAATGGAAATAAAACATCATCTGTGGTTTGTAATGAAACGTATTAACAATATTGCTTGCTTCCTACACCTGAAAACAGATCGGTACAAGAGATGTTGCTGTTGCGATATATTATTTCCAATTTTTGCTCTTACCTGAAAACGCCATCTATTTGCTCCTTTCTGAGGTATCCTCTCATTTTGCACTGTTGTTAGTTTTTATACCACGGTTGTGCAGTGTTGGAATACTGTCGGTAAATTTTTCAACCATCTCTTGTACGCCTTCGTTTTCACATTACAATTTTTGTACATTCATGTGTCAGTTTTCACAAACATCTTATTTTACAGTACATATGTATGATTGGTCCACTTCCTTTACTCTATTAGTAGCAACTAAAACTGGCTATCACCTGAAAACTACTCGTTCATCAGTGGCGAATTTCAAGTATTACCAACATTTCTCTACTTGTCACATGTTAAAAATTTTCTTCTTTTGGCAAAAAGTGAATTTTGGGCGAAACAGCTTGTTAACATTCTAATGCAGTTGTAATTGCGACAGAACACTGTAACAGTGATTCATTAAAATGGAAACTGATGACAAATCAAGTCAAAGGATTATAAGAAACTACATTCTTGATATAAATATGTAAGTGTAATTTCCTCGCTTATCTTGCTCCAAAGCCACATTAATCACACCAGCTTCCGATTACTCTTATTAAATTATACCATTACGTTACATTTATAGAAATGACAGATGCTTGTGACTCATTTGAATGTTTTCGTGGTTTTAATTACTGCATTATGGGTATTTGGCTCTGTTTTATCATACAGCGGCAAACATTGGACCTTAAATTTATTTTGTAAACATTACAGTAAATTTAATATTTTGTACACTAGTATTAAATACCGGATTTTCAGTAGCAACATGTTCCTTTAGACTATATCACTCACACAATTAAATATCGTATTTACATTGTATCATACTTTCTTGAAAAGGGTGATTTTTTCCACTGTGTACAAACTATAATGGTTTTGATCGATGAGAGGATACAGAACAAAAAATTTCTTATGAACTTACATCCTGAGAATCGTGTTTCCATGCTAGAGACCATTCATACAATCATACATGGTTACAGAGACTGCTGCCTACGCGCTGTGCCATACAGCCACACTTACAGTATGTGTTGAAAATGGTTTCTATGAGCCCCATAGGATGCATGTACGAGCAGTAACATGTCCTGTCGCAAACGGGCACGTCGATAAGACTTCATCCGAAAAGTATACGCCACTCCAATGTCTCCACATCTGGAATCGGTTCTGCATACACGATACTTTTGAGAAGGCCCCTTAACCAGAAATCGCACCTTTTGGGATTCGCTTGTAAGTAACCTGTCTGTATGCTGTCAGCGGTATAGACTGTGTTAATATCGCTGACAGCGTTCTGCTCCCTCGGCAAGAGATTCTGTGAATGGATGGACTAGCAGTCAGTAAGTGGATAGAGAAGTGTATGGACATGGTTTTCTTAGTGGAGAATCTGTATTAGTAGGACATGCATTGTGAAGTGAGATGAAATTATGTGTATATAAGAAAATACGTAAGAAAATGTATGAGGATGGATGTTTGGGCCGCCCGGTTTGGCCGAGCGGTTCTAGGCGCTTCAGTCCGGGACCGCGCGTCTGCTATGGTCGCAGGTTCGAATCCTGCCTCGGGAATGGATGTGTGTGATGTCCTTAGGTTAGTTGGGTTTAAGTAGCTCTAAGTTCTATGGGACTGATGACCTCAGATGTTAAGTCCCATAGTGCTCAGAGCCATTTGAACCATTTTTTTTGGATGTTAGGTTGATAATGCTTGCTTATTGACAACTACACAATTTTTGGAACTTGATGTTTCATGAATAAGGTAAAATTTTCTAAATACATTGTTTGTTCTTCAACAAAATCTTTCTTTTGCTAACCATATGCCTCCTAGTAGCTAGAGTCTTTAGCAGTTAGAATCTTTTTATTCTGCTGGCTATAGTTGCTGTAGCTCGTGTTATGAAGATTTTCTATGAGGTAAGTGACTTAAGAAAAAAGAATGGGGTTTGCACTATCGGGATTCGTGACTGTAATGAGTTAAGGCAATTAACAGAGTTGGAGATAGTTTCATATTTGTTTGATTTCATATTTTCTGGATTTGTCTTATTTTTAAGATTTCTTGCCATTCATGGCCATTCTTTTGTGTTAATTATTGGAAGTCATTGTGTCAATTATAACAGTCAGATTGCGTTGTGCTTGTATATTGTGGTTAATAAATGAATAGTTAAGTTTAGTTGTACTTGTCAGGGAGAATTCTGTGGGTTAGTATTTAAAAAAATAATTAAAAAGTTTCTTACACGGTGAACGAGCAGACCATGCAACTAGACCTCCTCATCCTATCCATCTACCTGGGAAGACACGACTAAGATGCGTCCGTAAGTTAACGGCGAAGTGGGCTGAAGTACCATCATGTAACAGCCACATAGCTTTCGAATCATCAATGGCACTTCTTCCAGCAGGGGAGGTAAAGTCACCCTCAAGAAATACCGATAGTTCAGGCCTGTTAGGAGACGTGGAAGGAAGATTCGTCCTTAAATACGGTCGCCAATTATACCAGCCCACATACTCCTGCTGCACCGATGCTGATGATTCGCTGTCACCATACAATGGGGGTTCTGCATACTATCCCACAGACGATTCTTATGAAAGTTGAAGATACTACTCTGCATAAAGGTGACTTCATCTGTGAGTAGGGTGGATGACACAAATCTTGGAATATTGGTTGCCTGCTGAATAAACTATTGACAAAATTGCTCCTAATTTGGGAAGTCGTCCGCTAGTAAGCCCTGCACATGCTGTAGCTGATAAGGGTGGTAACAGCTGTCATGGACAACGTTCCACACGGTCGTCTGGCTTACCATGTACTGCCGGGCCAACTGCCTGGTACCGACATTTTCCTCCAAGTCTGGTATCCGAATATTTAGTGTACATCCTTCATGATTTCCTGCTTCCTGAAACGACGCTGCCGTAAACACCATGTAGGCAAGCTCTCGATTCGAATGCGGAACCATCTTGTACAAGGTTGTATCACATCCAGTACAAGGTGAATCAGCAAGAGAAATGAATCGGACACAACAATACCAATTAGTATGGTATGAGAGGAGCTAGGACATGATGTATGAGGAACAGTACCACCCTCTAGGAGGAACCATCTATACCGAAAATGTGGATGCATGATTAGATCGCAGTCTCTGCAACCAAGAGTATGATTGAATAAATGATATCTAGCATGGAAACCATGCATTTTCGGACTTAAAGTCATTAGATATTTAATGTTCCGTATCCTCTCATCGATCAAACATTTGAGTTTGTACACGGTGGAAATAGATCGATTACCTTATCAAAATTTAGAATCTGGCATTTATCATTCGACATAGTAGTTTTACTAGAATGATTGCATTGATGATGAAGTTAGAGCTCGTTGCATAGGTCCACATACCACATATGCCCTAGCTCTAGGGCTTGTTCTCTGGGGACGTTTCCGGAACCCATACCATCATGTACAACGGACATGCCGCATCTTATCTGTTTCACTCAATTGCCTATACTGCAGTAATTGTTATTTGTCCTCTTTTAATTCTGTAGCTGAATAATATTTCTATAAGTTGTTTGATTTAATAAGTTTCTGTTTCTACAGAGAGATCAATATTTGGATGAAACGTGAGCCTCTCTCGTCTTAAGTAATCACCATTTCAATTATTTTGTCTCAATAAAATGGGTTCTCCATTACCTTCAGTTTTTCAATAATTTTTGTACGCAGTTAGTCGTCTCTTAGCTATAAAATTCGATTTCACAGCTAAAGAGCAATTTGTAACTAAAATACATCGCTGTCTCTAAGCTTTGTTTTTTCAAATAGCCACTGGCATATGGAAATAATTTACATATTTGTCTGACTAAATACTTTTAACGAAATGAGTAGTACTGACGGAGTGCCAGGCTATCGCAGGGCAGATGTCACTGTCAAAAACACTCATAACTTGACACCATCATACATACTTCTGTTTCGTCAAAATAATTCACATGTAGACAAATCCTTTTGCCTAACTGACAAGTGGCTAGGTTCATTTCTGCTTTCACCGCTGACAGGTGACTTAATTCTACATACACACACACACACACACACACACACACACACAGGAGCGATCTCGCGCAGTCACACTTACAAGGAACAGGTAGCAATGTAGAACCCCAATAAGCTTTCTATAACTATTTAGACAGAAGAAATATTTCTCTGTTGGCACTGAATTGCTGTTTCTCAATACAGTTAGCATTTAGAACGGAGAATGTATAAATGAAAGCGAATTATCGAAATTTATTCAGCAATCTGTATATAAAATGACAACTGAAAAGTACCTTGCGTCGTTAAATGTCGATCGAAGGATTATGGCTACAGTGTTTTAAATCGTGTGAGTAAAAAACAAAATTTACTACAGTCAGTTTTATTAATTTTATTTGAGCTTAAGTGACGCAATGAATGAATTTTTATATGTAAATTGCAAAGTTGAAATAAATAATAACATGCCATTTTAAACTTTGCTTTCAAGTAAGTATGATTTCATTGCTTGAGTTAAATAGTGGGACAAACACTTGACTTTTGAGTGTGAAATCGAAAATATTTGGATTTATTCTTATTGTTCTCAAATAACTTATTCGGTTTCAATAGTCTTGACTGTCATTTATCTTTACATGAATACTGGTGTGTAGTATTTATTTCCGATGTAAACAGTTATCGATGTTTCGAAAATGATGGCTGTCCCCATCGAAAAACACTGAAGAGGGAAAGACTCTGGTACAACTGCCTAATATCGTGCAGGGCCCCAGCGAGACGCAGAAGTGCCGCAGCACTACGTGGCATGGACTCGACTTAAGTGTGAAGTAGTGCTGGAGGGATCTGACACTATGAATCCGGCAGGGCTGTCCATAAATCCATAACAGCACGAGGGGTGGAGATCTCTTCTGAACAGCATGTTGCAACGCATCCCAGTTATGCTTAATAATGTTCGTGTCTGACGATTTTGGTGGTCAGCGGAAGTGTTTAAACTCAGAAGAGGGTTCTCGGGGCCACTCTGTCGCAATTCTGGACGTGTGGGGTGTCGCATTGTGCTGCTGGAATTGTCCAAGTCCGTCGGAATGCACAATGGTCATGAATGGATACTGGTGATCAGACAGGATGCTTACCTACGTGTCGGCTGTCAGTCGTATCTAGACATATCAGGGGTCCCATATCACTCCAACGTACCACATCATTACAGAGTCCACACCAGCCTGCTGACATACAGTGTACATGGATTCACGAAACTGTCTAAATATCCGTAATCCGCTCTATACAATTTGAAACGAGACTCGTCCGACCAAGCAACATATTTCGTCTTCAACAGTCCAATGTCGGTGTTGACGGGGCCAGGCGAGGCGTACAGCTTTGTGTCGTGCAGTCATCAAGGGTACATGACTGAACCTTCTGCTCCGAAAGCCCATATCTATGTTGTTTCGTTGAATGTTTCGCACGCTCACACTTACTGATGGCCGAGCATGAAAATCTGCAGGAAATTGCTATAGGGTTGCACTTCTGACACGCTGAGCGATTCTCTGCATTCGTCGTTGGTCCCATTCTTTCAGGATCTTTTCCCGGCCTCATCAACGTCGGGGATTTGATGTTTTGCCGGATTCCTGATATTCACGGTACATTCTTGAAATGGTCGTACGTGAAAATCCTCATTTCATCGCTACCTCGGAGATAATGTGTCTCATCGTTCGTGGGCCGACTATAACACCACTTCAGACTCACTTAAATCTTGATAACCTGCCATTGTAGCACCAGTAACCTATGTAAAAACTGCGTCAGACACATATTGTCTAGACGCTACAGCCTGGAACCGCGCGACCGCTACGGTCGCAGGTTCGAATCCTGCCTCGGTCATGGTTGTGTGTGATGTCCTTAGGTTAGTTAGGTTGAATTAGTTCTAAGTTGTAGGGGACCGATGACCTCAGAAGTTAAGTCCCATAGTGCTCAGAGCCATTTGAACCATTTGAACTTATTGTTTTATATAGGCGTTGCCGACCTCAGCGCCGTAATCCGCCTGTTTACGTATCTCTGTATTTGAATACGCATGCCTATACAATTTTCTTTGCTTCCTCAACTAGCAAGATGCGTATTCTCCGGCAATTCTCTATTGCAACAGCCATAGGACGTCAGATGATCTGCGTTCCCCAGAAAGACGGTAAGATAGCGACGAGTCCTACTGAAGATGAAAAAGTCGATTTAGATAAATGCAATTAATCGCCACTACTGCTCCAGTGCACCATCTACTGTGTAAGCTTCGCTAGTAAAACGCTTTAAAACTCTTTAGAAAAGAAGTAGGAATAGAATATGTTGGGCGGGTATACGGACACAGGTTTAAGGACAAAAGTGGGCGCCTATTCATTAATATTTTACTGCTAAATTTAACATGTGCCTTGATCCTCACAATAAGTAATTTGGGAAACAGTTTCTCAATTCATAGTGCACTTCTGAAATACGGAGATCAACAAATAGTCACTTTTTGTAATCCTCGTCTGTTATTAATGTCAGTAACAGTCACGGTAAAGCCTAACCTAAAAATGTTCGCATTTAAAGAAAATCCTCGTCTGTATTGACAATTTGGCATTCTGTCCTATCTTCCATATCAATTTCGTACATAGTCTCTGTTAGTGGAGCATATTCTTTCATTTTGTGATGAGGACTGGTCCCTTCTCGTAATTTCGCTGCTTGATTGTTCGTCTGTTCTTGTGTCCTGAGCGTCCATCTACTGCTGAATTTTCCGTTCTTGAAACTCGCCACTTGCGTCTTGTTCCGTTTCTGTCTTCTTTGTTCCATTGATAATTTAGAAAAAAATCCTGGTATGCTCTTAAATTTTATTATCTTACACCAACAATGCTTCCGTGGTCGTAATTTGCTGGCTACTTCTTTATTTCGCCCGGTTCAGCACATTCAAACAGCTTCCACCGTCTCCGTACTAAACTCTCTTCTCCGCGTTACACCATAGGACTATTAATGACAAAGAAAACAACCTCTTTTCCACAAAATTACCACTATGTCTCACTAAGAAAACAATATGCCTCATCTGTCCACCTTTACACTACCACGTACCACTTCAACTGTCTTTTTCATTTGTCTCTTCCCTCTTAATAAAAATTAGCATATATTACATTCTCCTATTTGACCAAAGCATCCTCTTTTACATATAGATTACATACAGGCAAAGTTACATGGGACATATTTACAGAATATATTGAATTATTTTACATTTATATAAAAATTAATGATATACAAACTACATTTAATCATTGTTACGTATGTCTTTTATCATTGAAAATACGCTACGTTTCGATCGCTAAAAGCTGAGAGGAAAACAAATGTGAGCGTTTGCATCTGGCCCATTATCACTAAGAAACAGTTGTAGTCATAAGAGGAAACGTGTTACCTTGTTATTTCCTAATTGTGGTCAAAAAATTCTTTTTGAAGAAAAGCACTTCTACAGCCATGGGCTGCACATATTCTGCCTTACTCATTACCGGTTTCGGTTTTTACAATAATCATCACTGGAAGAAAAGCAGTATGTCAGATGGACCAAAAATGCATACCATTCATACAAGCCACAGTAATAGGATAAATACAACGATATCTCACAAGTGGTATGTAAAATACAAAAATTATCAAATGTCATAAATCAGACAGAGAAGATTCTTGAAGACAATGGACAGTTAACAGGTGAATATCATCAAAGGCACAACTACATAGCTGTTTGGCCACATTCGCCATAGACGAAAACGATATCCACTCACTCGACTGTCATATACAATGTGAAAGTAACACGAACTTCTGATTACTACTACAGTAGATCACAGATGTATACAGATGTATTTTAGCTACACACGAACTGCGCCTGAGTTGCGTCTCTGTTGCTACACACTTCGGCGACATCGGAAAGAGGTTTCCGAGTTAATCTCGACGTAACTTGTGTGGAACAACGCCTCAGAGAAATATACCGCCATCCGGAGAAACATTCTGCACTGAGAAATATGCTCTACTGGACTAAATGTAATCATCCTTATCCAATGATACTGTAGTACTAGTCTTTTGCCATGAAACTCTTAACTCAGAATCCATTCCATTAAACTGCGAGTTTTTCTCAGATATCTATTTCGTAAATTCTTGAGAAACATTCCGTCTAGCTACATAAAATTCGCATTAACATGTTATGGCCAGCAAATACTGATATGAAATTTGCAGGACAGACAAAGCAACATATGACATGTAGATTAGAATTACGGAGTAATATAGTCTGGTCAGGGCCCCAACAACGGCCGTTTCTGCCATGCGCATTGTAGAGGAGTGCTTAACTTGTACATAGCAAACAGAGGCAAATGTTGAACGAGATACCATAATGCTTGGTCGACCCTAAAGGGCGATGCATAAGGAAGTTCCGAACTTCGAGAGGAGAGCAATTGGCTGGCCTTGCAAATGTCAGACAGTAACCTCGTTAAATTACATGCCGTTGTGCCGTAATACTACTACATTGATTCGTATGCGGTATTAGTGTGGCAAAGATAATCGCAACAGACTAAAGTCCACAGTGGACCACGGAAAGGGACACAAGCTCACCTAGACGACAGGCCTATCTTGTGGGCTGCTCCAGGAAACATATTCTTATTGCTCAACTGCACGTCCACACACTTCTGATTGCCTTCTTACGTCACAAACTCTTAACTCGTCATAGTGGATTCGGCGGTTCTCATACGCTTTCCTGATACATGTTTCTCACAATTTTTCTAAATCTATTAACGAGAACAAATGTATTAAGGAGAAAATCTTGAGGTCTCTTTTAACAAGACAAGACCGACTTTGTTCCTCATAATCTTCAAATCGAAGTTGCGCTACTCTCTGGTGAAAACACGTTCTCGTCCCTCGTATTGTGGAAATTTTAATTTCTTCTATTCACTTTTTTTGATTTGTTTTGTCGTGATTTGCTTCGAAATGAAAGCGCTTATTCGATGAGTTGTTAGATGTGGGAGATACATAGGGCATTCGGATGTAACATACACTGACAGACTTGTCAGTAGACTCTACAACATGTATATGGCAAAGAGATAATGGTGAGCTCTTGGGTCTAATTAAATAATTCTGAAGGGACGTGATAGTAACAATGTCAAATGACATTCCTAACAATGGACTGCGACATAAAAGTTATTACTGTTAATTTTGTTGAAATATTTGCAAGTTTATCTCGATCCTGTTGAATAAACAGTAAAAACTATTTCCTTTGGTTGTACTTATACACTCCTGGAAATTGAAATAAGAACACCGTGAATTCATTGTCCCAGGAAGGGGAAACTTTATTGACACATTCCTGGGGTCAGATACATCACATGATCACACTGACAGAACCACAGGCACATAGACACAGGCAACAGAGCATGCACAATGTCGGCACTAGTACAGTGTATAGCCACCTTTCGCAGCAATGCAGGCTGCTATTCTCCCATGGAGACGATCGTAGAGATGCTGGATGTAGTCCTGTGGAACGGCTTGCCATGCCATTTCCACCTGGCGCCTCAGTTGGACCAGCGTTCGTGCTGGACGTGCAGACCGCGTGAGACGACGCTTCATCCAGTCCCAAACATGCTCAATGGGGGACAGATCCGGAGATCTTGCTGGCCAGGGTAGTTGACTTACACCTTCTAGAGCACGTTGGGTGGCACGGGATACATGCGGACGTGCATTGTCCTGTTGGAACAGCAAGTTCCCTTGCCGGTCTAGGAATGGTAGAACGATGGGTTCGATGACGGTTTGGATGTACCGTGCACTATTCAATGTCCCCTCGACGATCACCAGTGGTGTACGGCCAGTGTAGGAGATTGCTCCCCACACCATGATGCCGGGTGTTGGCCCTGTGTGCCTCGGTCGTATGCAGTCCTGATTGTGGCGCTCACCTGCACGGCGCCAAACACGCATACGACCATCATTGGCACCAAGGCAGAAGCGACTCTCATCGCTGAAGACGACACGTCTCCCTTCGTCCCTCCATTCACGCCTGTCGCGACACCACTGGATGCGGGCTGCACGATGTTGGGGCGTGAGCGGAAGACGGCCTAACGGTGTGCGGGACCGTAGCCCAGCTTCATGGAGACGGTTGCGAATGGTCCTCGCCGATACCCCAGGAGCAACAGTGTCCCCAATTTGCTGGAAAGTGGCGGTGCGGTCCCCTACGGCACTGCGTAGGATCCTACGGTCTTGGCGTGCATCCATGCCTCGCTGCGGTCCGGTCCCAGTTCGACGGGCACGTGCACCTTCCGCCGACCACTGGCGACAACATCGATGTACTGTGGAGACCTCACGCCCCACGTGTTGAGCAATTCGGCGGTACGTCCACCCGGCCTCCCGCATGCCTACTATACGCCCTCGCTCAAAGTCCGTCAACTGCACATACGGTTCACGTCCACGCTGTCGCGGCATGCTGCCAGTGTTAAAGACTGCGATGGAGCTCCGTATGCCACGGCAAACTGGCTGACACTGACGGCGGCGGTGCACAAATGCTGCGCAGCTAGCGCCATTCGACGGCCAACACCGCGGTTCCTGGTGTGTCCGCTGTGCCGTGCGTGTGATCATTGCTTGTACAGCCCTCTCGCAGTGTCCGGAGCAAGTATGGTGGGTCTGACACACCGGTGTCAATGTGTTCTTTTTTCCATTTCCAGGAGTGTATAAAAGCATAGTCTGGGAAAAACCAATAGCTTTAACGCATGGATGTTGTAACAGTCGTCAGTCTCTGATACATATTTTCTCTGTGAAATATGTGACAGTAGTTTGTCTTCTTCTTCTTGTTCTGGCATCTGATTTCAAGGACCCAGGAGAGAGAAACAACAGTAGATACGACAGTGAAAAATGCACCACATTGTAGAGCATCTCAAAGATTTCATATTCCAGCGTCAGAAGTGCCAAGTATCGTCGCCAGAGTGCAGCATGATGGCATGAAGTGAAAATGGCGACTACACAGCAGAGTGTGCAAGTAGTAGTGTGGTTTGCAGAAATAAAATCGCCCATTACTGTGCAAAGAAATTATCGTAGTGTGTATGAATGTTATCCACATGATGTGAAAACTTTTAAGGAATGGTACAGGAAGTTTCTAGCAACAGGAAGTATTCTGAAACATTCTGGCGGTCCTCATTACGGAGCTTCAGAAGAGACAGTGGAGGACGTCAGACAAGACAAAAGTTTCTCAGAAGCCCACGTAACTCAATTCTTCAAGCATCTAGGCAACTTGTTGTACCTCAATCAACATTGCATCATGTAGTTCACCAGCGTCTTCGTATGTGTGCTTACAGAGTGCAAATTCTCCAACATCTCACGTCAAACGACAAACCACACCGACAACAATTGGCTGTGGATATGCTGCAGTATATTGATATGGATGCCAGCTTCCTTGAAACATGTTTATTCGCAGATGAGACAACCTTTCATCTTTCAGGAAGGTTTAATAGACATAATGTTCGGATTTGGGGTTCACAAAATGCGCACGTTGTCATCGAACATGTTCGTGATATCCCTAAACAAACCGTCTCGTTCGCACTAATGCACGACACAGTTGTTGGACAGTTCTTTGCGAAACAAACAGTAAATGGATCAGTGTATCTAGACATGTTGGAGCAGTTTGTGTACCCTCAGATACAAGAGTTGTAACCCAACATCATTTTTCAACAAGATGGAGCTCCACTGCATTGGTCAATGGTTGTTTGCTAGTTCCTGGATAGGAAATTTTCCAATCGTTGGACTGGACGCGGAGGACCCGTTGCCTGGCCACCACATTCACCTGACATCACTCCACCTGATTTCTTCATGTAGGGATTCATGAAGGCCGCGTGGTTGCGACCAAAGTGGACGATATTCGTACGTTGCGACATCGCATCACTAACGCGATTGCAACAGTAACAGAAGAAATGTTACAAAAAACTTGGCAAGAAATTGACTGTAGACTCGATATTCTTCATGCAATAAATGGTTCACATGTAGAGGTGTATTGATGATAAATGAATAAATTCTTTGAGATGCTCTACAATCTGGTGCAATTTTCATTGTCGTATCTACTGTACTTTATTTTCTTCCCGGTTCTTTGAAATCAGGGAGAACTGTAACTTGCACTAGATATTTTTCTACCAGTAATAATTGGAATATTGTATTTAAACTTGTTTTATGCTATAAAACAACAAACCTCTCAGTTCTCCTGTTTTAATTAAACCACATACCTAACTTCTGAGCATTAAATTAACCTGGAAGTGGCTTGTTTACTGCCACAGAGTATTAAGTGCCAAATATTTAGTTATCTATTAGTAAAAAGTCGAGACTACTTCTTTATTCAAATCTCAGTTATCTTTTCACAAAAAATTCTTTTTTTGTGCGCACATTAACTACTTACGCATTTATTCATCATCAACAATTGCCTTTTGGCCTGAAGCTAATTTTCATCCATTTAGCTAAAGCCACTGAGTATAATATTTCATTTGAAGCAAAAATAAGC
This sequence comes from Schistocerca serialis cubense, assembly GCF_023864345.2. Classification (NCBI taxonomy): domain Eukaryota; kingdom Metazoa; phylum Arthropoda; class Insecta; order Orthoptera; family Acrididae; genus Schistocerca; species Schistocerca serialis. The sequence continues at coordinate 345,206,556 of NC_064639.1, forward strand.
ACCATTTATGGTTCTGGAGCTACTTCAAGTGCCGACCATTTACCCGGACCTAAATGTAATTTTGTTGAGTTTCTGGCACGTATGAGATTTTTTGCCACGTAACTAAAGCTTGTACTTATTTTTTTCATTTTTTACATACGTTTTCAATGTCACAACCTGATGTGGAAAACGAAAGCAATCAAACAATAGATTTCAAAAGAAAAATTATAATGTCATAAAATAGTTTAAATACAATTTTTCTAGTGTGAATATTGCCATCCATCTGAAATATACTGCGACATAGAAGGTAAAAATATAATCATCTATCCCTCCACTAACGTGAGTTACAAAACTTTTTGTCAACCATGTACAAACACTCATGCTCATAAATTAAGCATAATGCTGTTACCAGGTGAAACAACGGTCTGGTGGGCGGTTTGTGGGTTTAAATCACCTCAGGGTATAACAAAGTGGTGCATTTGACCTGTGGTCGTCGCACGGTGACGGTGGCAGCAGTCCGCATACCCAGAGGTGTGTTGGTGCATTTCAGAGTACGGTGCAGCGAGTAGGTGTGCAGACATTTTCAGATGTGGTAATGGTGACTCTGTGGTGAAAGTGGCTCAAAGAACATATATTGATGACGTTATGAGGTGTAGAATACTAGAGCGACCGGAGGCTGGTCAAACACAGCAGGTTGTAGAACGGGCCCTCTATGTGCCACAAAGTGTGATCTCAAGATTATGGCAACAATTCTAGCAGACAGGAAACATGGTCAGGCCCTACAGTACGCGACGTCCACAGTGTACAACACCATAAGAAGACTGATATCTCACCGTCAGTGCCTGCAGACGGCCACAGAGTACTGAAGGTAGCCTTGCTCTGGACCTTACTGCAGCCACTGGAACAGTTGTCTCCAGACACACAGTCTACAGACGACTGAACAGACATGGTTTATTCGCCTGGAGACCTGCAAGGTGCATTACACTGACCACTGGTCACAGGAGAGCCCGTAAAGCCTGGTGTCAAGAACACAGTACATGGTCACTGGAACAATGGTCCCAGGTTACGTTCACGGACGAGTCCAGGTATAGTCTGAACAGTGATTCTCGCCGTGTTTTCATCTGGCGTGAACCAGAAACCAGATACCAACTCCTTAATGTCCTTGAAAGGGACCTGTATGGAGGTTGTGGTTTGGTAGTGTGGGGTGGGAGTATGATTGGTGCACGTACACCCCTGCATGTCATTCACAGAGGAACTGTAACAGGTCACGTGTATTAGGACCTCATTTTGCACCAGTATGTCCGCCTTCTCAGGGGTGCAGAGGGTCCCACCTTCCTCCTGATGGATGATAACACACGGCCCCACCGAGCTGCCATCGGGGAGGAGTACGCTTTAAACAGAAGATATCAGGTGAATGGAGTGGCCTGCCTGTTCTACAGACCTAAATCCCATCGAGCACGTTTGGGATGCTCTCGGTCGACGTAGCGCTGCACGTCTTCAAACGCCTGCGACACTTCAGGAGCTCTGACAGGCACAGGTGCAAGAATGGGAGGCTATATCCCAGCAGCTCCTCGACCACCTGATCCAGAGCATGCCAACCCGTTGTGCGGTCTGTGTACGTGTGCATGGTGATCATATCGCATATTGATGTCGGGTTATATACGCAGCAAACAGTGGCGCTTTTGAGCACATGTGCTTCAGGACAGTTTTCTCAACTTATTATCAGTACTGTAGACTTACAGATGTGTGTCGTGTGTGTTCCCTATGTGCCTATGCTATTAGCTCTAGATTTTTGTATTGCCACATTGTGTGTCACCACATTCTGCAATTATATTTAATTTATGAGCATGAGTGTAGTTCAGAGCCTATAATCTATCTAATATCTCACTTTTCAAATTTGTTAATAAATTACAATATTGATAATACTGCGGGAACAAGATGGCTTACTTCATGAGCAGTATGGGCAACACTCTCTTATTTCTTTGGATCGTTAATTTCCTGTTGAGAATTCACACTTTGAGTCAGTATTACTTTCATACTGCTGTTTAAACAGAAACAAAATTTATTAAACCAGTTTCAGCCAACTGTGGCATGGTTTCAGCCAAATGTGGTATGGTTAAATTAGGAGAAATTATAAATATGGAACCTATAGAAGACAGTGATATTTAATCTCATGCCAATGACAGCGAACGTGCTGATCTGGGATTTGATAATGTAGAACATTCAACTGGCGAGATAGAATCACTATCTGAAGGAGAGAACTTCATTCCACAATCCAGGCATATTGTAGTTGGATAAAACTTTGAAACCCATGATGAATACAAATTTCCATCACATATAATTAAAACAGGATTTTAATCTATTCAGGATGCTCTGAACCCCGAAATCTCAGAATTAAAAGTGCTTACAACGACATTCCTATAGTATGTTAACAGACGAAGTGGGTTCTCCCTAAAACAATTGTTCAGCAACTTTTACCTACAAAGCCAGAATGTTTCTCATGAATTTACAACATGGGAATTTGAGAAAGAGGCAGAGATTAATGAAGACGTAGGTTCTGAGTGTGGGATGGGGACAGCTTTTACTTTGTTATCTATTCGTTTAGAGGAAAGTCTGCTGAGGCATAGTCAGTTCCACATCTTCTCACCTGATAAAATGAGCATGTACCCAGTTTTCATAAAATCATTTACCTAAGTCAGGGACTGTTTTGGAGGAAATACAATTTCCTACAGGATATTTGGAGGCTTAAGTAGCACTATGTAAAGACAAACTGCCGAGTGCTGTCGGTCATATGAACCATTTCAGAAGGCTTTCTTATCAAACTATTGGTCTGCCTGTGTACAGGAAACGTTCATGTAAGAAGTTTTCAATCCAAAGCCTCTCCATAACTACCAGGTAGTTAACGTAAATACTTAGCAAAAGATTTGAACAAAATCTGAAACTGGGACGAGCGGGTGTCCGTTCTGTGGTACAGCCTCCCATTCTTGCACCAGTGCCTGTCGGAGCTGTGAGCTCGAAAAATAGTTCGTGACATCATATAGCATGAAAATTACCAACGAGGTCGTCCCACGCTGGGCGCCAAATATACTGTTAGCTCGAGAAATTGTTCGTAACGTCATATGACATGAAAATTACGATGAGCTCGCCCTGCGCAAGGAACCAACAATAAAGTGGAATCAATAGTTAAACTGAACCAAATGCAGGAGGTTATGAGATTACGGGGTTGATGTATGAATGGAACTGACTGCTTAGGTGTGACTGGAACTGATTGCTTAGATGATTAAAACACAGTGCGATTTACACAAATTAAAACAGAATTACAAATCTCAGGGCCGATTTGACTGGCCATGGATATAACTCTGTTACTAAGGGGAAGGAGGGGAGTCGAATTGTCTCACCATTATACGTCGTGTAGTGCTGTCGGCGGCAGGCTCTGAGTCGGTACGGCGCGTCGCCTCTGTGCTATGCGGTGCGAGTCAGCTGTTCTCACCGCTAATCACGGCTTTGCGGCGAAGCCCAGGAACGATCTTCGCGTTGTCTGCTAGTCTTGGGTTGTCGAAAGTTGTGACGTCACGGTGTCGATAGACGGATGCTGGAGCTGGATGGAAGAGACCCTATATTCTCTTGCTTTCGCTTCTCGTCAATTTCTCAGCTCAACGGTTCCTCGAAATTTTCTACTCTCACCGCGTTTTCATTGGCGGACTCATTTTACAATGCCGCTCAATGACTGTTCGCCGTTTAATGAACACTCCTCTCCGTGTAGGGTGGAAATTTCCTATCTTGTGTGGGATGAGTGACTCGGGAATTTGAGTCTTTCTCAGTTTTCACCTGCGATGATGGCAAGTTCTTCCGATGTTTTCCATCAATCCGAAGTTGTGAGAGCAGCCGTACAACACTTCTTTGTTACCGCTGCCTCTGCGCGAGGCCTGGACAGACTCACCTTTTGTTAAACTTGTCAACAACAAGGTAATTGTTGGTTTTTTGAACGTGGAAGTTGTTAGGTCAGTGCGATTTAAAAGAGTGGGATCAAATAAATGATATTCATAGCAATAAGCAACTCTTCAACAGTTGTTTTGTCAACACGAACCTAAGAAATCGAAATTTTTAGCTGCAAGAAAGTACTCCGAAACAAGATTTTGAGCAGCATCAGCAACAACGAGATAATGAAGATAAATAAAGAAGTTCTTCTTTTGTAATCTTACTCCTCTCGTAATTTTCAAGAGTTGTGCAAGAAATGTGACTTAAATGGTGATTTGTGGGAGGGTAAGATTACACTCTGCAGTATGCATCATTAAAAGGATAACAAATGACTACATCCCAAGGACTGATAAGACTGCTACAATACTATCAAACAATGCTTCTAACTTTACTAGCGCATGGTGGAAAAGATTCCTAGTGAAACGTAAAATTAAGCAGACGTTAATTTCAAATCTTCAACTAGAAGCAAACATTGTGGTAGGAGTTTTCAGACAATTTAGAGGCTTCATCTGTACCTATGCTACGAATCAGCAAACACAGTGAGTTGAGTACCTTGTGCCTTTCGAACAATTCAATAATCTACCATACATATTTTCTTAGTGGGTGACAGCTGAATTAATGCTTAGGTACCAGGAAGGAACTACTGGATAGATCTACTTCGCCAAATCCCGAGGAAGGGAAGCTCCGGCGAAATAAGACAAACACTGATTAGGGCAACAGAAAACGCTCAAATAAGGAAACCATATTATGACAGTTTACCCACACCCCATAACTCCAGTTGGGGTCAAAATACTTCTGGGGACATGTCCAAAGCCATTATCTTTCAAGCGAAAACCGGAAACGACATCTATTGTATTCAGGTTCATTTAAAATCGTTACGATACCTCTTGAAGAGAGTTACCTATTAGCCTACCTAGAATCAAACAAGATTAAGCGTTATACCCTCACCAGGACTTAAGCTAGTATATAAAATAATTTTAAGTTTTATACACATAGACGGACTAAGTTATACATGAGTTGGCTGCTTTATGACATTGAAGAAAAACCTAATTTCATGATTTACGCAAAGAAATACGTAATAAGTGTGTGAGTAAGCGTAATAATTAATACGTATTGTCGAACTGACACTAGATCATAGTCAGCAATTGCTTATTTTACTCATTCTTGAGCCCACGTTTGCTTTTATCTTCATACTAAATGAAGTCTCTTTCTCGTATTCAGATACCCATACTTTTGAAAATGAACAACCTTGAATACACTTTCGGAAAACAAGTTAGTATGCCTGAAACGATTACGTCGATTTTGATACGATGAAGGCATATGCCACCTGGCGGGTAGTAGATGTGCTGATAATGGTTTCAACGTCGCCCGCCAGCAGACAGCGTAGAGGCATAGATGCCAGAGCGCCATCTGTGTCTACCCAGAAAGCTCAGAGTGGTGCAAACGTGTGAAGCAACCAGGCAACTACACCACGGAGACGCACTCGTAATTCCTGCAGCCAAATGAACAAGTTTGAAAGGGGCCAAATTGTTGCCTTCCAAGTGGCGGGATGGCCCTTGCCGAGAATTGCCACAGAAGTTGGACGTGCTGCGTCTGTTGTGCAGCGATGCTTGTAACAGTGGTCACGTGGACATTCTCACACCTGTAGTCGAGGATCTGGACGTCCACGCAGCATGAATGTCCACCAGGGTCGTCGTTTTGTAAGGGTAGCAGAGGCAGATCGTACATCTACCATAGCACAGATAAGATGGCTTGTGACACCAGACACGTCAATCTGAAAATCTGCGAACAATTTACTAGGAGTGGGGCGATGGGGTCTCCAAACGAGCACATGTGGGATGTGATTGAACGAGAAGTGTTTCGTGCGATTCATCAACCAACAACTTTTACAGAACTACATGATCAGGTGGAGCAGGCGGGGCATAACGTATTCCAGGACAGTATTCCCTATCTATAGGATCGACTGGATGCCAGAGAAATGTCCTGTATTGCCGCCAACGGAGGCTACAGCACGTAGTAATATGGGTGTTCCAGCATCGCTTGGTACCTGGAACCAATTAACCGCTTGAGCTGCTGATCTGTAAGTATAATTATTTCATACCCCCATAGTGTGTAATACGTTTGCGACGGTGCGCATATCTGTAAAGTTCAGGCCAAGATGCCACAGTCTTATGGATAAGTGAATCATTGTTGATTAGAGTTCTTGTTTCCTATAAAACGTGTAAGTACAATGTAAATAAATTTGACTGTATTGTGTATCATGAGATATGATCAATGTGGCAATATTAAAATATCTGATTACAGAAAATGAGATGTGAAAGACTGTTGTTGTTACGAATTCTATGTATAAGTGCCTGTATTTAAGCTTTGCAAACCGAACAGTTCAGACACTCATCTGAGTGATGTTAACAAGTGTTGGCAGGTCTAGTGTATAAATAAATATACTGTAATTTCTCACTCTCCTTACTGGAGTTCGTGCTAAGATGTGTTCACATTCGTGGTACAGTGAGAGACTTCAGCTTCAGACTAATTTGATGAACTGATTTACGTAAAAAAGCGCACACGAGGTCAGTGTGAGGGAATAATAAAGCGCCATTGTATCTGCGCTCACTGTAGGAGACAGTACAGTCTACTCTCTACCTGACTGTCACCATGAAATGCTGGACGCGTGACCGTTACTGATTTAAACTGTGCAGTGCCGATGTTGAAACTTAGCCTTACAAAGACACTCATCTGGTGGATATAGTGGACATCGACATTTATTAGACTTCCATACAGACGAGAGTAAAAGATTATAATTTAAATCAATATAAGTTAACATGTGGGTTGATGGACAATAAGACTAAAAGAACAGGAAAACGGATTTCTAATAAAACCGCTGATCTATTTAATGTATTCAAATAATTAACAGTTTGTTCATGATCTTACGTAAATATTATGTACCGGCTTATGTTAATAAGTTTTTTATTTCAGAGCAACTTAATGTAAGTCTTGTACTATGTTTTATTGATACAAAGGTGTAACTGTTTTATGTAATTCGTATCTGACTAGCTGCCTGATGTCTCACTGAAATGAAACCAAGGCGCACGAACTGTATATGATGATGAACAAATTTTATCACTATTAAATATTTCCAACGAATAGGTAATATACGGATGTAGAGATATGGTATGGGAATAGCTGAGCATGCTGAAAAAAAATCAAATTTTTGGGCAATAGAGGTATATAAGCCCAATCTCAATACAGACTTCAAGAGGTCCTAAAAGACATGGACAAGAACTTTCCAGAAAACATGTAACATAAAACGGAAAAACTGAGAAGCTTGGTATGTACCGAAGTATCGACCGACACAAAAGTAAATCTGTATGGAGGGAACCTGAAACACGTTAACTGATCCACAGCAGAGAATAACGAAGGATGGTGGATCGTACCAGGAGATTAAATGAAGAATTTCGCCAACTAAAAAAGCAATCATTCCGAAAAAGAACCTACTTGTAACATAGAAAGTACGTTACCAGTATTGTGTAAAGGTCTCCCCTTGTCTCTTCTTTTTTGTTTCAAAATTGTAGTTAATAATTTCTGTTAACAATGCAATCAATTAAACGCTTCACAAAGATATTAAAGCAGTAACGAGCACAGGATCTGACATTACGCAGGCATAATTAAAAATGTTGCATATTGAGGAGTGTAAATCACTACAGGCAGGCAAGACTTCACTATCACAATTGGTCGGATGCGATGTGAATTTCCTATGAGCAGGAAATCAGTATTTATCGAGATTTTCTAGGTATTTCTTACCGTATGTAGACCCTCTGTGCACGAGAAACGCGCGAAACAACTCTGTCGGAGGAGAATGCTTGAATGAGGTCTACTGTGCGATAAATCGAAATACTGTTGTTGTCACAAAGCAGTTCCAATAGTTTGTTATCCCTTGAGTTTTCAGCTAATCGTTTAATAATAAAGCAGGGAAGAGAGGACAAAGCCTAATTATATGGTTTCCACTAAAGTATATAATATAGATTCACTTATCCAGATTGTGTAGTAAAACATTTTATTTTAAGCAGAGAATCAAGTTAATTTTTGAACTTTAAGTATTTGTGAAAGACATATTTTCCACACTTTTTTGTTAAAATAATCAGTAATGTAAGGTTATATCATTCCTGTAACTTGTATTTTGTGTTAAATAATGATGTTATTTGGACTATTTTCTCTCTGGTTTTGGTAATTTCATACGAAACCTTACATTCCTGTACTAATAAAGCTTATTCTTTTAATTATCGGTTAGTAAATTAGTTGGAAGTTTTCAGTTTGGCGACGCAACGATCGGGCGCTATAAGCGCGCTATCGTTTTTCCCATTTCGATATTCCTAAGTCCAGCTAACAGTATATGTTTTTAACAAAGATCGCTTGCTACTATTATTATCACTCAAACTATTTCACTGCATCGACAATTAACAATAACACGGTCTTGCGTCACCAAGCTCGCTGCTTTCCAGCGACACTTTGGCCTGCAGCTAACTATTCTGTGAGAATGAAATGAGATTCGTTTAACAGACTGAGGAAACATGTAACTTTTTTCTAATTTTGTAATTATGTGTTTTTGTTCTTACTGGGAATGAGCTGCATCCGTTCTTCGGTAGCATTTTACTCTCACATATGCAAAGCCCGTCAGATCACCGAAGTTAAGCGCCGTTGGGCTGGGCTAGCACTTGGATGGGTGGTTATCTGGTCTGGTCTGCCGAGCGCTGTTGGCAACGGGGTGCACTCAGCCCTTGTCACTCAAATTCAGAAGCTACTTAATTGAGAAGTAGCGGCTCCGGTCATGAAAGCTGACAGCGGCCGGTAGATCGTTCTGACCTCAGGCCCCTCCGTATCCGAATCCAGTGAGGCCTATAGCCTACACTCCCAATACGTTTCCGAGAGAAAGTCGGATGTCTCGGTGTCTATCTGGATCGGAAACTTACGTGGGGGCATCACACTGAATAGGTTGCAAACAGAGCGCACGTGAGGCTCAAACAACTCTACCACTGCTCAACAGGGAAAGGGCACTGAATGGGAAGGTGTCAAGGTCCACACACATGACACTAATTAGACCTCTGATGAATCCGCAACTCTGGGGATACGCGGCTCCTACACGCCTGCGCCAAATGCAGATCATACAGAAAATAGTGCTAAGAATCATCAGTAAGGCTCCACGCTACACGTGCACTGCGGACATTCATAGTGAATACCGCCTTGAAACCCTCAAGGAAGTGTTCAGAAAACACTCCACACGACTATACAGGGACTCGAGACACTCGAACAATCCTTTCATCCTTACTCTTGGAAACTATGATCACAACTATAGGTGGAAACATATGCGGCCAAAGGCCCTCGTAGCTACGGCATAACAATTTATTGCAGCAAACATACACTGTGATCAAACGTATCCGGACACCTGACTGAAAATGACTTACAAGTTAGTGACGCCCTCCGCCGGTAACGCTGGAATTCAATATGGTGTTGGCCCACCCTTAGCCTTATTGACTGCTTCCACTCTCGCAGGCATACATGCAAGCAGGTGCTGGAAGGTGTTTTGGGGAATGGCAGCCCATTCTTCACGGAGTGCTGCACTGAGGAGAGCTATCGATGTCGGTCGGTGAGGCCTGGCACGAAGTCGGCGTTCTATAGGATTCAGACCATAACTTTGTGTAGGCGAGTCCATTACAAGGATGTTATTCTCGTGTAACCACTCAGCCACAGGCTGTGCATTGTGTACAGGTCCTCAATCGTGTTGAGGGTTGCAATCACCATCCCTGAACTGTTCTTCGACAGTGGGAAGCAAGAAGGTGCTTAAAACATCATTGTAGGTCTGTGCTGTGACAGTGCCACGCAAAACAACAAGGGATGCAAGCGCCCTCCCCCCCCCCCCCTCCCATGAAAAATACGACCACACCATAACACCACTACCAGCGAATTTTACTGTTGGCATTACACACGCCGGCAGATGACGTTCACCGGGCATCCGCCAACCCACACCCTGCCATCGGATCGCCACATTGTGTACCATGATTCGTTACTCCACAGAACGCTTTTCCACTGTTCAATCGTTCAATGTTTAATCTCCTTACACCAAACGAGGCGTCGTTTGCAATTACCGGCGTGATATGGGGTTTATGAACAGCCGCTCGACCATGAACTCCAAGTTTTCTCACGTCCCGCCTAACTGCCACAGTACTTGCAGTGGATCCTGAAGCAGTTTGGAATTCCTGTGTGATGGTCTGGATAGATGTCTGCCTATTACACATTTCGACCTTCTTCAACTGTCGACGGTCTCCGTCAGCCAACAGACTAGGTCGACCTGTAAGCTTTTGTGTTGTGTGTGTCCCTTCACGCATCTACTTCACTATCACATCGTAAACAATGGACCTAGGGATGTTTAAGAGTGCGAAACCCTCGCGTACAGACGTATGACGCAAGTTACACCCAATCACCTGACCAGGTTCGAAGTTCAGGAGTTCCGAGTAGCGCCCCATTCTGCACTCCCACGATATTTAATGACTACTGAGGTCGCTGATATGGAGTACCTGGCAGTAGGTGGCAGCACAACGCATCTAATATGAAAAACGTATGTTTTGGGGGTTGTCCGGGTACTTTTGATCACTTAGTGTACATCCAAAAGCGTCAACATTGGCAAGCCCCTGCAAATGAGCAACTTTGACTGGATATGCCAACTGCTACTAGGCCAATAGGCCAGGGAACCCGACAAGCTCACACACTAACGCACTAACAAATCGGCAACACTACCCCACACTGCATCCGATATATGACCTACCGGAGACTAAACGATGATGAACCTATTACAGGTATGCTGACACCGGCACCCAGCAGCAGCCACCGACTAACGAACACAACCGCACACTTCCATGTAACCCACTACTAACAAAGCCTGCCTGTCGCAGGCAGCAAGAAAACCGCTACTGCTCTTACAATCCGACCCAACTGTCGCAGAGGTTTTTTTCCCGTGCTCTTGGTTTGGCACTTTTTTCCCCTCTGCCCTTCAAACTGCTTCCCTACGTTCAAATTTGACCCAATCTATCTCCAGATGAGCGTGTATTAATGGTTAACCTTAACCAGACGTACGCAAACACCAGAGTACCCACGTCCTGCGAAACCTCACTTTAATGAAAACTAACCATTACGCAGAGATAGCAGATCTTTTGGGTTGGCCATCATGCCGGCGTGGACGTGGAGGGGCTCCACCTCTTTTTTTGATGATGACATGGCGGTCGTTCAGTACCGTTCGGGTCTTTCGAGATCTATTTGAACGGAATTTAGTAATACGTATTTAAATATCACAAAAATCAATACCGAGGATACATTACAGTTGGCTGATGTGTGTTATGGCGCAGAAGGTGGGGAAGGGCGACGGTTTGAGCATTGGTGCGCTCTTGTCGAGGGCACACAACCGGACGTTAAGGATACAGGGTGCTTTTCCGGCTCAATATTATGTAAAAATGAACAATTTCTTTCAGGCACTGTTATAATGTAAATGTTTTACAGATTTTTTTGGTTGATATTAGGTAATGAAGCACACTGTCTAAAATAATTACAAAATATTTTGAATATTTTTGAACCTGCTTAGTGTTATCACTAAAATTACAGTGAAATTGACGCAATTATTTTTCCAAAATGCTTCCTTAAATTGAGGTACCATTTAATCCAATATTGTACATTTGAAGGAGACAAAATTTTTGCCAGGTACGCACAACATGATGGCTGAGGTACTACATCTGTTTAATTCCACATATTATGTATATCACAAGGATAAAAAATATCACATCTTACATTTAAATTTTTATAATTTTTATCTTAGTAAAAATGTTATTTTTTTCTATAATTTGTTGATTCTGCAATAAAGCTTAGGTCTACTACATAAGAAAGGACTGTTGCAAGTTATAGAAAAAAATTAGAGCAATGATTTATAAACTTTAGGAAATATTTATACCTGAATTCTGAAAAATACAACTTGTGGTAAATTGCGAATGAAGATATGAGTCCAATTAAACTGTGCCTCAGAACATTCCTGAAGCGTAGTCTCCTTCCTGCAGCATTTCTTCCTCTTCAAGCTTCCTCTTGGCATTTCTTTTAGCACTTCTTGCTTCTGTGGTAACTTGAACAGCGAATATATCGGCTTCATGCACCCGTTGTCCGTCACACGCAAGTAATTGATCTTCCATATTAGAGCCACATTTTATGCCTAAATTTCTCAGGACTTCCAACCTTCCTATCACTCCCTCATTAAAACTTATCACTGCATTAGTGCAGCAACTTTTAATGTATTTAGTCCTAGAAAAACATTCTTGGGTAATCTTTCCCATATGGAATGGTTGAAACTTTAATTTGTACTTTGAGTGCCCCCATGAAGACATTCACTAAGCAAAACAGGGTCACTCAGGTATCTAAAATTGGTTTTATTTCATTCATAACAGGTTCAGGTAGAGAATGTTTATGACGGTACATTTGACCACTTTCTCTTGCTTTTTGGTAACGACACCAAGAATCTGCTCTCTTAGGGCAAAATCCGTGAGCAGGGTGGACATCTGTGGACAACTTATGAAAGTAGGTGGCCCATGTAGATTTTCTCATTGCTGCAACATCATTCAGAGGTGCAGTTCGTCTAATGGCCAATCCATAATTACTCTGAAGAAGTCTATTTCAGTTTCTGTCGATGTGCCTCGTCCAAACAGAGATTTTCCATCAGATACCAACTTTTCTTTCATTTCTCTTCGTAGATTCCTCAGTCTAGCACCCATCAGCTTTTGCACATGTGTACAACACTCCACTTTTGTTACAAAGGTATCACCATAAACATTGAAATTGAAGTCATTAATTGTATTGAAAACTTTAGAGTCCCCATCGTCTAGGTACCTCGTTTATCTAACGTTACAAGTGGTACCGACCTCTGAAATATTTTTGGAGCTCCATCACACTCCATACCTCCACTGTAGCCATCGTAATTATTAATACACTGATGTTCAATTTGTTCTTCAGTGTTACCATGGCACTGGTGGCAGTACATAGATAAGCACTCAACATCAACAACTTTTCCATTCTCCGTAGAAGTAGCGCTTACAACACCATTCAAGGAACGATGTCCTCGACATGGCCATGTCCCATCAAGTGCAACAGCAATGTCCCTGGTTCCACTAATATTTACAGGTTCTTCAAGATGGCTTAGTCACAACCGTCAAGGCACCTAAAAGTGTTTTTATGTACTTCCTGAACCTACTGGGAGGAAGAAGAAGGTTCATCAAACCACAAAACGTTTGAGCAGCCTCTGTTCCTTTTCCTATTGCACGCATTGCATACACTAAATTCAAATTCACGTCATATGAATTATGCACCATGTTGAAACTCATTTTAGAGGTAGATTTATTGCAGGATCTACACAAAACAACTAATTTTGACGCTAAAGCCTTCTTGCTACTTTCTTGTTCCGTTATTTCCAGACAGCCTACAACATTGTTTACATTACGCCATTTCCTTTCCTTTATCAAAGAAAATAAGATGCCCACATCAACAACAACAAATCCACTGCAAACAGGGTCATTGTTAACACGAAAATTTGAATCACCTTGAGGCATACCATTTGGGAGTTTCTTCCCTGAAGAACTGATACATAGGTTACTTTCAACAGTGTGGCTTGCTTTGTTTGTAAACTGGTTACCACGGAATTTCCTTTTATTGAAATTCTTGATGCGTGGCATAGTTCGTATTTATTACACACTAACGGATATGTACTTCCACAAATATATGTAGCACTTGGGCAACTAACATTCAGTAACACGTGAACAAACTGCTTCAGCGAAATAAAAGTAAATACTAGCAAAGACCACCATTTACAGACACTAGAAATCTATACTGTTACCAACATATACAATGTATCATACCTATAATCACTGGAAACAAAAAGTTCACACTTCTTTTCGAAATAATACTGGTTCCTGTAACAGAAATAAAGGGACATAACTTTAAAATGTGGTATATATATATCATTTGAAACACTGTAATGTATATCTGAATGTAATCAGGAAAGACTATAGAATTTAATAAAATTATAAAAAATTATATTTTTCCACCATTTCTAAGTACCCTGTCTCATTAATGGAGTAAGGTCGCGTATATTATCACTCCGCAAGAACGCTAGTCTATGACTTAACAAAGTATTTACATAATCATTAAGGCTTTTTCGACGCGTTACGAGTGTTCGAAGTAGCTTCATAATAGATAGAGATAGCCATTTTCTAAAAGTTACACGACAGTAATCTGTCGTATAGACAGTGACTTCTGAATTCTTTTTTTTTAAATTAATTTTTATTGTAAAGTTATCTACAACGATGGTAGGTCCGCCTTCTCCAGCCAAGATCCTGGTACTTGGTAATGGGTGAGTGATTCTGACACATTTTCATATCTGCTTCATTCTTCGCTCACGCCGATGACCAAATGTTCACGTGAGAAAGTATTATGTCCCGACCCTCTGTCCAGTTTTAGGATCTTCAGGTGAGCAAGAATTTCGTTTTGAAGCTTTGATTAACAATCCGTGCGGCAGTGCGATTTTCCATTTAATACTATCGTTCAGTTTTATACCTTTTAAGGTCACAGTTCTTATAGTAAAACTCTTTCAGTCAAATTCTGGCTAACGTCTGGATAGTTTCTTCCTAGTGAGTATATGCCTCATCATTTTTGCTGGTTTTTTACTTCTTTTTCTTTCGTTGTGGGGTAGTGCGTGAAAATAAAAAAAATTGTTTCTATTAGTTGTTGCCATTCTCAAAACAGGCTCTCTGACTACCATGTTGGCAACCAGAAAGTGATTAGCAAATACGTGATGCCTGTAATTAGAGTTCACTGTACCCACTCTGATGGAGGAAAAAAAGTTATTGATTATTGAAATTCATTATTCTGAGGATTTAGGATGATGTCTGGGATTCATAGAAAATGAGGTTTACTATAACAATTTTCACTATATTCTGAAAACGATAAAGCGTAACATTCCAGAAAAAATTATTACCCATATCAGCTATTGTACTATCAGAGGTGTTCAAGTCTACTGCGCGGATCCTATGATCCCTAGATAACGAAACTGTTCAATAATCGTTATCGATATAAATGTTGAAAGTGAATGCTCGTCAAAATTTGACGTTAATATTCATCAAACGCCACGCTAGTAACGGTAGAAAGTCTGTCTTGCAGCGACACGTGAAAATACGACATACGTAAACTGAGAATAAATCACTGGAGTCATTCCGTTATTAACTCTTTACCCCAATGCGAACTCACTGTTACGTGCATAGCGAGTTACATAATAGGGCATCCAGCGAACAACATTTGCCTTACTGACTACCCACTGGGCTAGCAAAACACCACTTCAATTTACTAAATAATTAATTGCTTCATTCGCTGAAGTCCAATGAAGCTCTCATTTTAACTTGCAATCAGCACACAGGTAAGTATCTATAATAAAATTCTAATGTGGCTAGGTTAAATACTTTTGGCCAGAGAATTAGTTTAGTTGTACTGAACGCAATAACTGAGCTCTGGACTTGCCCTTTGGAGAGACCCTACAGCTATAGTTTTATAGCTACCTTTTTGTCATCTTTGTTATTATAGCGTATCTCCATTCTAACTAAATCTAAACATCCTAGCTTTATCTCATCACTTACTTAATCTATCTTGCTTCTAAACTTTCAGGACACAAAAACAGAAAATCATGAATTTAAAACCAAAATATTAATTTTTGAGATCTAGTATGCTGTTTCCATTAAATTACAATGAAAAAGTAATCTGAAAAAAAAATATTTGAAGTTTCTAGCTCCTTCCTGTTGCGTCGACGATTTTAACGTAAAACGTCCAAATTTCGAAAACTGTTAAAGTTAATAAACTGAAGCTTAACAAATTATTATTTTAGCATCACTCCTAACATGCTATTAACTTTTCAAATTATGTGCTTTATTTAAAAGGTATTGTGCAACATTCGTGACGTCATAGCTAGTTACAGCAGACTAGGCTGACACACAAAGGAAAGCATATTAATTTTATATGGCGTGAGTAGGCTGCTTCCTACAATATTGCATCAAGGGTACAATACATAGATTGAACAGCAGTGGTGTTAATGGTAATATAATTTACATAAAGTACAGATAAAATAAATTACATTCATTCCTAATTAGGAAAGTCTTAGATTAAGTCGATAAGACAGCATTATCCATGTGAATACAATAAATCTAAAAAAAAAAAAACATTTGGATGAATTACACATGAAAAAATAAAGTTAATTTTTATAAATACAATAGACAATCTAAGTTTAAGATAGTAATAGACAGGAAAGTTCTTTATAGATTTTCAGGGAATCTGTTATAGGTGGATCCACCCAGGAGCCTGCATCCTCAGAGACCCCATGTATGCTGAACTGGGTTCCAGCATATTTCCTCAGAGAACATTTTGTGACTGTGTGGTGTATTGTTCGTCGCCGTGTCCGCAGTCACATTTGAAACTTTCAACGATTCCTCGCTTGTGCTTCAAATTCTGGCATCTTCCGTGCATGGTTTGTATGCGATTTAGATTCTTCCACAACCTCCTGGGTGGTGGGAATACAGGCTTGTGTAGTGTCGACAATGTGATCTTCACACTGAGGATTGGGTGCGAACCACAAATCCCGCCAACAGTGTTTCTGGCTGAAATCCAGAAGGGTTACAAGTCGTTGCCTTTGAGTGGCATCACAGGCCTGGTGTAGCAGCAGCTCCGTATTTCTGGAACATCTCCCCCACTCCATTTTCAATGCAGTTTGACGTGGTATCTTTAGTGGTTCGATTTAGACAGAACAGGTGGCCGTTCACTGGATACAGATTTTATTTTGCAGATATACTTCTCAAGGCCATATTCAGTTGTGTATTAACCATGTCTGTATGATCACTATTCAACAATACTGGGCAGGATGTTCACCAACTGAACACAAGTGAGAGGGCAGTTCTTTACAGAACCGACGTCTTAGCTCCACATCTTGTTACAGATAATTTGTGTAATATGTTGTTTCTGGCCCTTATTTTTGGGGCTGGTTCAGTTAGGTCTTTTCTATATGTTAGGGAGCGATCCAGGGTCACAGGGTCTTGGAAATGGGTTATGTGACAGCAACTGATTTCTGAGTTTAATTTGCGGTTTATAGTCAGCATGCCTGTTACTCAAATGGAAGGTGGAAGATTTAGTATTTTTTCATCTACTTTGAATCACCATACGTTTTAAGTTGTATTATCGTATGGCTAGCCACCTCCCTCTCTAAGCTGTTAAGAGTTTACGGCGTGTAGTAGCGAAAGCGGAGCAGCAGGGCTACAGTATCCTTAGGTGCTAAGACAACCATACGCACTGCTATGTCAGTGGTTGAGGCGCTCGTAGAAACTACGTAGCGTAGAGCTTCTGTTGGCACGTCACCTTCACCCGCTATCGACTAGCAAGCGTCGAAGCAACCAAGTAATTGGACGCTGACATCAAGACGATATAGATGCTGTTCCCTTTAAGTGTACTTTGTACTGGAGGATGGGATTACAATTTAACTCCCTACAAGCCCGCTAACTTCTATACTAATATCGAACACTGTTAGCTTAAACTCCGGGATTGCCTTCCTATTGCTAGTGAAAAAACAGAACAAAAGAAGACTACAGGCTTTTGACTGATAGTGTTGGAGAAGAGTCCCTACACATCCCATGGA
This sequence comes from Schistocerca serialis cubense, assembly GCF_023864345.2. Classification (NCBI taxonomy): domain Eukaryota; kingdom Metazoa; phylum Arthropoda; class Insecta; order Orthoptera; family Acrididae; genus Schistocerca; species Schistocerca serialis. The sequence continues at coordinate 345,224,254 of NC_064639.1, forward strand.
CACAAAGAATAATAAGTGAAAAGACATCAATGACGTATAAAAAATTATTTGCAGAGGACTGTTAAAAAAGTGGAGGGTCAGATTTGACAGCTGTATAAACGTGGGCATTTCACAGTATGAGCCATAGCAGAAAGAAACTAGGAAAGAATTCACGAGGAAGAATTCGTTATTGACATATCGTGACCGTAAGAACTATACGTATAAAATAATAGCAGGCAATGAACATACTTAATGTTCACACAGACGAAGCTTCTCGATGTTGATTATTGTACACACCACCGCTGGAACAAAGTGCTTTATTCATAAACAGCACAGCGCAGGGCTTCCTACCTAAGATGGGCCGTTATCTCTTGTTGCTGTCGCTATGCCGACACAGACTGCCGTGTCATGCTGTGCTGCGTAATCCACGCTCTCAGACGAATCACTGTGATTGCAGATAGTTCATCACGCACAGCAGATGTTCTCATCGATTCTGCAAAGAAACTGTTTGTCACCACTACTATTTAACGAGCTACTCGCGCGCTAAAGGCTGCTCTGAACGCTTCGGTCAAGAACCAGTACGGCTGTGAGACTTTATACGCGACTAAAATACTACAGTGATGCAATCGTCACCCACTGTAATGTACGTAATGACAGCGTCTGGGCGGCACTGCGTACCATGTACGTCTTCCTGAAATGTTGGACGTGAGTCGGAGGCGTGACGTAATTTTCGAAGACAAAAACCTAACGAAACGTGACCCCACAGCAGAGTTTACGCCGGAATGAAAATTTGTAACAAATTAAAGATGTCTACTCGTAATCCAATCTTAACCATTTTGCTTTACAGGCACTATCACTCCTGAAACGGAAGGATCCAATTTCTGGACGCAACCTAGTAAATGTTTGAGTCAACCGTGCAGCAGCATTATTGAAACGTACTAAATACTTTTGCGGATGAAATACATTATAATCATGGAGAGGTATTTACACTTTGCTACAATTTTTTTAGTTCAATTAGTCTTGCTTTAGTCGCAAATACATCTCCATGAATTTTGAAGTAACTAAGGAACTACGGAAAATAGATATAATTACGAAAACAGAGCATGCAAGAGGCATCAAAATGTTTTCGTTCGAAGTTCAGAATCGTTATGCGATTTAGGCAATATTACCGTGAGTGCTGAGGCAATCATCCCATCGACCGTTTGGTAAAACACCTTGTCTGACAGGAATCGTCGAACCTTTCAAGGACCTTTTTAAGGATCCAAAGATAGTCGCATCGGGAGACATCAGGACCATAGTGTGGGTGTTAGAATGGATCCCACTTGAGTTGATGTGCAACGGATCAGGTGGTCTCCGCGGATCGACCAGCATCTTGTGTCCAATCACGCCCATTCCACAGCGCTGGTTTTTGACGGACATGGTGACCCATATATGACCCATATACATTCTTCCTTCTCCGATGGATGTCTACTGGTGGTTGTCCTTCGGCAGCCTAGAAAAGACCAGCTCCACGTTGGTCTTGTTTGGGCGCATTTGGTAATAACGATGCCATAGTTCACATTTCCGCGTTTAGGCCTCACGCCCGTCGAACAGACGCGAATACTCGTACTACACTAATCCCTTGCCTGCATGTCGGTGCTTATATACCCGCATCGGAGTCGTGCTACTATGTGTATACGTTACAGCAAACGCCCTCGAACCGAAATTTTTTGATCGCCCCTTATAGCTTACCAGTTAAGTGTCCGACCCTGACGAAGCTCTAATTGTGTACTGGTAGTGGTGCCATCATCTGCCATTGGTGTCATTTGGATGCGAAATGGTGTGGGATCAGTAGAACGCTCGCCTGGCCGTTTATCGGTTTCTCAGACCTTGGAGCCTCTACTCCTCATTCAACTAATTTCTCAAATAGTCTACCGAGACTGAGGGCAACGCTGCACAGTCCTTTCGTCAAAAACAAGCCTCCCACAGTACCTGAAATTGTAGACAGGTCCTCACTATGGCAGCCACAAGAGTTGACACAATTTTTTCCGTACATCTGTTTCTTCGTCGTTTTGTTTCCAATCAGCTAGGTAGGGATACAACAGACTCTTATGACAGATATAGATAATCAATAACGCATCTTGAAATCAGCTGAAAAATTAACTAATCATCATCCTAGTCCGTCTATGCAGCAATGACAGCACATCGCAATCTTCGGAAAAGTGGTCCGTCTCACATGTTGATGTTGGGTATTATTAACAGATAAGATATAGCTAATAACTTTTATAGTCTTGCACGACACAGTTCAGTGGCTTATGTCCAACCGTTCATGTGAATCGTTGGTCATAAATATATGTATAACAAAGCTACAAGATGTTCCGGCGAAAAACACGTTGCAGATCATTTTACATAAACATTTGTATCACTCAATGTCGCACGTAAACACAAAACAAAGACAGACCAGAGGTCGTACAGTGCCTTGAATGTCAAACAACATTATCAAATTCCATTCGTCCGCCCCCGGTAGCTGAATGGTGAACGTGATAGACTGTCAATCCTCTGGGCCCGGGTTCGATTCCCGGCTGGGTCGGGGAATTTTCTCCGTCCAGCGACTGGGCGCTGTGCTGTTCCCATCATCATCCTATCATCCTGATCGACTGCAGGTCGCCGAAGTGGCGTCAAACTGAAAGACCGGCATCCGGCGAACGCCCTGCCGGACGGAGGGCCCTAGCCATACGAGTAATTTAGAAGAAAAAAAAAACTTACTTTGCAATTCCAAGATACGTAAAACATCCACATAGTTGCTTTCATATTTAGAACTTTCTCACATGAACATACCTTTATTTAAAGTAGCTGTTTACACATAGATATACACATATTTATTTCAGAGTTATTTGCTTTAATTAACTAGATATTTTTTCTTAATTTAAATAATTGAGGAGGAGATGGGAGTAAAAGGAATTTACTGTGTGTCACCTAATATGATCGAGAAGCTTCTAATATTCGTCACCATCTCGTCGAGTACATTCTGTCAATATGAATGAAAATTTCGAAACCTTGAAAGGCATTCATTTTGTGGTTTTCGTGTGTTTTATGAAGTGAACACATGTCTTGTATCATTATACAGAAAGGTAAGGCACTTTTGTTTGGGTTGTTGAACCTAAATGGATTTATATGTTCCTTAAATCTGGTTCGGAAACTTCGTCTAGTCTGCGCACACACTCGACTGGACACTCGATACGTTTTATATTGTCGATGCCCTCTTAGAACAATTTTCTTTGTTAGTTGTTATGTTGTGATGAAGCCTGTTACATGATTTATTACTGGTGAGAAACGAAACTTACCTTTTATAGTCTGAAAATATCAGCAAATATCTGAAAAATCGCACCAAAGTATGGAATTCATACCTTATCGATGTGAGTTTGTTTCGTGCTCTTATTTTTGCTCCCACTATCCGTTTCATGCCTTTCTTGAAAATTTTGTTTGTGAGTGCGAGTTGGATTTTTGCTTAATTAGCCTAATTTTAGTTTGCTATGCTTCACTTCTCAGTAGCATTTTGATTGCTGTGTGTGACGCAGTAATGCATACTGCTCTATTACGTAAATGTGTGAGGGCGACATCATGAAGAATGATATGGTGAGGTACAGGATGTTTTTTAAATGTTGACTTTACCAGGCGGGATCCTTTGACTGCAGTGAATGTAAAAATCTGTCTTTCTACATCTACATCTACATTTATACTCCGCAAGCCACCCAATGGTGTGTGGCGGAGGGCACTTTACGTGCCACTGTCATTACCTCCCTTTTCTGTTCCAGTCGCGTATGGTTCGCGGGAAGAACGACTGTCGAAAAGCCTCCGAGCGCGCTCGAATCTCTCTAACTTTACATTCGTGATCTCCTCGGGAGGTATAAGTAGAGGGAAGCAATATATTCGATACCTCAACCAGAAATGCACCCTCTCGAAACCTGGCGAGCAAGCTACACCGCGATGCAGAGCGTCGCTTTAGAAGAGTCTGCCACTTGAGTTTGCTAAACATCTCCGTAACGCTATCACGCTTACCAAATAGCCCTGTGACGAAACGCACCGCTCTTCTTTGGATCTTCTCTATCTCCTCCGTCAACCCGATCTGGTACGGATCCCACACTGGTGAGCAATACTCAAGTATAGGTCGAACGAGTGTTTTGTAAGCCACCTCCTTTGTTGATGGACTACATTTTCTAAGGACTCTCCCAATGAATCTCAACCTGGTACCCGCCTTACCAACAATTAATTTTGTATGATCATTCCACTTCAAATCGTTCCGTACGCATACTCCCAGATATTTTACAGAAGTAACTGCTACCAGTGTTTGTTCCGGTATCATATAATCATACAATAAAGGATCCTTCTTTCTATGTATTCGCAATACATTATATTTGTCTATGTTAAGGGTCAGTTGCCACTCCCTGCACCAAGTGCCTATCCGTTGTAGATCTTCCTGCATTTCGCTACAATTTTCTAATGCTGCAACTTCTCTGTATACTACAGCATCATCCGCGAAAAGCCGCATGGAACTTCCTTAGTTTCTCACCGGCAGATGAAAACAATACTTCCTCCTACCAGGCGGTACCACTTCTTCAAATTAACGGTGCGAAAGAAATACAACTTCATTGTTGCTTTTGCTTGCTACGAAAGTTTAAATGCAAGTGACTTACTAACGTATGTTGCACGATGTAGTGTCTGAATCCGATACTACTGAGGGCGTCATTTGCGTGGCATGAATTCTGTAACACACTAATAGCGTTTCCAAGTTGTACTACACCTAGCTCTGTACTCCTTAAGCCACTGTACTATCTGGTCTACCAGGATCATAAGCCTCTTTCACGTTCCGTTCGTGAATGGTACATGTGAAGAAAGAGTCAGTACCATTTGCATTCGCCCAGATCCGTTTAATTTAACATTCGTGTTATGCAAGATATAGGTTACCTTTTTTGACTAGAATAGGAATTTAAGCTCTCTCAATTTTAGGAAATTGTTCTGGCTGTTAACAATTTACCAATAGGAATATGACGGACTGATACCGCAACCGTGATTCGTATTAGAGGAAGACTACTTACTTGAGGTCTTCTGTTGGTGTTGACCGTTCTAATACAAAGGCTGCAGTTCGTGGAATTGCCTAAAATAGAAACTACTTACGCACTAGCCAGTGGCATAATAATCTTATCATATGATAATTTTATAATTTCGTCACTGTGTTGCCGTGTTTCTTTCTTCATTGCATGCAGTCAGAAAGAGCACAAAAGTCAAACAACTTCTATGTAGCTACTGTCAATCAAAATAACAAATCAGAAAATATGGTTTCACGTCACAGTCTCTCAAACACCAAGACAAAATCAGTTAATCTATGCCAAAAATATTTTCAGTCAATTATCAGATTTCATTGCTGTTACCTCTATTGAAATAAATCGTGGAATTCACTGTGTAGATGAGATTTCATTTTATTTGAAAAGATAAGCGATTTAGGCTTTACAGCCATCATCATTTCTACAAGACGACAACAAAAATAACGTATTTCAGCATATATAAAATATTAATTGAACTTATTACTTTCGTGCGACTAATTAGTACGCTCGTTACCTTATGAGACGTTCTTAGTGCTTGTGTATCAAGGTGACAGATATCCTCCAAAATTCAAAGTGAGCTAATTTCAGTTTTCATTCACCATTATGCATTTTGGACCAATTTATAGCACTGACGAAGTCCGTCGAATCGAACACTGATAGCAGATTCCATGTACCGCTCTTTGAGTCCATTGCGCCATCATCACTTTACTCCTATAATTTCTGAAAAAGCTGACAATGTTCGTAGGAACGTAGTGGTTCCTCTGTTTTGTAATGTACATACAATTGTTTTGCGAAAACCAGCGTTCTTGGCTTGACAGTTTGCTTCACATCGACAGCTTTCTTAAAAGCAAGTTGTCCTCCCACACTAGTATGTGGTCAGAGCGGTTCCCCAAAAATCACAGTTTCCAGTGTGAATCCCGACCATGAAAAGTTCATTTCTATGTATAACCGTCTCGTGCTAGCGAAACAAATTTGTGGCGGTCCTCCCAGTTCAATATCATCTATGTAGTAGCTAATCCTGCTTGATGAGTGTTCCATGCAGGGGAATTTATTTGTAGATGGTACACTTAGTTAGGTTACTGATTAATTTCATTCTGGCACCTTACTTAATCACGTCTGCTTTTGTGTCCGTTCCACGTTAAAACGTTTCGGATGGACTCTTCCAGCTATCTAAAGACAGCAACCATGATGCCAGTCGATCTCGCTTCAACATACTCATGTTTGATAGGAGTGAGACTAGGCGACTTCTGATCGCTGGCAAGCGGTGTCATCAGATGGATCTTTCACTCTGAAGTATAGTCCGTAATTTTATGAAGATTTCTGGAACAAAACTGTGTCCCGAGCTAGGACGCGAATCTGAGGCTGTATGATTAGGGGGCAATGATCTTACCGGATGAACTACCCAGGAAAGACTTACGAAATACCCTCTCATATTTTCTCCTGCATACCTAAATGGAAGTAGGGTATAACAAATCAAAGGACTCATCAAAGCCTGAGATCCCTTTCCATTATAAACTTTTCAGTCTTACGAATAAAGCGAGATGCATGTGTGAAGTTTGGAAAGCACAACAGAGGTAAGGGCAGAAGTGAAGGGATAAGTAAACTTTTCATTCAGGTAGGCCTTACTGAGAGATATTTAAATAATTTTCCAGGCGCTGTAAATAAAGATAATATAGATATTAAAAATGTTCAAATGTATGTGAAATCTGATAAGGTCATCAGTGCCTAAGCTTACACACTACTTAACCTAAATTACCTTAAGGACAAACACACACACCCATGCCCGAGGGAGGACTCGAACCTCCGCCGAGACCAGCCGCACAGTCCATGACTGCAGCGTCCTAGACCACTCGGCTAATCCTGAGCGGCATAGATATTAAATTAAGATATTTTGCCAGAACTTTAGAGTGTGGAAAACCAAATAAAGTTGTAGAGGGGAATAAAAGCAATAAGTCAAAAGGATTATAAATTGGGAGGTTGCCCTGGCAAGATAGTATTTGCATGTGTGTCAGAAACGGACACTTACACAAAACTGTAGACATTAGGAGGCTTCTGCATAGAATGAAGACATAACAGAACTGCTTAGCACCTCACTGCTGTTCATACACTTCATAAATTACGAACTAAAAACATTCAGTAGGAAGAACAATTTGAAACACCTGTTACAAAAAGGAGGCAAATAATAATGTGGTTAGTCATTTCAATTTCGATAACCCGAAGAAGTTCGGTTAAGGAGACAACTTATACTTCAGTACATATAATTTCATCTGATGATGTTAGATTGGTGGAGCGCTCAACTGCGCGGTCATCAGCGCCCGTACAAAGTCCCAAGTTTTACACAGCCCAGTTTTTTTTTTTTACATAATCCAATGCAGCCCATGTCACGATTGATAATGATGATGATGAAATGATGAGAACAACACAAACACCCTGTTCCTGGGCAGAGAAAATCTCCAACCCGGCAGGGAATCGAACCCGGGACCCCGTGATCAAGAGGCACCAACGCTAGCCACTTGACTACGAGCTGCGAACAATTTCATCTGAGGTGAATCCTTCTCCACGAAAATTTACAAGGAAGTAGTACATAAAAAGATTACATTCTTACATATGAGGATACGAAACTTGCCAGAACTGTCACTGCCGATCGAGAATACGGTAACTGCGAACAGTTTGAGACATATCTGTTCTTTTCTTTAATCCTGCACTTCAGAGAATTCTTACAACGCCCGTTGTATAACGACACTTCGTCATTGAATCAGTACTCTACGGAAAGTGGTGCAATCAGTCTTTGAACACAGATTCAACAGATTTCCAGATACCTTCGCAAACGGTTTACTAGACAACGCAGAGAATGCAGTTTCTTACAGTTTTGGAGATACGTATGACACCAGAATTCTTAAGATGCATGAAGCAAATAATTCGTCGATTAAAATTATGTGACGCAGTAAGTTTCGAACCCTTTCGGGAGAAACAGATCAAAGGTCTCTGCCCGAGGCCGGGTCAGATACAAGCACTAATGTGCTACGAAGTTTCATTGTAGCGTGCAGTCAGAACCAAAGTCAAATGTGTATGAAGCAATTTTTGTTAGTTTTTTTATATAGTGATCGTATCTATACATCAGTAAATGGAATAATGTGAATTGGGCTCCTTTAGATACTGTTTGCTATCAATATATCTTTCTCATTATTTATGATTCAGCGTGAAGCATCTAGGTGTATGCCTCGTAACTATGTACGTAGCAAAATAACAAATAGAATTTTTGCCTAGGGGATTTAACACAGATGGAAAGCATGAGAAATTAACTATCGTGGAGTCCTGTTGTGAATATTGTATGCAACTGTTAATATTTCTTTGTTTAATGTTCTTTCTCTTTAATTCTTCAAAAGGTATTAGCAAAGATTGGCCGAGAAGCGGCTTAAAGAAATCACTGAACTGTAGTTCTGGTTGAATTTCTTAATATTTTGAAAACATGGCTCTGAGCACTGTGGGACTTAACTTCTGAGGTCATCAGTCCCCTAGAACTTAGAACTACTTAGTCCTAACTACCGTAAGGACATCACACACATCCATGCCCGAGGCAGGATTTGAACCTACGGCCGTAGCGGTCACGCAGTTCCAGACTGTAGCGCCTAGAACCGCTCGGCCACTGTGGCCGTCTTAATATTTGTAAAACAATTGTTATTGCTATATTTGAAATTGATTTGTAGAGTACGTATATGTCGTACTCGCAGCAGTATCTCGTGCAGTAAGTTGTAAAGCAAATTTTAAGCAATTTTTATACTAGTCAGGATAAAATTATTACAATAGCTTACTCTTACGTATCAATGGTCGACCGTGTGTGCTATTTGAAAAGAGTACAAAAGAGAGTCACCGCTATTATATGTGAATTACATTGCGTTGTGAATCGTTAAATAATGTCATTTGCTGCAAAGAATGTACATTTGTAAATAAGATTCGCTGCCACACTTTCTCGACAACGTAATTGCAGAATGTCTTTTTATATTTTTTATTATTATTCATAGTTATTAATCTTTATTTAAGCCAAGAGTCTTTTATTAATTGACATTCCCAGGAGCACACAGTACAACTTTGTTGAATTTAGAGATCCGAAATCACTGACTGTTCGAAAGAAAATAGAAATTATTGGTGTTGCGGATACTTTAGAATCATCATTTACATCAGTCGGCGTGACTAGAGAACAGCTGTTTAGTATCTTACCTGAAATAAACTTCGGGATTTTAGTAATACGAGGTTATGTCTTAACACAATTCAGTGGGTACTAAATTAGAAACAGAGAGCATGTAAGGAGCTGTTTCTGTTTGAAATCACGATGGCACTCCGCAATTAAGTTTATGAGTATGTGTGATGCAGTCTGGATTAGCGTAACAGTCCTTACTGACTTATCCGTCATTCTGTGCATACAAGATAAGGAGTGCTAGCTGAAATGCGCATAAACACATCGTGTCGCCGTAACTGTTCAGTGTTGTTTTCTCCACAGGGCGTCGCTTCTGGATACGGTATGTTCCTCTTTCGTGCTGGTATCTTGACGTCACATGAATGATTATTTTGATGTTAAATGCCTCATTATCTCGTGGCCAGCAGAATTTCTAGTACCAGAAACTACAGGAATCCAACAAAACAATAAGCTCTGTATCAGATTGATTCGTTATTAAAAATCGCCAGCTTCCGTGTTGGCAACGAATGAAAACTACACTGGTCGGGATATGACTTCGATTCCCAGGGGAATGTGTTCTCTGTTTTTCACTGATGAGTATATGATTCAGAGCGTAACCAGTAATTTAAACTAATAGTCTGGCCATGATACGTCATTCCGAACTACGCAAAGCATATTAACCAGCGTCTGACTTCATTGGGTTTTGAATCTCCCACTTGTAGAACTCCATTTAGCATCCCTTCTTCTCACCTTCTTTTCTCTGGCCTCATTCGGTATCGTCAAAAAATCGGCATGTTAACCTAGATTTGGCAATGTTTGTAGAAGATGGTGGCTGGATACCTTTCCTGGTGCCACACGTTTCGCCTTAGGGAAGGTCTAGTGTTATCCAATGTGAATGTGTGTGAACGTTTTCGAAGCGTCTGCGAATCATGTTACTGAGGAGGAATGTGGTTACTAAGCTGGTATTCACCTAGTCCGATGTGAGAAACCGCCTCGAATCCCCACCCTGTCTCGCTGTCACTCCGGCCTCCATCATTAATCCGCCAGGTGTGTTCGATCCGCGGCTGACACACATCCCCAAATCCCTGAAGAGGCTAACTAATGCGCGCAGCTATCTCTTTTCATGTCAGATCATAATCTTTAAACGTTCATGTCGTTATGTGTAAGTACGAGGGCTATTCGGAAAGCAAGGTACGATTGGTCGCGAAATGCAAACGTCAATGTACCAACTTTCCAGCACCCTCGTCGTAGAAGGTAGCCGCCTGTTCTTTCTGCCAAGTCTCTGCGTTGATCTACAGCTTGCTGTTTGTGTCAAAACGTTGTTTTCATAGCCAGCAGTTCATGTGAGCAGCGATGAATATCAGAGTGAGCCAAGGCCTGGCTGTAATATGGGTGATCACTTTCCGTCGAAAACGCTGCAGGAGCGATCTCATTGTCCCTACAGTTTGCGGCCGAGAACTATCATGAGGAAGGTAACACAAACGCGTAGTATGCATGGAACCACGCGAAATCTGTCACAGGCGTCATCTACGAGGGAGGAGCTGTTTTCCAGGCATCTTTACAGGCCCACTGTGCGTTCAGAACTGGAAAGAGCGACGTGACCATATCGACGGATATACTAAAGACATTGCCCAACATATCTATGCAAAGCTTCATCGAACATTCACGGTGGTTTTCATTTCGAGATCGATTCGAACTTTGTTTCCAAATAGCCCTCGTATATCTAAAGTCTATGTCATTCTTAGATTGTACTTTACTTAATAACATAACATGGACAGGAGAACATTCAATTCCTTTGTGGAATGAACAGACGAAACGCAGGGCAATGGTATTGTTAAGTCCTTTTGTAGCATGATATAGGGTTTTAGGAAATGTAAAAAAGAGGAAAAACGAAAAAGAAGGAGTTTAACAGTCAGAAACGAGTGAACGCATCTCGCTTACACTCTGTCACAAAAGGGCTCCTGAAATTCACTGTGATATTTGGGGAAAAGATCATTAAATACATTTTAAATTCGCTATTGAAATTGTCACATAAAACAGAAAAAGTGTGCTTGTATTTCAAATATTCACTTCAGCTCCACTTCTCCCGGTGTGTAACGCGAGACCATTTTAACATCATCCTTATCATTATGGGTGATATCATTTTTTTAAAATTAGGCATCATCTGTGGGTCTACGGTTCGTCTGCCCAGTAAACAATGTTTTGCTCCCAAGCCTTTTGGTGCAGCTCATGATATTCTTTGACATGCGACACAGAGATTGACACGATTTAATTGTCCTATTCCCACTTACGTTTTCTGAAATTCGAGAATGGAGTTTTGACGTCTCGTCTCAATTCCTTCGCTTCATGGCGTATCTGTTTTGATCAAGGTGATGTTGTTGGTTTGAACTTGCGCAATGAAGATTTTGAAGACTCTCGCAGGGGAGAAAAGGCTTTGGTATCGCGTCCATTTTCCACTGATTTTGCCAGCGTGATGCCCTCATCGGTCGTAGATTCGTCGTTGTTTTGTTTTCTGCGTGTTTAGAGGAGCTATTTTCACTGTTTTTGAATTGTTCTTTGGCAGTTGATTGCTGTTATATTCACGTCTCTTTCCACTTCCACAGGCGCATTGTAGAGTAACATTTGTGTCACAGTGAAGCTGATAGCAACTTTGTCGGTTGTATTATTAATTTCATTGCTCTCCATTCGGTTGTCTCGCTGCTCGGAGATGGGTTCTGTAGCTTCCTCATCAACATTTCTCCTATAGCCAGGCTCCCATAGTGGGGATATACTACCCTGACAGAACAGCTACGTATGTCAGTGCTGCTGGTTGACTTTTTCAATAAGGAATAGTACAGGGCGTCTACATTCCCTCCTGAAAGTAACACCCGCGGATATCGCCAACACCATGGCGCGGTACTTTTACGATGTAACATCGTCCATGAGTCTTTTCGTGGTTTCCACGCTTACCACTAAGTTCGGGAGAGGAGACGTCTTGCTTTCATCTCCAACAATGACGAGACCTATAATTTCCCGTTTTCCATGTGGATATTGGACACAGCATTGGCTGCAGATCGCGAGAGCGCTCCCGGGCCGGGCTTTATACGTTATGGTATGCTACGGCACCTTAACGCTACATCTAAATAAATCGTACTTGTTCTCTTTAATCAGACATGGAGGGATGGGGAGTATCGCGTCCCTTTCAGGGAATCCATAATGGTCCCCATTCTTAAACCATGGAAGGGCCGCACACCCCAAAGTAACTATTGGAGTGTCGCTCTTGCCAGCTGCGTAGGAAAGACGCTAGAGCGGATGATCAACTCCCGCCTGGTCTGGAATCAGGAATCTCGGAATCTCCTCAGTCGTTTCCAGTGTGGATTTAGCAGATATAGTTCCACTCTTGATAACCTCACCCTAATGGAGGCGTCTATACAGGTCGCATTCCTACGGAAACAGCATTTATTATCCATCTTTTTTGACACTGAGAAAGCATACAACACTACGTCAAGAAGCAATACACTTGATCAGTAACATGTGTGGGGCTTTTGTGGCCGCCTCTCCATTTTTATCCGCTCCTTTCTTGCTGGACCTTATTTCCGTGCAGAGCTTCCCGATAGATTTCCCCAAGTTCATGGTATCGTAAACGGGAGCATTTTAAACGTGACTTTGTTCGCAGTTGCGATCAGTGGCATATCGTCTGCAGTGAGCAGTCATGAGCTGTTCTCATTTTTTGTGGATGACTTTTCTATTTTCTGTTCCACTTCTAGTCCCACATCTTCCTCTCATCTGTTACAGTTGACGCTTAGGCGAGTGGAAGAATGGTCTGCTTGGACAGGTTTTAATTTACCCCCAGAGAAAACAGTATCTATTGACACTAATCTTGATCGGTCTCTTTTTACACCTCAGGAACTAAGGCTGTGACACACTGTTTTTAATTTTAAAGAGACGGTGTGGTTTTTAGGGCTCTTATTTGATAGCAAACTTACTTTGCTGCCACATCTCAAGGTAGTCGAAACACTCGCCCTTGAAGCGCTGGATATCATGAAGTGTCTGAATGGGAAGAGCTGGGCTGCAGATACATCCAGCTTGCTGCAGTTCTTCAAGGGTTTCATGCTATCGCGTCTTTCTTATGGTTGTAGGGTCTATAGCTCGGCACGACCAACATATTTAAAGATGCTGGATTCCGTACACCACGATTGCATCACATTGGCCACAGTAGCCTACAGGACGAGCCCTACACCGACCTTGTGTAAAGAGGCGGGGCAGCCGCCATTAGCTGCTCGGCGGCGATTCCTGGTGGCTAAACAGGAGCGTTCGGTGTACGGGCAAAGCAGATCCGGGAGAGTCTCCGCCAAACATTCAGCGGGAGGGTTGGTGCAAGGCTCCGTGCTGGTTGTTATTGAAACCTAGAATGATTTTAGATTTGACAGAGTGCAACTAATTGTTCACTCCAGACTACGTTTCTAAGCATAAATGTTTTACCATTTTAAATGAGCACAACATCTGTAACGTGATATATACAGATGGGCTCAAAGAGGGGGATGCTGTCGGTTGTTCAGGGGGATGCTGTCGGTTGTTCTGTCATTTTTCCTGCCTCTGTCTTTAGGTTCTGTCTGCCTTGTGCGTTTACTATCTTTGACGCCGAACTTTATGCGGTTTTTAAAGCTGTGGATCAGATGAAACGTGAACGTGTATCCCAATTCATCATCTGCTCTGACTCGTTTAGTGCGCTGCAGACAATCCAGTCTATGTACCTAGCAGACAGAACTGTCCAGAACATGCAGATGCCATCCTGTATTGGCAAAGACAAGGAAAGGAGGTCTCACTCTGTTGGTTTCCCCGGACATGTCTACCTGTGAGAATGAGTCAGCCGTTACTGCGGCTAAGGAGCCATGTGCCCTTTCCCACGTAACTGACTGCCCTATACCTCTGCATGCCCCGCCGTCATTGCTGCAAAGGTCTATCACGCGTCTTTGGGAGGAAGAGTGGCTGGGCGTGACGGAAAATAAGTTGGAATCAATAAAAGTTACTGTGACATCATGATGCACCTCCTTCCGGCCAGTTCGCAGTGGTGAAGTCTGTTGAACGCGACTTTGGATTGGACACAGTCCCCTGACCCACGACTTCCTCCTCAGACGTGAAGAACCGCCTGTTTGTGGTGAGTGTGGCGTACTGGTTACGGTTCGCCAAGTACTAACCGACTGTATTTTATATAATGACGAGACTGATCAAGCTGGCTTACCGACAGACCTGCTCTCAGTTTTAGGTGATAATGAGCTGAATGTGGCACTTGTTTTACGATTTTGTGTTTTGTCTTCAGTTCTACCTAAGCTCTTAGGCCGGCGCTTTTAATATGTTCGAGAACGACTGGCTCATCCAGTTGCCATTTTTATGATCCGCCGATCTTCTTCTCTGGACTTGCCTCTTAGCGGCTGTCCAGATCAGATGTCATTGTTCGTAATGGTCTGCCTTGATTCGCTTGCTCCATTGTACCGTTCAGAGGAGTCGCGCGTGTTCATATAAAAAAAAGAGTACAAGCGAGCGTTCAAATGGTTCAAATGGCTCTGAGCACTATGGGACTTAGCTGCTGTGGTCATCAGTCCCCTAGAACTTAGAACCATTTAAACCTAACTAACCTAAGGACACCACTCACATTCATGCCCGAGGCAGGATTCGAACCTGCGACCGTAGCGGTCGCGCGGTTGCAGACTGCAGCGTCCAGAACCGCTCGGCCACTACGGCCGGCTACAAGCGAGCGTATGTGGTGTTATATTGTATTTCAGGCTGCCCTCATGTTGTGTGCTATAGTCCCATTCACCGCACACAGCCAGCGTACGGTCACTGATGACCGGGGTATTGAGTGCCCTCCAGATGCAGCCACGTACACACACGCTCGAACATTAACTCGGGAAGTGCCACACGGTCCGTAGTGGTGAAACAATAAATACAAACACCAGCTCCTAGCGGCGTTAGAAAAATTTTGTGAAGTATGCCTGTTCAATTCCGGATGCGCTGCAATGACACCCTATAACTACACTCCTGGAAATTGAAATAAGAACACCGTGAATTCATTGTCCCAGGAGGGGGAAACTTTATTGACACATTCCTGGGGTCAGATACATCACATGATCACACTGACAGAACCACAGGCACATAGACACAGGCAACAGAGGATGCACAATGTCGGCACTAGTACAGTGTATATCCACCTTTCGCAGCAATGCAGGCTGCTATTCTCCCATGGAGACGATCGTAGAGGTGCTGGATGTAGTCCTGTGGAACGGCTTGCCATGCCATTTCCACCTGGCGCCTCAGTTGGACCAGCGTTCGTGCTGGACGTGCAGACCGCGTGAGACGACGCTTCATCCAGTCCCAAACATGCTCAATGGGGGACAGATCCGGAGATCTTGCTGGCCAGGGTAGTTGACTTACACCTTCTAGAGCACGTTGGGTGGCACGGGATACATGCGGACGTGCATTGTCCTGTTGGAACAGCAAGTTCCCTTGCCGGTCTAGGAATGGTAGAACGATGGGTTCGATGACGGTTTGGATGTAAAGTGCACTATTCAGTGTCCCCTCGACGATCACCAGTGGTGTACGGCCAATGCAGGAGATCGCTCCCCACACCATGATGCCGGGTGTTGGCCCTGTGTGCCTCGGTCGTATGCAGTCCTGATTGTGGCGCTCACCTGCACGGCGCCAAACACGCATACGACCATCATTGGCACCAAGGCAGAAGCGATTCTCATCGCTGAAGACGACACGTCTCCATTCGTCCCTCCATTCACGCCTGTCGCGACACCACTGGAGGCGGGCTGCACGATGTTGGGGCGTGAGCGGAAGACGGCCTAACAGTGCGCGGGACCGTAGCCCAGCTTCATGGAGACGGTTGCGAATGGTCCTCGCCGATACCCCAGGAGCAACCGTGTCCCTAATTTGCTGGGAAGTGGCGGTGAGGTCCCCTACGGCACTGCGTAGGAACCTACGGTCTTAGCGTGCATTCGTGCGTCGCTGCGGTCCGGTCCCAGGTCGATGGGCACGTGAACCTTCCGCCGACCACTGGCGACAACATCGATGTACTGTGGAGACCTCACGCCCCACGTGTTGAGCAATTCGGCGGTACGTCCACCCGGCCTCCCGCATGCCCACTATACGCCCTCGCTCAAAGCCCGTCAGCTGCACATACGGTTCACGTCCACGCTGTCGCGGCATGCTGCCAGTGTTAAAGACTGCGATGGAGCTCCGTATGCCACGGCAAACTGGCTGACACTGACGGCGGCGGTGCACAAATGCTGCGCAGCTAGTGCCATTCGACGGTCAACACCGCGGTTCCTGGTGTGTCCGCTGTGCCGTGCGTGTGATCATTGCTTGTACAGCCCTCTCGCAGTGTCCGGAGCAGGTATGGTGGGTCTGACACACCGGTGTCAATGTGTTCTTTTTTCCATTTCCAGGACTGTATTTACTAACAAGCAATTTAAGGAAATACTTACAATGAAATGCAAGTCCTTTCAACGGATTTGCTTGTATGGGAACCGACCCGCCCCTCACTCATAGTAGTAAAACCGACGGACTTACATAAGATGAAATTACGACTAAGTATCATCAGCGCACTAGACTTAATAAGTGCCAGGCTAATCGACGCAGCACTGAAAAACAGTTAACTATAAAAAGAAATAGAGAGACGCTAATCACAGCTTAAGAAATGTCAAGTGAAAAGTATGCAAACACAATGACGTATCAGCAGAAGTGATAAATGCTTAGTCCCTGCTCGTATTCCCTTAATAACAGCTAACACTAGGAGAAAACACGTCACTGAAGACGGAAGCTAATCGAAGCAATTAACCATCTCTAACTACGCAATGCTTTAAAGGTCAGCTACCAAAAAATGGAAATATAAAAAAGCTATTCGTAGCAGATCTCAACAACAGCAAGTGTCGATGGTCAACCGCACACACACCGACAAGGCTCCATCTGCCTGCCTCCCGACGCTGCCCTGTGTAACGCTAGATAGCATTAACCGCTTACCCGGTACTCAACAGTTTGAAGCAGCGGGTGTTTTAAAATAACTCTGCAGCCCACCACGGCCGACGGCGACACAAAAACTCGCTGGAAGTGCCAAACGGCACACGGCATACGTAAATAGTGGAATACTGGCAGAATGCCTTACAGTGACACATTTCCGAGAGAACAAAGCTACGAGCAGGCAAAAGGAAGCCCTACTTCATCACAGAGACAGAGATCCTACGGCACACCCAAAGGCGTTGCTTTTTGCCCAGTCAAAGACAAATAAAATGACAGGACAGTCCAACAGTACACTGCCGGTTCGCGATGTCAAATGGGCACAATAGTCTCGCGGGCAACCTTCTCGTCATAATTTGGGAGAAGCTAAAGATACGATTCAGAAATATCATGCTCCCTGATACGAGTCCTTAATGACGAATATAGCCGTAAAATATATCACATTGACCGAACAGACGCACTCTACTGCTGAAAAACGAGATTTGGTATAAGAACTATAAGTCTAAACATAGAGAGGAAATATCCTATTCACCGCAAAGATGATTCATTATATATTCTTCATATATATTCATTATATATTCTTTATTTCTTTTCCAGTTTCATTTCTCAAACCGTAGGCAAACTTTAATTAGGCAGTGACGTATTAATGCAGAGATGTACATCTCAAATAAGTCACTTATTTCGTCAACACTAGTTGCCTTCGCTGTTACCGAATTTAAGCACTGGCTATCTGTCCCAGAAAGCAGCGATGGCACCAGTAACTCTGTACGATTACGATAACAGCCCTCCGTGCATCCTTGTGCGGATTGTAGCTCGCCCGGTAGGTGTGGAGCACAAGAAAATAAAGCTGAAGAGTATCAAGAAAGAAATGTCTTCTCCGGAGATGAGACAGGTAAGTTAAGCATGATTTATTCTTTGAAACTGAAGAGAATCAAGTTTCTAAAGTAGCACCTGTATTTCAACCTACTCACTGATATAGACATAAGAACGATTCCTTGTGGGAGGCAGAGGTGGAACCACCTCAAATCTCCTGAGTGCATAGTATGTTTGTGTAAAGATAAACTTCAATGATGTTTTTTGTAATGTTACGCAAACAGAAGTTTACTATTTCTGAGTTCCGATTTCTAGCTACACTAAATACCGTTAACTAATTATAGAAGAAAGACACTGCTTAGAACAAATTACTATACATGAGATGTTACTTGCAGCTTAGGCGAAGAAAATGAACGAAATGTGGTGCTACTCTTCTCTGAAGAAGCAAAGTGTTACGGTTTCCATGGAAAAAAAAAAGTGTGGAACGATTAAATACTGCCACAGTTTATTTTCGCCAACTTTGACTCCATACAGAACCACCGTGCACAGCGACTATATATTAATACAAGGAAGGATAAGAATACTTCAGTCAGTCGCAATTCTATTGATTTTTTTATTATTCTTGCATATCTAGATTTCAGCTATAAAGTAGCCGTATTTAGCGCTAAAATACAAGGAAATTACAGAATCAGAAATGACTTACACCCAGCATTAAGTAAAACACCACGTTACCCTGTAGAAATGATACATTGTAGTCAACGTACCATTTGAATGAGCTATAATCCACCAAACTCCCAGCAGTATATGTCTCCACATGACTTTATTGTCGTAGAGGCAGGATGACACTGGCATTGTTGTTTACAACAAATGCAGTAGGCTCAGTTTGCGTCACGTAGTGTAAGTAACGACATCCATGCTCCAAAAACTAGCTAACGCAGTTCCTGTCCAATACAGCAGTTTAAAACCGATTTTTATTAAACAAATAAAATCACCAAGCGCATTTGCGTATCGCCTTTAACGTACGACAAGAAACGTCGATTTACAGTGCGTTTATTCATATCTTACTGGCGAAACGATCCATCAAATCTTATGTAAAAGTTCGTTAATTGGTAACACAAATGTGCCCTACACAACTGCTTCATCAAATTCGACATAAATATTAAAGAAGTTTTTGAAGATGTTCTCGATAAAGTACAGTCACCAGCTGGAATTCATCAAAATCTAAAACCTAGCGTAGTCGCTAGTGTCATAATGGTTAAGTGATTAACTAAATAGTTATTTATAGAAAATATAAAAGTTCATACAAATGTCTTTTTTTTTAAATCTGTTACCATTACTGTAAAATACTGAAGATAAACATGAAAGGACTATTTTAAGCAGGTACAGTCAGTAAGAAAATACTGACGCCCTGTGCTGTAAATTTTTCACATAATGTATAGTGTTGATGTAGCTTCTACGCAGATGATTGTGAAGAGTACCCAGTTTTGGAAACTCTTCAACAGCCTTCAGCTCAGTGCAGAAGAAACTGTTAGGCCTGCGTTATGTACGACAACACTAAGCACAGTAGAATGTGAGAACATAACTTATTATTATGAGTGGATTGGCTTGTTTACCATTTTGTTGGCAGTACCCAAAGCTATATCGGTCTTACCATCAAACGAATAAAAAAATTCAACCATTAGCCTCAGGGACAATGTTTTATATCGTTCTTTGCAAGAGGCGCACCATAATTGTAGTTACAGCAACACTATAAGATACGTAGGAATTTTACGTCAACAGAGAGTGTTAGTATGTTTCTATTAATTGTATCTGATTAAAATAGCTTTTTCATGTTGATCTTCGGTATTTTACTACGATGGTGACACATTTTTAGAGAAACGGTTTGTGTGAACATTTGTATTTCCTTTAAATTAGCCGGTGTGGCCGACCGGATCTAGGCGTTTCTGTCTGGAACCGCCCGACCGCTACTGTCGCAGGCTCGAATCCTGACTCGGGTATGGATCTGTGTGATGTCCTTATGTCCTTTTTTTAGTTAGGTTTAAGTAGTTCTAAGTTCGAGGGGACTGATGACCTCATGCTAAGCCCCGTAGTGCTCAGAGCCATTTCAACCATTTGAACCTTTAAATTAATTTTTGGTGGCTCATTTAACCACTAAGTAACTAGAGACTAGGTTTTAG
Source organism: Schistocerca serialis cubense (assembly GCF_023864345.2). Taxonomy (NCBI): domain Eukaryota; kingdom Metazoa; phylum Arthropoda; class Insecta; order Orthoptera; family Acrididae; genus Schistocerca; species Schistocerca serialis. The sequence goes on from NC_064639.1 coordinate 345,244,476, forward strand.
CTTTTGATGTATTCCAGTTGGTAATTAGATTTTATCGAGATGATCTTCCAAAGCCTTTTAATTTTTACGTCGAATGTTATGTACCAATTTTGTATGAAACGACGAATGAACTTTGCATAAGGTTTGGTAGATCGTTTCAGCAGTAATATCTGAATAAACAAATTATAAATCGGCGTTTTCTGATATATTTTAGAGGTTATATGCAAATATACTTGCTGATATTATTTATTTGATAAAAAGGGCTTTTAAACTATTATATTGGAAAGGAATTGGGTTAGCTTGTTTTTGGAATAAAGAGAGCGTTGCTTATCCTACATGACGCAGATTGGGGCTGCTGTATTCGATGTAAACAACAGTGTTAGTTTCATTCTCCCTCTATATCAACAAAGTCGTATTGTGACACATACTGCTAGGAGTTCGTTCGATTATAGCTCACTGAAATGGTGTGTTGACTAAAATTGGATAACGTGGTGTCTTGTTATCGTTTTGAGTAAATCAATTCTGATTGTGTAATTCATTCTTTTTTAGTACTGAATACGGCTATTACTATCTGAAATCTAGACATGAAACTACAATAAAAAAACCAATGCAATTGCGACTGATTGATGTATTCCTATCCTTCCTTTCAGTTTATCTTATTCGCTTCATAACACACAATTAAAAGCAGTTAAAGTTTTGCACACAAATAAAGCTGATAAAAATTTTTCACTTACATCCAAACCTCCAGATGTCAGACACTCAGATCGGTACCAAACATTGTGTGTAAACATAGTATCAATCAAAACACCGATTTAGTTAGTGCTGTGTGCTGTTCTCCTCTAGAAGATACTAATCGGTAGTTAAAAGTAGCACCAGAAGTACGGAGTATGGGCAAATATTATCGATGAGGTGACCAGGTATAGATTTCTTGTAGATAAGTTGACAGAGTGTCAGATCGTTGTCCGAAAGTTCACGAGTTCGAAACCAAGTGAATGCGATTTTTTTAAAAGATTACGCGTGAAATTGTTACATGGGAGAACATTTTTCTGCCATGTAAAAGTAAGTTTTAGCGTTTGTTCCAGTGTGCTTTTGGCAGTCTGCTTTCGCTTCGTTAGTTGAAAGTAAGAGGCCTATAGAGTACATTTGTACATTTGTATCTATACAAACGTACGCTACAGGTTTGCTACTTTGAACTAACGAAGTGAAAGCAGACTGCCAAGAGAAGATTGCTACAATCCCCGAAACGTCCTTTTAAATGGCAGAAAAATGTTCTCCCGCATAACAGTTTAACGCTTTATCTTTTTTTTTCTTTCTTTTTTGTAAATTACCGTATGTGAGTGTCGAACTAAACACCTTCAGCACGACAATCTGATGCTGTACCAAGTCACCTACCAGAGATCTTCCCATGTAGCCCTCATAGATATAGTCTGACTGTACTCCATAGATCTGGTGTTACCTTTAGTTACCGTTTACGCATCTTCTACTGGATGACAGCACACAGCACGAACTAAATCGGTGTTTTGGTTGATACTCTATTGACATACAATGTTTGGTACCGATCTGAGTGTCTGACATCTGGAGGTTTGGATGTTAGAGGTAGATAGAATTTTAAGACTTATCTTCAGGGAGATAAAGGGTATTCTGATGGCACAAAAAATTACAATTACTGAAATACTCTGCTGCTCCTGAGGCTATACTGTAAACACTTCTAAGTGAGATGAGTCTTAAGGTTTTACTTCAGTACGTCTAAAAATATTTCTGTAGCTATAACCGTCGTAAACATACAATCTAAACGTTCACGCAGGAATGGTTGCCATCCGAAAGTGTGTCTCGTGTATTAATCAGACGTGTTCCTTTATAAAGCAATTTCAAATATTTTATTTCTTTTATTTTAATTGTAAACATATTTACTTATTCTGGCAAGGTTAGGGCCATCCGATCCTCCATTACAATTAAACAGACATTCTACAAAATTTTAATTAAATTAATTACGATAAGCGTCAACATAGAGTCCTACATTTAGAAATAACTGTGTCACAAAATGTGGCTGCCTCACGAACCATAGATCTTACAGAAAAGAGTAGCTCGCGTGCCCCTGCGATTCAAACAGCCATACATCAGGTGTAAGCAAAACGCATGGGTATTATTGGACAGACCAAAAAAATATATGGATCCAAAAGAGGGGTATCAGCTTTTTATTGCTTGCGGGGGTAACAGTCTAGTGGTTAACTGACCTGGTCATCTAGCACAAGCCAGTTTGGCCTTGCTACTCTTGGTATTGCGGGCGCCTCAATGCAAGAAGAAACTATTTCTCAAGAACTCTACTGCATAGTTTAATTACCGTGGCATCCCCTAGGACAAAATGTAAAGCAGCTCCCATGCAGATCTCCAGGCGGTGACTCTTCAGGATGTTGTCGCCAACAGCCGAAACAGAATTAACGTTCTATGGGTCGAAAAGTTAAATGTCAGATTCTTCTACCGGGTAGGTAGATTAAAGGATTTGGAATGAGAGGTGGATGGGATGAAGTTAGATACAAAGGAAATTGGTCAAGTGTGGTGCCAGAAAGAACAGGACTTCTTGGCAAGTGTACACAGGATTATCAACACAGAATCAAATCAGCAGTGGGTTTAATAATGAATAAGCTAATAGGAATGCAGGTAAACTATTATGAACAGAAAAGTGAATGTACTATCGTAACCAAGATATATACCATACTCATTGCAGTAGTAAAACATATATGCCAGCTAGTTCTAGGGATGAAGTGATTAAGAAACTTTTCAGATGACTGAATGAGATAAAACGTAATTTTGATGAGAAACTAAAATTCGACAAGGATAAGACGAAAAGTGAAGAGTGTTGAAGCACTTGGACTGGTGGAGGGAATTTATGGGTAGCCGCATTGTAGATTCTGTAGAGAGCAGAATTTAATCAAAATAATACGTGGTTTAACTAACTTGAAAGAAGGTAGCGTACGTGGAAGAGATTTCAAAACAATGCAAAATATTTGAAGAGGTAGTGGGCTCAGATTACAGTTTATTTGATATTATTCACAGAGTAAAACTGAAGAAGCTGCAGAAAGGTAGGAATTTAAGGCGAGGGAACCTTTATCAATAGAAAGAACCAGGGGTCGTTGAGAGATGGAAAGTTAGCATTCGGTAACGGTTGACTGAAAAACGGGTGCGTAATATGACAGAAGAATAATGGTAGCAATAATTGATAGTTTACAAAGGTGAAAAATTGAAGGTAGCAAAGAGAAAAAGCTAGGCCCTGAAAAATCCTTGAATATTACAGGAGGTACTGAATCTAATGAAAGCAGAAAATATGGACATACAGCAAATCAAGCAAGCGAAAGAGATTACAGGCGTCTCAAACGCTGACATTGGCAGCAAGTGCAATACGGAGTATTCGAATGGCTAGACGAGAAATACAAGGTTGCAGAAACTTCCGTGATTGTGGGAAAGATGGAAAGCTGATCTTGGGAGAAAAGAGAAGAACATCTATCAATATTAAGAGCTCCGATGGTAAACTCGAGCTAAGCGAAAAAGGGAGGACTGAAAGGTGGGAGTGCTTTATAGAAAGATAAATAAAAAATATCAACTTGACGAGAACTTTAAACAAATAGAAGAGGAAGTAGATGAGGTGAGAGGTGTGATGCTGAGACGAAGTTAAACAGTACAGTAAAACCTTAGTCCACTAGAGTAGACTACTTCACCTGGTAGGTAAGACATACACGACGGAAAAAAAAATCACAACACAAGGAAGGAAATGTACGACAAAATCGAAAGTTTGTAGGCGTGTTTCTACATATGCAAGATGATATCTATTAAAATTTAGCCCCACTCGAATCAGAGTGGCGCTAGTAACGCCGTTGTGAGGAGGCGAATCAGGTTTCCTTTAAACACACGCTGTAACGGTCTTGATCGTTAGTTACCTTTGAGACAAGACGTGGTGAGTTTATATTTGTCAAGAATGCCTTTAAGACGACAAAGATGCCATTATCGGAATCTGAGTTTGGATGAGTTCGTGTAACGGGGCTATCAGGAGCTAGATGTTACTTCTGCGATACTGCAGAAAAACCTTGCAGGAATGTAGCCACTGTACATGATTTCTGGCAAATGTTATCACGAAAACGTATGTTCCCAAGAAGACTGGGCTCTGGACGGCCACGCTGCACTACCGAGAGGGAAGACCATCGTGTTCGGCGTATGGCTCTGGAGCATCGTACTGTATCTGCAGCAGCAATCTGAGCAGCTGTTGGAATCACAGTGACATAACGAACTGTTACAAATCGGTTAGCTGAAAGACATCTCCGAGCCAGACACCCTTTTGTGCGCATTCTGTCGACCGTAAACCACTGCCACTCACGACTTCAGTGGTGTCAAGTGAGAGCTCATCGGAGGCCAAGATGGAGGTCTATTGTGTTCTCTAATGAAAGCTGGTTCTGCCTCATTGCAAGTGATGGCTTTGTTGGTTAGAAGGATGGCAATCAACCTGTCTGCGCGCTGGACACACTCGACCTTCACCTGGAGTTGTGATGTGGGTGCGATTTCGTATGAATGTGTTATCCCACGTACCCTGACGGCAAATTTGTGTGTCAGTCTAGTGATTTGACCTGCGGTGCTGCCATTCGTGAACAGCTTTCCAGCTACTTTTTGCAAGACTGTAACGTTTAGTCCCTGTACTGACCGTCCAATTGCATTATTATTATTATTATTTAGCGTGTGGCTAGTACAGACATATCATGAAATTAAATTACATATCCGTATGTACATACTGACACACAAGAAACTTAAGTTTTTCTTTATAACTGAATATCCAGTCATTCAATCCAGCGCACTGCATCTGGATTTGCTAGCAGGAAGTCCTCTTTGGCGCCGTGATAGGCTCGAATCCTGCATTCACTGACAATGTGGTGAACAGTCTGGTATGGAGCCCCGCAGTCACAGGCTGGATCAGGCAGCTTCTTGCACTTAAAGAGAGCATCACTGCATCGGCCATGGCCGGTAGGGATTCTGTTGAGAGTAGTCCAGGTCTTGCGTGGTAGGTCGAATCCGCTTGGAAGTTTAGCACCTGAGAAGATGTTATGCAGGCGCACATCTGTCACTGCTTCCCACCGACCTTTCCATTCTTCAAGAGGTTTAAAATCCTTAGCAACCATGTCAGCAGCTGCCCTTATGAGAGAATTCCTAAAGATCTCCAGGAATTCTAACGTACCCGTGCATAGCGACCTGCCACTTTTAAATCGTCCAAGGACAATAGGCTTGGAACTCCATCCCACAAACTGACATCCAGCACCTGTACAACACAATGCATGCACATTAGCGTTGATTCCAATACTAAATTGGTGATGGCTTCCGTTTCAGAGTGTCCTATCAACCGAACCCTTCTTTTGACGAAGTACCGCCACAAATTTCTTGTTTCTCCAATTCTGGTCAATATTTCCTTATTAGTTGCGTGATTGACCCACCTAATCCTCAGAATTCTTCCGCAGCACCACATTTAGAAAGCCTCTGTTTCTTTTTTATCGTCCATGTTCCACTTCCATACATGACTACAATGCAATTTCAACCATTTCTGGTCAATATTTCCTCATTAGTTACGTGATTGACCCACCTAATCCTCAGCATTCTTCTGCAGCACCACATTTAGACAGCTTCTGTTTATTTTTTATCGTCCATGTTCCACTTCCATACATGACTACAATGCAATTTCAACCATATATACACTGAAGCGCCAAAGAAACTGATATAGGCATGCATGTTCAATTACAGAAATATGTAAACAGGCAGAAGACGGTGCTGCAGTCGGCAACGCCAATATAAGACAACAAGGGTCTGGATCAGTTGTTAGATCGGTTACTGCTACTACAATGGCAGGTTATCAAGATTTAAGTGAGTTTGAACGTGGTGTTACTGTCGGTGCTCGAGTGATGGGACACAGCATCTCCGAGGTAGCGACGAAGTGGGTATTTTCCCGTACGACCATTTCATGAGGATACAGTGAGAACCAGCAATCTGGTAAAACATCAAATGTTCGACATCGCTGCGGCCCGAAAAGATCCTGCACGAACGGGACCAACTAGAACTGAAGATAATCATTCAAAGTGACAAAAGAGCAAACCTTCCGCAAATTGCTGCAGATATCAATGCTGGGCCAGCAAAGAGCCTCAGCGCGCGAACCATTCAACGAAACAGTATCGATATGGGCTTTTGGAGCCGAAGGCCCACTCGAGTACCCTTGATGACTGCACGGGACAAAGCTTTAGGTCTCGCCTGGTCCCGTCAACATCGACATTGGACTGTTGGTGACTGGAAACACGGTGCTTGGGCGGACGAGACTCGTTTGAAATTGTATCGTGCGGGTACGGGCATGGAGATAACCTCACGAATCCACTGACCCTGCATGTCAGCTGGCAAATGTTCAAGCTGGTGGACGATCTGTAATAGTGTAGGGCGTGTGCATTTAGAGTGATGTGGGACCCGTGATACATCTAGATACGACTGTGACATGTGGCACGTACGTAAGCACCCTGTCTGATCGCCTGCATCCATTCATGCCCATTGTGCATTCCGATGGACTTGGAAAATTCCAGTAGGACAAACACCCCATAGCCCAGGAATTGCTACAGAGAGGCTCCAAGGACACTCCTCTGAGTTTAAACACACCCGCTGCCCACCAAACACCCCAGACATGAACATTATTGAGCATACCTGGCGTGCCTTGGAACGTGGCACCCTCGTACTCTTACGGATTTATGGACAGCCCTGCAGCATTCATGGTGTCAGTTCGTTCCAGCACTGCTTCAGGCGTTATTCAAGTCCACACCACGTCTTATTGTGGCACTTCTGCGTGCTCGCGTCGTCCCTACACGATATTAGCCAGATGTAACAGTTTCGTTGGCTCTTCGGTGTATGTGTTACCTAGACAAATTTATCCCATAAATTTTATTACTCTACTTTAATTATTTTTTGATGTTGCAGTTATTTTTTACGGCAGTGTATAACACAGGCGAAATACCATCAGATTTCAAGAAGCGTGTAATAATTCCTGTTCCAAAGAAGATGAATGTGGATAAGTGAATATTTCCGAACTGTCAGTTTAATAAATAACTGTTGTTAAACAGTTACATGAATTCCTTACGGAAGAGTGGGCAAGCTGGTAGAAACCGACTTTGGGAAAGAACAAACGAAAGTATGAACGACGAGGGAATACCAACCCTTCTGCGTGTCGTATAGGATGGGGCAAAGGATGACAAAGCTACAGTTATAGCATCTGTGGATTTACATAAAGATTGTGAAAAAGTTGCCTGGAATATACTCTTTGAGATTATGAAGAATGAACGGGTAAAATACAGGAGGCACAGAGGTATGCACTACTTGCACAAAAATTAGGCTGTTGTAAGAGTAGAAGGAAATGAAAGGGAAGCAGTAATTGTGGAGGGAGACGGGGGTTGTAGCCTCTCCCGTATGTTACTTAATCTCTGCATCGAGCAAGCACTAGAAGAAACTAGTGTCGCGGGTTCAGGATGGTTCAAGTGTTGTAGAAGTCATAGCAGGTCGCGGTGACGTTGCAGGATGTTAGAGTGGGCAGTAAGTATAGGGAAAAAAGTCCTCGGAAGGAGGAGGTGAAAATAGCGGTTATTTATCATAATTCATTCAGCAGTCGAAGGCGTCGTTTCGATGGTGTGTGAGGCTGCTGAGCGCGCGTAGCACAGCATCGGTGCCAAGCAGGCTGTGCAGTGTGCACGGAACCCAGCAATCGGAGTCGCTTGCCTGCGGCCAATGCAGCGCCAACGGCTCGCCAACAGTAAACGTGCGGAAGCATCGAGCGGCAAATGTTGAGCGCCCTCCAGATGTAGCGACAATGATCGAACTGCAAGAGCCGACGGCAGCAGGACATGAAAGAGGCGCCCTCAGAAGCGTTCTGTGAACCAAGTACCTCTGGAAGGTGTCGATTATGTGAAGTCTGCCAGCAATACTTCCCTCTCTGGAAGGCATCAGTTCTGCTCCCGGCAACATCAGGTCTAGGGGGAGCTCATAGTCCCTAGCTAGCGAAGTTAGCGTCTAGTACTAGTTGACGCTGGCGCAGACATTGGATGGAAGACTCGAACGGAATACTCAGGGTTGGGTTCGATCGATACCTCATGGCCGGAGCGGCCGGTGCAACTCGAGACGCCCCAGTCGTAACAGGACGTCACTATTCATCACATAGAACAGGCATTGGCAACATTTGGTGACCCGCGGGCCTGATTAACATACATAATAAGCTCGCGGATCGTCTCGCCACGTGTAGTGACGGCAGAGCTATTAGCACACTAAATCGATACTCCAGCAACCATGACAATGTTTATGGGGTAACGCACAGATATGAATGGTACCACTTTCCCGACGCCCCACGCCAAAAAGTTCTTGTGGGGCAGCAGCTTGGGTGAGGTTGACGAATGACGTATTTTATTTTAAGTACAAGATTTTTGAGGCACTATTTATTTATTTACTAATAGTGATATGAGCTACACGACGAACTCCGCCGCGCGGGATTAGCCGAGCGGTCTTGGGCGCTGCTGTCATGGACTATGAGGCTGGTCGCGGCGGAGGCTGATCCTCCCTCTGGCTTGGGTGTGTGTGTTTGTCCTTAGGATAATTTAGGTTAAGTAGTGTGTAAGCTTATGGGCTGATGACCTTAGCAGTTAAATATCATAATATTTCACACACACACACACACACACACACACACACACACACACACACACACACATACAACGAACTCCTTCCGGCGATTTGCCATTGTCATGTGTACGTCTTAGGTGGAGTGACGTGGTTCATATGGTATCTTGGAGCATAAATAACGGTCGTCTCTTTGTTATGAAACGATCACTTTATTTATCTATTTACTTTTTATTTACGTGGTCTTGTAATGTTATTATTTGAAAGGTTTTCTGACAGCTGCGGCTCCAGCATTGTAAACCTATAGCATCGCTGGGGCTGAAGTTGCCAGAAGAGCTGTCAAAAAATAACTTTACAAGATCAAGCAAATAAAAAGTAAATATATAAATAACGTGACCGTATCAGAAGAAAGAGGCAACTAAAATCTACTCTCCATGATGCCGTATAGACCACGTCACAGCAGCTAACACTACAATTGATAATGTCAAATCGGCAAAAGAAGCTAGTCGTGTAAGTCGTATGCCTAAGAACAAATAAAGGTGCCTCAAAACACATGTTTCTGAGACTACATTTATTTTATGTTTACCTCATTCTAACATATTTACATTTGTGCGTCATGAACATTGATTATTTACTTACGACGTTTTGATAGCTGTCTAAAAGCCTTCCGTTGCAAAATTCTGCAACGGCATTAGTAAAGAAACAATGAGCATGACACGTAAACAAATGTAAGCATCTGATCATGGGGTGCCAGGCGTCTTGAAATGTCATCATGGGGAGTGACGTGGTTCATGTGGTATCTTGCAGCATAAATGCCGGTCATCTCTTTGTTATGAAATGATCACTTTATTTATGTGTTTACTTTTTACTTACGTGATCTTGTAATGTTATTATTTGAAAGCTTTTCTGACAGCTGCGGCTATAACGGCAACTGGTTGCACCTAATTCATTATAAATTCAGTTTCAACAGTTCACGTGTCCTCATATGTCTACAGTGGCCAATAATTATTTACTAATGTTAAAACGAGGAAGGATAGAAAAACAAAATACAGAAGTGTCCGAGAAAACGTTCCGGGCGGCGTACAGCGGGAGTGTCTCGTTCTGTCTCTCCCAGGAATTTCTTCTGCGAGCGCTATTGAAATTAATCGCTGGCCGGATCCGGTTGCCAACCCGTGACGTAGGCCATGTAAGCGACGCAGCACCAGACGCAGGCTTGGTCTAATCCAATTCACTACTGCCACGGCCTGGCACTCGTAACTTTCGCGTCGACATCGTTCCGGACCCAGCAGCAGTGACAGAGCTGACAAGTGGTAACAAGCTCACTTCAGCGTAGACTTTCTGACCTGCCTGGCCACGAGTTATGGGCCCCGGTTTTGAAAGATAGTGGCGTAATAGTAAGAATAAATTTTTTGGTTAGGAATTCATGTTCGGAGAGAAGAAATTAAAGAGAGTATGATATTGGTTACCACGAGGAACCCAAGGGCCGTCAGCAACAGCCATACGGGGCCAAGAAATTCTGAAGATGGCTTGTACATAAGCCGAAACCGGTCAATAAAGAAATATTAATGCGATGTAGACTGCTCATTTTAACGTAAATATAACATCAGGTCGCTGTTCTCCGCAGACTATGTCGTCAAAATTTATGAAGAAATTAGTAATTTGCGGTTTGCTGATAGCATTGTAATTCTATCGTAAACGGCAAAGGATTTGGAAGAGCAGTCGAACGTAATGCATAATGTTTTGAAAGGAAAACAAGTGTAACGAAGTAAAGTCGAATTAACTCTTACGATGTTGAGGGAATCATATTGGATAACAAGGCACTAAAAGCAGTTGCTGAGTTTTACTGTTTGGCCAGCTAAATAACTGACGACAACCAAAGGAAAGGTATCGTAAAATGCTGAGTAGCAATAGAGAAGATAAATGTTTCTGACTGTGCGGCTGATCCCGGCGGAGGTTCGAGTCCTCCCTCGCGCATGGGTGTGTGTGTTTGTCCTTAGGATAATTTAGGTTAAGTAGTGTGTAAGCTTAGGGACTGATGACCTTAGCAGTTAAGTCCCATAAGATTTAACACACATTTCAACAGTTGAAATGTTTCTGGAAAAGAGAAAATGGTTAATGTTCAATATTAAAGCAAAAGTTAGGAAGTCTTTTCTCGTGGTATGCTGTGTTGCCATTTACAGAAGTGAAACGTTGATGATGAACAGTTCAGGAAAGAGTGGAATAAAAGCTTTTGAAACTGAAGAATACTGAAGGTGAGATGGATAAAGTGAATAACTGATGAAGCGGTACTTATGAGAACTGACTAAAAAAAGTGGCATAATACGAATAAAAGAAGGGATCAGATTATTGGTAACATTATTAGGCATCAAATAATCGCCAATCTCACAACGGACGGGCGTGTGGGGGTATAAAAAATAATACAGGGTGAACAAGCCTCAAATGGACTTAGATTGCAGTAGTTATGCAGAGTTTGCGCGCTGCCTGTGAATAATGTAAAAATGAATATGCAAAATGGCCTTACTTGTAGTAGTGGTCATTAAAATTCCACTTGAAATCACCGTGATTAAACACGCCCTCTTTATAAAGCGAGTAAAGCCCCGAAGAAAATATTTTTATTAAGCTGTCTGTCTTCAGCTATATTTGGCCACACACGTACATACTTCTCAAAACGGATATTCCTTAGCATCTAAAACAATTTACTGTTTATCAGTGATTAGCTCATTACTGAACCCTAACTTGTCTCCCACAAGTAGCCTCTCTTATTCAGCCAATTAGCAAGATGTAAAACCAACTTGTAAATCCACCCATAAATTTATAGCTCGTGGTTGTTGTGAGCTGGTAACGCAATCACAAAAAATATCAGAAATGGCGAAGTGGCTGCTGCTCTGAAGTTCTGGAGGCAAACTTTCCTTCTGGCTTCTGAAAATAATATGGTAAGGGAACAGAGAGTCTAGCTGGGTTGTACAATTCTGAGTCGTACAAAATAGGGAAAGAAATGGTGAACATCAAACTATTGAATTAGCCGAAGGTGTAAAACCGTAACTTTTGTTATTCTTATTCGTAGTATTAGTGCAACACTTCCTGATTGCTCAGTACCACAATGCTGAAAAATTATAGTTTATTTACACAACTTGGTGAAAAAAATTAAATTGAAATAAAGATATGAGATTTTCTTCAATGTTGCAATTAGTGCTGGTTCCCAATAAAACAAATATCGTACACAGATTAATGTTAAATAACTCGCGTGGCGTCCTCTGCACAAAGATCTTCTCCTATCACAGATGTGATAAACAGATAAGATACATAAGTACTTTGGTGAGTGAAATTCCGAGGAAGGTGGTGCATTAGTTAACAAAAATGGTTCAAATGGCTCTGAGCACTATGGGACTTAACATCTGTGGTCATCAGTCCCCTAGAACTTAGAACTACTTAAACCTAACTAACCTAAGGGCATCACACACATCCATGCCCGAGGCAGGATTCGAACCTGCGACCGTAGCAGTCCCGCGGTTCCGGACTGCGCGCCTAGAACCACTAGACCACCGCGGCCGGCCATTAGTTAACACACCGGACTTGCATTCGGGAGGATGAATGTTCAAACCCGTGTCCGGCCGTCTTGATTTAGGATTTCCGTGATTTCCCTAGATCGCCTCAGGCAAGTCCCAGAACGGTCTCTTTGAGAGGGCAGGGCTGATTTCCTTCCCCATCCTTCCCTAATCAGAGCTTGTGCTCTTTCTCTAAAGACCTCGTTGTCCACGGGACGTGAAATCTCCTCCTCCTCTCTTCATGTAATACCAACGTGGTAAATCCAACCACTAACCAAATATAGTATGCGAACAGAACGCAGTCTGCCCCTTATTAATCTTAACCGCAAACACCACTACACTATTCATTCGAGCTCAGTTTCTAAGAAATGTAACTTCCATGGTGGCTAGCGAAGCATATAGTTGTAGAAAGAGTTGCATTGTGTTTCAGAGAAGACTTACGAAGAAGCGTTATATATAATTTCCAATATAGCTTCATCAATAAAAGCCAGAATTGGTTTCATACATAGCTCCTTTTATTTCTATACGTAATGAAATACAGCCGCACTCATTAACACATTATAACATACGCATACAATAGGACTCCTTCAGTCAGGAAGGGTCTCGAACAGAGTAGAGGTGACGCAAAACACGTTGTTCCCTTCTCAAAACTGGCGAGCCATAAGGAAATTCTCAGCGCCCTCGCATCTCAATGGCCGAGGCGTTAAAGATCTTAGACAACGAAACTAGTGTAGCAGACGAAGCAGTAGCAGCTATTCGGAAGTCGATCGCTAGGCGAAAATACAGGATCCGTCTCCTAAGAGGCATTTTCTCTGTGGTTTCAGTAGATATTTGCAATTTCGTTTTTGCATTGCGTACCTGGTGTCTGCCTAAACAGTTCTCATCACGTCTTTCATGCGAGGCCCAGTCTCAACGGAAAGCGTCCGTTTGTTTCCCGTTACCGACAAATAATTTTTAAAGTGGCATTTTACGTGCCCATTCGAGAGAGTGGTAACAGATTAGTGTAGGCTATATACGTTTCATCGCTATGTGTTAACAGCGACAGTAAAACACGAAGAATAACCAGTACTCCAGCAACGACTCAATAGCGCTCAGTGCTTGGCGGTAGAAATCAGCGTGGGCCATGGTTATGCTGGAGTACTGTTTGTTCTTCGAGATTACTGTCCCTATTAATACAAATCAAAAAAGAAACACCGTACCGGACTAATCTGGGACCGTTCTGTTGAATGGACACTTAAAATTCCACTTTAAAAATCGTTTTGTCTTTAATGGGAAAGGAACCGACGCTTTCCGTTGAGACTGGGCGTTGCATGAAGAAAGTGATGAGCGCTATTCGTTTGAACTAAATCCAGCTACACAATGAAAAAACGAAATTGAATATATCTACTGAAACACCAAAGAAAATTCGCCTGACAACTCTTAGGAGAGACGCCGTTTATAACAGCAAAACTTGCTCACTAGTAGTGGATAGGTAATAAACATAAAAACACAAGTTGGTAAATATAACCGAAAACTTCAAGATGAAGAAGCTTGTAGAGTATAGACTAGCGTGGAGTTCTGCATCAGAGTAGTCTTCGGACCTACGATCACAACATTAACAAAAAGTGAAAATAATAACTGCAATAATAGAAACAAAAGTCAGTTTATATTAAGCCCCGAAAAGTTTAACAACAAATTACAGCAGGAAGATTTGGTACCCCTAATATGTGAAAACAATTTTAGATCAATGATACGAAAGTAAAAATTTGTCATGGATTCATTAGTTTTTGTATGGTGAAGTGATATTGCATTAGTGACAATGTATCCTTTATTTGCAACCCTGCTTTCCAGTTATTTAATTTCAACTTCATAGGTCATGAAGATTAATTATCTAACTGAAAAGTGTAAATTCGAAAACAATCTAAGCAACAAGCATCATCTCTTTCACAAAGTTCTCTTTGTCTATCGACCCAAATCGGCAAAGATGATTAAAAATAGACTACAGAGTACTCTACGAAATACATTTTCCACAACATTTCTTCCTACATTTTGGTTTCAAGTTAAAAGGTTTTCAGTAACTTTTTAAATAATTTCTACATTTTTTTCAGGAATTTCATTAAATATTTACTTGAACGATGCACTGTCCTCTTAAAATAAAAGAAATTACATATACTTATCTTAGATAAAACTGATCAAATTATGTCTTCTAGTGTTGCATGATTGTGCTGTAGTCGACTGATGCTCTATGTTGTTTCAGAAAAATCCGCAACGCACAATTCCAACGCTGGACGACAACGGTTTGGTTATTACTGAAAGGTTAGTACTATTTAATAACAGGCGCGAGAGGCTTAGCAATTACGCTGGTTAAATACACTCCTGGAAATGGAAAAAAGAACACATTGACACCGGTGTGTCAGACACACCATATTTGCTCTGGACACTGCGAGAGGGCTGTACAAGCAATGATCACACGCACGGCACAGCGGACACACCAGAAACCGCGGTGTTGGTCGTCGAATGGCGCTATCTGCGCAGCATTTGTGCACCGCCGCCGTCAGTGTCAGCCAGTTTGCCGTGGCATACGGAGCTCCATCGCAGTCTTTAACACTGGTAGCATGCCGCGACAGCGTGGACGTGAACCGTATGTGCAGTTGACGGACTTTGAGCGAGGGCGTATAGTGGGCATGCGGGAGGCCGGGTGGACGTACCGCCGAATTGCTCAACACGTGGGGCGTGAGTTCTCCACAGTACATCGATGTTGTCGCCAGTGGTCGGCGGAAGGTGCACGTGCCCGTCGACCTGGGACCGGACCGCAGCGACGCACGGATGCACGCCAAGACCGTAGGATCCTACGCAGTGCCGTAGGGGACCGCACCGCCACTTCCCAGCAAATTAGGGACACTGTTGCTCCTGGGGTATCGGCGAGGACCATTCGCAACCGTCTCCATGAAGCTGGGCTACGGTCCCGCACACCGTTAGGCCGTCTTCCGCTCACGCCCCAACATCGTGCAGCCCGCCTCCAGTGGTGTCGCGACAGGCGTGAATGGAGGGACGAATGGAGACGTGTCGTCTTCAGCGATGAGAGTCGCTTCTACCTTGGTGCCAATGATGGTCGTATGCGTGTTTGGCGCCGTGCAGGTGAGCGCCACAATCAGGACTGCATACGACCGAGGCACACAGGGCCAACACCCGGCATCATGGTGTGGGGAGCGATCTCCTACACTGGCCGTACACCACTGGTGATCGTCGAGGGAACACTGAATAGTGCACGGTACATCCAAACTGTCATCGAACCCATCGTTCTACCATTCCTAGACCGGCAAGGGAACTTGCTGTTCCAACAGGACAATGCACGTCCGCATGTATACCGTGCCACCCAACGTGCTCTAGAAGGTGTAAGTCAACTACCCTGGCCAGCAAGATCTCCGGATCTGTCCCCCATTGAGCATGTTTGGGACTGGATGAAGCGTAGTCTCACGCGGTCTGCACGTCCAGCACGAACGCTGGTCCAACTGAGGCGCCAGGTGGAAATGGCATGGCAAACCGTTCCACAGGACTACATCCAGCATCTCTACGATCGTCTCCATGGGAGAATAGCAGCCTGCATTGCTGCGAAAGGTGGATATACACTGTACTAGTGCCGACATTGTGCATGCTCTGTTGCCTGTGTCTATGTGCCTGTGGTTCTGTCAGTGTGATCATGTGATGTATCTGACCCCAGGAATGTGTCAATAAAGTTTCCCCTTCCTGGGACAATGAATTCACGGTGTTCTTATTTCAATTTCCAGGAGTGTATATTCGTCTTTGTGGGACCAACGTATTAGCTCCTGCAAAAGACATCTTAGTCGTAGTGCAAACGCCAACGTTTGTTCAAATTATTGTTTGTTTTTCGGAACCCACGCTAGGATCTACATCTACATCTCCATCCATACTCCGCAAGCCACCTGACGGTGTGTGGCGGAGGGTACTTTGAGTACCTCCATCGGTTCTCCCTTCTATTCCAGTCTCGTATTGTTCGTGGAAAGAATGATTGTCAGCATGCCTCTCTGTGGGCTCTAATCTCTCTGATTTTATCCTCATGGTCTCTTCGCGAGAGGGGGAAATATACTGCTTGACTCCTCGGTAAAGGTATATTCTCGAAACTTCAACAAAAGCCCGTACCGAGCTACTGAACGTCTCTCCTGCAGAGTCTTCCACTGGAGTTTATCTGTCATATTCGATAATACTGATATTAGGATTTAATATGAAATTACTGGCTGCCATTGTCCACTTCAAGAACTGAGGAAAACACATTTTCATCGACACTTGCTTTTCGTGGTTTGCTTATGTCTTTGTTAATTATAAAAACAAATTAATTATTCATTTACAGTTTCTGATTTTTTTTCCTTTGAATGTTTAAGTGCCTCTAAGTTTTCATGTTTCACTTCTCTCACAGAATCCAAGGCCTGTTCGTGTATTTTGTATTAGTTGCCTGGCTTCGTGCACTACCTGTACCACAATAACGCCACGAAATCAGTCACAAAATTGCAGTTTGTGGTTTAGTGTTGCGAATTATTAAGTGCTGCAAAACGCTGGTACGTAATGTGAAAGGCTAGCTCCGTTGTGTACTTAGTTCTGGGCTCTAGCATCGTGTGAAGTAGCTCTTCGCTTTATTGTATCGTGCACAACCCTTTACATCTCTGCTAAACGACTGAACGTCGTTACTGCAGCCAACCTTCAGTCACCCTCTACAATTTTTACCTACCACACTTCTCTCCAAATCGAATTTACTATTCTCTGGCGCCACAGGATCTATTATTTTTGTTTAGTTTTGCCAGATTTTTCTTTTCCCCTCAATTGAGTTATTAGCTCTTTATTAGCTACTCAGTGTATCCATCCAGTCTCCAACATTCTTCTGTAGCACCACATTTCAGTAGCTTGTTTCTCTCCTTGTCTATTCTGCTTATCTTCCACAGTTCACTCCAGTTTAAAGCTACACTAAAGACAAATACTTTCAAGCACATAAAACTGGGCACTTTAGTCTGCTTTAATTCTGTGTTCTATTAACCCCGTAGTTTTGACACCAGTCATTCAAATTGTTATTGTGCTCCTGCTATTTCGAAAGTTTGTCTTAGCTGACTTTATGTTCCTATCTTCCATGTTGAATTTTCAAAGAAATGATTCCTCTTTTCCTAATTTCGGCTCTTCTTTGCATGAGAGACGAAGTCAATGTAAGCAATATAACTGCTATAACAGCCTGCTACGTACCCGACTTATTTATAGTTATTCACGCGTAGATTATGTGTTAGAAATGACGTACGTCAAAGTTTTGTTCTAAATCTGATCCGCAAGGGTAGGAGCGCGTATTAAAGCGCTACCTCGGGGTTGTGGAAACGCGCCGGCCCCGGATAGAATCCTTCTGAGGGATTAACGGCGAAGGTCGGTGTGTCGGGCCTGGATTTGACTTTTAGGTGCTTTTCCACATCCCACCGCGTGAATACTGGACTGGCCTCAGTTACATGATTCACAGACGCGCAGAAAACTTTCTCTCCTTTCATCTATATAACACTACACGTAGACATTTGGTGCACACATAGCTCCACTACAAGGGCTAACAGGGTGACCAGGAAGGGTATCCGGATGGCCCTTAAATTACCTACTCCAAATCCGTTCCTAACAACGCCATAATGGTGCCGATGGGGGACAAGGGCACCCCAAAAGGAAAAAGAAGAAGAAGAGGAAGAAGAAGAGAATTTAGTTCTAAATTTCACTGAGGGTTTTCATACCTCACAGGCTACTCATTCACAAAAATTCGGGTTTTATAACTAATTTTTTTCAATTTTTTATTACTGAATTTACCATATGGAAAAAGAGAAAATTTCTGTGTTTCATAACGTCATAGATGAGAGTGACATTTTCATTTACGGAGAGAGGTGGCGCAGTGGTTAGCCCACTGGACTCGCATTCGAGCGGACGACAGTTCAAACCCGCGTCCGGCCATCCTGATTTAAAAACTTCCTGACAGATTAGAACTGTGTCCCGGACCGAGACTGGAACTGGGGACCTTTGCCTTTCGCAGGCAAGTGCTCTACCACCTGAGCTACCCCAGCACGACTCACGAACCCGCTTCACAGCTTCAGTTTTGCCAGTCCCTAGTCTCCTATCTTCCAAACTTCACAGAAGCTCTTCTGCGAACCATGCAGAACTAGCACTCCTGGAAGAAAGGATATTGCGGAGACATGGCTTAGCCACATCCTGATTTAGGTTTACCGTGATTGCCGCACGGAATTAGCCGAGCGGCCTTAGGCGCTGCAGTCATGGACTGTGCGGTTGTTCCCGGCGGAGGTTCGAGTCCTCCCTCGGGCTTGGGTGTGTGTGTTTGTCCTTAGGATAATTTAGGTTAAGTATTGTGTAAGCGTAGGGACTGATGACATTAGCAGTTAAATCCCATAAGATTTCACACACATTTGAACATTTTTCCTTGATTTCCCTTAATCGGTTCAGGCAAATGCCGGGATGGTTCCTTTGAAAGGCACGGCTGACTTCCTTCCCCATCCTTCCTAAATCCCATGGGACTGGTGACCTCGCTGTTCGGTCACCTACCTGAAATCAGCCATTCTGCACATTGCAGTGACAATTTGTTTGTAGTATGTGGTTGTACCTGCATGATAATGAGTCATTGTATGATACTTTGATTGTAAAACTGTGTGTATGTGTTTGAAAGGCATTATTGTATATACGTTGGTACAAAGTTAATTTTCTGTTGTCATCAAGTTTTATATGGATTACCACATTCCCCTCCAGCGCCAGGCTCGTCTTTGTAGAGCAGCACTTACACCACGAGGTTCTAAAATATTTGTTGGCTGTATTCTATACTCTATATCCCATAAAATTTTGCCCTCTACGTCTCCCTCTAGTATCGTGGAAGTTATTCCCTGATGTCTGGCCCCACCCGCAGCCATAAAAATCACAAATATCGATTTTTGGAAACTTGTGATAAAACTTACAACGAGAAATCATTTTTTTTCACAAAATACTGTTCTGGAATTGAAATGTGTGAAAGATAATTTTTTATGATCAAAACAAAAAAACCACAAGATATAATCAACAGTTTCATTGTAGCTGCTAGGTGAACGTGTCTCCAGTAAATTGACTTCCACAATGGGCAAAAGGGAGCGCGGGGGGGGGGGGGGGGAGGGTTATTAGCAAGAGGAGGCTTTTGCAGACGTGCTCCATTTTATTAAATCTCTGGAGCTGAGTACGGCGTTTCGGCGCTTACTGGTCGAAATAAGGCTCTGTTGTTAAACCTCTTCAGTAACGAATGCTGTTTTGCTGTTTTTAGCCGTATTTAGTCCGATAGTTATATCGTCCTTGCCTCTTCCGTCACGAGTTGTTTCGCATCTAAAATAGCATAATTCCTTTACTTTCTCTACTACGTGGTCCCCAATTTCAGTGTTAAATTTATCACTAATTTCATTTTATTTTGGCTTATTGTCAATTAGTATTCACTTTCTGGATATTTTCATTTCAATCAGCAGCTCCTGCAGAATATGATTTTTCACATCTTTTCATCCTAAGTTTGGATTCTACATCCTAACCTTTCTTTTATAGCTGTCACTGCTTCTCCGATGTACATGTTGAACAGGAGAAGAGACTCCATCCTTGTCGTATGCCCTTTTTAACTCGATCTTACTGTAAAAATGTTTTAATAATGAATTAGATTACTTGTACAGACGTCAAATGTAGCTGTAGTCAAAGCATAAAGTAATATGTTGCTGGGAGCTGTTGAAAGAATAGTATATGAAAAGTTTCTACATGATCTTGTGTGTAACGACCACCACACTAAATTAACCTTGTCACTGTATGATAACGAGAACAACTTGTTGTGGTATTAACTCATATAAAAATCACCTGCAGCTCATGGTGTAATGTAGTGGTTTCCGTCGTAGATCGTAGGGTTCTGAGTACGTTTCCCTGCCGGGTCGAAGATTTTCTTCACTTGGGGGACCAGGTGTTTTTCCTAACCATTTCATATCATCTGCGTCAGAAAAAGACGCAAGTCGCCGAAGTGGTGTGGAACAGAAAGACTTGCATCAGGATCCAGAATAACCCCAGCCTGGACCACCTCACCATTGATGCCAAGGGATAGTTTCATGCAGAAGCATTAAACGAGTAGATGATACACCAATGTGACATAAGAGGATGCATCCAAGATTATACACACCAGTTTAGAAATGGTGTTGTGAATCTAGCTAACGCCACACACCGTCAGGTGGCTTGCGGAGTATGGAGGTAGATGTAGAACGCAAATAAGATTAGAGTTCAATGTGCCGTTGACATCGAAGCTATTAAAGCAAGAGCATCCTAACAGTTGATGAGCTAGGAATCGATAACAGAAATCGTAATTTTCTATGGTTTTGTTTTCATTATTTACAGATCTCCTACAGGCTATCCAAATTCTTGCGAATTATAGCAGTTAATTGCTTCGATACAGCGTTGTTCCATCAGCAACTACCAAATCAACTAAGAAATTCATTTTCTGTATTTTCATCTTCCATATCTCCTAAGAGGTTACCAGCTCTGTTTTTTCGTGAACGACAAATGTTCATTTAAAATGATCTTCACCACACTTTCCTCAATTATTTGTTTATACACATGTTTGTGTTTTAATATGATCACTTATTTTAGTACAATATTTTCTAGAATATATGATTAGAATGTTAAATGACGTGAAAAAAGTCTGTATACTTTTTATGATTCTTCTGCAGTCGTTCACGTGTGCATAAGCCATTAATGTTTTACATAGTTTTCAAAAGTTTATCATTTCAGATCTTTACGACTTTTTAAAAGTTTTCTGTCTTTAATCATTTAGGCTCTTGCCTATGTTTTTAAAAATACGAGTTTTACATGATTGACCACAGTAAACATAAGTAGATGCATAGTGCGTTGTTTTTCACCCATTTGGTCTATGTCTTCCTCCTCTTTCTCCCACCGACTTTCTCATTCTCCTGTACCACCATCCCTCACGTTCTATATAATAGCGCAAGTTGGTACTCTGTATTCAGCCTTTTTTGCCGTTGTGATGATATGTAGATTCACTGAAATATGTTAAATGACTTCATGATGTTTAAAGAGCTTAACTATATTTGTTTATACATCTGCACGAAGCTTTCTTAAATGGATTAAACACATATGAAGATAACAGCTAAGCCTAAATCGGTAATGTGATTAATTTAAATATACGTAGGCGATCGGTGACTAAACAAGCAAATATATGAATATTTAAAGTGCTTGAAATGTATTCGCAGTTCCGAATTCGAACAACCATCAGTTGTATAAGGGAATGAGAGCAATGAAACTTAGTGTTGGATCAGGGCTTGAACCAGGATTTACTACTTTACGCGAGCAGTCGCCTTAACTGCATCTTTTTTTTTTTTGTTCGTAATTATTCAAATCATTTGGTCTCGGTGGACGTCAAATGACACTCCCTCAAGTTCATCGTTGAATACATCACAGATTTTTGTTTTTTTTTCACAGAGCACGCTGAGCTACCGTGTCGGCTGCTTTGGTGGCTATCCGTGTACGATCTACGGCCAGACCCAAAATTCCATGTTTGTAGTTCCTGCGTCATAAACTGTACTTGTGCACGCATTGTGTAATGCAGGAGAGAACACTGAAAGTCACTGTCTGGTATTGGCAGATGAATGCGATGTAGCAGTACCCGTATTGATAAGAAGAATGTTGCAGTATTTCTTCGGACATGCATGTACGTCCGGAGGAACATCGTATCGTTGTTGCTAACGACACACGCACTGCAGTACTATAAAGAATTAAAGGTTGCGTACTACCAGTTTGCAGTATGTCAGTTTTCAAGGAACCACGCGACCGCTACGATCGCAGGTTCGAGTCCTGCCTCGGGCATGGATGTGTGTGATGTCCATAGGTTAGTTAGGTTTATGTAGTTCTAAGTCTAGGGGACTGATGAGCTCAGATGTTAAGTCCCATTGTGCTTAGAGCCATTTCAACCATTTGAATCAGTTTTCTAAAACTGAGAATTGCCCTCTTGATAATGTAGATATGCACTCTAGGAATTTCTGGGAGAGAAAGAAAATAAATGTTTCAGCCGAGAGACTGGTTTGGAAGACTCAGCTACGACTTTAATGTAAACGATATGACGTGCAAAACCCTTTGTCAAGTGAGTGGTTAAGGGATGTAACAAGGAAATTATTTGTTATTTTACTAGACGTGAGAGGACAACTTAAATCGGAAGGTGTGAAAATGACATTACAAAATTTTCAAGATTAACTTGGACGTGTATTGTCGAGAGTAATGCACGTAAAAATCGCCAAGAAGTCTTATCCAGCAATTGATCGAATGGATGAGCATGATGGCAAGCCATTTTTCTTTTACTTTGACGAATTTATTCTACACACCTTCTTGAAAGGGTGAATGCTGATATTCACGTATCTGAGCCAATATTATTCACTGACATACTGCTGGTTTTTTTCAACGCGTAACAGAATGAATGTTTTGTAATGAGTTGTCCATCTTCCTTCCTGTGGCAGATAAGTTCTTAAATGAGTCTTTTTATTGATGTTCTAACCATTCGTAAAAAACTAATAGAAAGTAGCTCCAGTTTACCAAACTACAAAAATTTAATGTACAATTTCCCTTATTTTTCACGGTTTTGTCATAGTGAGAAGCTTTTCACTTAAATTTGGCTCTATAATTACTAATTAAGATATGTGAATAATTTTTTGCCTGCAGGTTTCAGTTATGTCTAGAAAACCACCAGGCCAGACACATGTGGATAAAATAAACGATGGGCTAGAAACTTGGAACAAAATGCTTGAAGGAAAACAATGACTCACCGGGGAGAATGTGACACTGGCTGATTACTCTGCTGCTATAGTCGTGATAACAACGCAGGTAATGTTGTTTTGTTTGGGCGAAATTAGTATCTATGAGTGAACGCAAAAGTAAAAGGTCCAGTCACATTCATATGGCCACCGATTATTTTCGACGTCAACGTACAACAACTAATCACAGACGGCGGGTGACGGCACTAGCAGCTGTGACGTTTTGATTCGGCTCGATGGTGATAGTTGTCCCAGTCGAGATGACTTGGAAAGGCGTCCGTCGATCACGACAACACCAATCTGTAACTATTATAAAAACAAACTCCACGCACGGTTTGGTTATTTTTCAGATACTGTCTCTCAAAACTGATATCAACGTCTCGATGAAGCAGCACGCCGCCCTTGCTTGTAATTAATGCAATGGTGTTCGATGTCGATCGATCTTCTCCACTTATAAATATAGCGACTACACCTCTCGATAACGCGATGACTCCCTTGATCTTAAATTCTTAAATGATGACAAAAAGTCCTTTGGGTGTTTGCGACTGACTTTTCAGTTTGCGCGAACTTGCTGACTGTAATTCTTATGCCCGGTTTGAGAATGGGTATTCAAACGTTGAAAATATAATGCCTTGAATCATCGATCCATCACCCAAGCCGATGCCACATCATGATTTTGCGAGGATATTGAGTTGTTGATTATTATTCCTTCGTCAAGGCATCGCGTATTCAACAACTACACGACGTAATTCCAGAGATAACATACCTTTGAGCAATGTTGAGAATGCGTCGTATTTCGGTGTAAACTTATTGCTGTTTGCAGTTAAATTGTCACTAAATCACTTTTCACTGACTTTGACGATAGCTTCTGACAACACGGCGCAATAGTAAGTTCTTGGTTATTGCGTTTATCTGTTGCCTACTCCACTCCAATAACTGAGTTTATCTCGGCGATGAGTCTCTTTTCGTGTCCTTTGAAGTTCGTGACTATTAAGTATCACAAAGGCTAAGTCCCATCACAAATCAGCAATCACACGAGTTATTTTTCTGTCACATATATCAACTATCCCGTTATCTATCTAAACGATAAAGATGATTTTACTTCAGTCTGACTTCTGACTAATTCTTCCAACCGTAAAAC
Organism: Schistocerca serialis cubense; assembly: GCF_023864345.2. Lineage (NCBI taxonomy): Eukaryota > Metazoa > Arthropoda > Insecta > Orthoptera > Acrididae > Schistocerca > Schistocerca serialis. The sequence continues at coordinate 345,268,622 of NC_064639.1, forward strand.
TTTTAAACTTCAGATCGGTTTCAAAACAATCTAGTAGCGCTTAACATGGGTACTAATATTGCAAGAGTACAAGAGAGAAGTGAAGTTAACATCTCCATTGCCGAGTTACATTGTAGTCACAGCGAACTTACAATCCGATGCGGCTACATCTCTCTTCTAGGATAAATGTTATCTCTCGTCAATTTGTGGTCTGGGCTTTAACCTTCGTAAATGATAATTTTTTGAATTCTTTCTTTAAAGTTTCTTTTTCTTATCATATGGTATTCTATCATTCAGTCCTTTCTTTATGATAAGCATTAGTATTTATATAAGAATCTTGTTACAAGATTTTAAACATGGCTGCAACAGCAACTGACCAAGGTTTCGGTACATATAAATATACCTTCATCAGAAGTAAAAAATCTAAAGTTACATCATGCAATGGAGATTAGTAAAACAATTGTGCCAAAGGCGTCGTCAATAATTAGGACATCTTCTCCATTTGTATAACATGACTATGAGCACAGGGTCAATGCGAACAGTTTAGCATCAGTACATTGCCTATGAACTATTGAGACAATAATTCATAGGCAAAGGTATATTTATATGTACCGAAACCTTGGTCAAGAATTTTAATAAATTTTTATCCTGCAACTGTTTTGGCTGTCATCCTTTATCGTGAAAAAACATTCTTGTTTATCAAACTGTCAAGAGTGTAATTTTTGTTGTCAGTAGCTGTCATCACTGTCAGGATGACTGATTTATCTATTTCTTTTTGCAACAAAATGGCGTTCATTGTGTGTTCTATAATTGGGGTGTTACTCAGCGGAGGATACACAAAGCATGTTGTTGTCGCACTGCAGAAACGGAGCGATTTATCTGATGTCAAAAACGGCTGATCAGTGACTTTCAGACCAAACATGGAAGCATTTCCGAAACGGCTGTTTCTAAACCGTCCTGGTTAAAGCATACCATGCAATGCAACATAGCACTAGCCAAACTGGCGCGGAGGCCACTGTAGTGCACCGCTGGCCATAGATGACAGGGGTGAACGACGGTTGGGAATATATGTACGGGCGACTAGACGTGCTACTAGACTGAGCAACTGACTGGTCAGGTGAACCAAGAGGCCACCAACATGTCTTCTCAACGACCATTTAGCGAACGTTACTGCTTATGGGACTCCACAGCAAGCACCTGGTTCATGCACTCCTGATAACTGCTGTTCATTTGGGATGAAGGCAGGAATTGGCACACCAGTACTGCAACTGGACGTGCACTGAATGGTAAAATGGAAATGCCGTGTGGCTAGGGCCTCCCGTCAGGTAGACCTTTCGCCTGGTGCAAGTCTTTAGAGTTGATGCCACTTCGGCGACTTAGGTGTCGATGGTGATGAAACGATGATGATAAGGACAACATAACACCTAGTCCCTGAGCAGAGAAAATCACCGACCCTGCTGAGAATCGAACACGGGACGTTAGCCATGACATTCTACAGCGCTGACCACTGAGTGGTGACAGCTAGCCTTTCTAGGATCGTTCCGTTTTATGCTCCATCGGACAGATGGGTCCTGGAGTCTGCGGAGGAAACGTCTGAAATCAAAGACCCTGCACCAATTATCGGAAGGAGGGTGTGTAATAGTCTGGGGAATGTTTTTGTGTCATTCCGTGGGTCCTCTTGCCATTCTGGAAGGCACAATGGATCAACACACATATGCTTCTAGCCTTGGGGTCCATATCGGTCCCTACATGCAGTTTGTTTTTCCTCGGCACAATGGCACCCACCAGTAGAACAAAGTAAAGTGTTACACAGTTCGCAGTTATGTGCACGTTCCGAAGAGCATCAGGGTGAAGTTACAATACTCCCCTGCCACTGAACTTCCCAGATTTCAACCCAGTCGATAATCGAAGGCACCACCTTGATCGAAGTGTTTTCGCCCTGCATCCTCAACCGAAGAGTCCGGAATCGGCATGGCTCCACATCCCCGTCGTTACCATCCAAGGCTCATTGACACTCTTCCTGCACGTCTCGCAACGGTACGCCATGAAAAAGATGCTCATTCGGGCGTTTGATAGGTGATTGGATAGTATAATAGTTAAAACTTTAATGTCATGGTTGTTATAGGAGAACTGAAATTGCCATGTTGACATGGCTAGATCCACCTCACTCCTCTTCAGTTACTGTATTAGATTACACCTCTTAAGTAAGCTTTATTCAGTTAACCTGGTTCCGCTTGTAGACAGAATCCTCTTTATTGCCATGAATTCCCTCATTTACTTTTGTTCTGAATCAATGTAAATACTTTGGTTTCCACTGTTTATTTTATAAGATTCTACTTCTTGTTTCGCATGTTTATGTGTTTTCTACTATGTCATTTCTTATAAAATTAGTAATAACTTAAAAAACTAAAATTTAACGGAGGAAAGTGAGCTCAGTTTGTACTCGAATACAGTTTTCGTCGTCCACATAAGCTTTATGATTAAAGAGATGAGCGTCTAGCATGGCACTGTAGTAGTGCATAAATCAGTCAGCCTTTCATTAAGTGCGATCATTATCATCCCACTTTAGTACTTGAAGTCTGATCTCACTAGTATGTACCGCACGTTTCAAATCCCTTGCGAGAAACGTCTAGGGGTGATAAATCACAGCAACGCTAGTTATACTTCAGTACCTGACGGCCCTAGGATGACAAGAATTCACGGAACTAACAAAGTCTACTAAACTGATATCCGGCGTACCACCGAACCCAGTAAATTTATAGAGTGGTTTCCAACGAAAAATCCATAACAATGTCTCCAAACAGGAAAAAAATGTTTTTTAAAGCGAATCAGGAACTTCGATCTTGCGCGGCATACCGTCTTCCAAGCAGACCAGATGACTGGACGATAGGCAACACACAATGCTGACGAGTGCCTGCACCCTGCCGCCTCTCAGGGTCGTAACTAGGCTTAATCGACACCTAGAGACTCTGGGAAGCATCACCGAACAACGATGGAGTGGAGTAAGCCTGCGAATACGGCCCGCCCGGTTAGCTGTGCGGTGTAACACACGGCTTTCCCGATTAGGAAGGAGCGCCTGGTTCCCGGCACGAATCCGGCCGGCGGACTTGTGTCGCGGTCCGGGGAGCCGGCCAGTCTGTGGATGGTTTTTAGTCGGTTTTCCATCTGCTTCGGCGAATGCGGGCTGGTTCCCCTTTTTCCGCCTCAGCTACACTATGTTGGCGATTGCTGCGCAAACAATTTCTCCACGTGCGCGTACACCGCCATTAATCTACCGCGCAAACATAGGGGTTACACTCGTCTGGTGTGAGACGTTCCCTGGGACGGTCCACCGGGAGCTGAACCGCACCATGCTCCGACAGAGCGGTTTGGTGTGGGGCGGCGGAGGGGTGAAGTGGACTGCGATAGTCGTCGTGGGGTTGTGGAGCATTCCGGCTGCGGCGGGGACAGAGCCTCTCCGTCGTTTCTAGGCCCTCAGTTTACATACAATACAATGCAATACAATACAATACAATACAATACAAGCCTGCGAGTACTACAACACAATACATTTCACTTTTTCCAAATTTTCCTCTATCAACAGCTACGTGGAAATGATTTTTAAAATCAGTTTCCGAATATCGTCTACAAAAACTGACAAATTGTGCGTTGTTTCTGCGCAAGACTTTATTTATGAATAAAGGGTCAATTGAAATTTCAATCTCTCAACATTTAGTGCGTTCTTTCAAGACTAATGGGGATCCTAACAGCCACAAGCAAGTAGAGTTCGCAACAGAAAAACTTCCGTAGTTATTGTAAGACTTTACATTGGGCCTAAGCAAGTCATGTCGTACCAACAAGAAGGATGTCCGAACCACACCAGACATAACTACACAGATTATTAACAGAACACTTTGAGATCATTTGATCGACCGTTCGTGAAACACAATGTATCTTGCAACCTCAACAGACATGAGGACTCTGGTCGACTCCCTAACACAAGAAACGGCGTGTGACATAGGCTTGTGCTGCCATTATTCCAGAGAAAGTTCAGGGTGCCGCATTTATACCTGTAATCGCTTAATTGAATGTATCAGTGCTCAAGGTCAATACTTCGAGCACTTGTTACGATACTCATTATAATAAACATACGAGTTACATGTCTTTCGGCACAGTAGGGAAGACGTTTATGGGACATCGCCTCACGACGGGGACTCGATTTACAATCTTTCGTCTTGTTACTCTTTGGTCAAGTTGCGCACATGATATGTTGTCGAAGTCCTCTTGTAAAGGCGTCTCCAACCTCATAGAACGTTGGTGTCAATTCGAGAGCTAAAGATGTTAAAATTACATGTATACGTTAGAAAATTCGCTAAAGAGGCCTGTATTTTAACTTAGTAAAAACTTCATGTCGTTGTGTTAACTAGTCTGAATGATTTTGATGTACCCTATCTGAGCTTCCTCACCTTGTAAATCCATTGTGGCAATGCTACGTAATTCTGTTTTGAGAGTTTCCAGATAAATGTTAAATTGTTCATTTACTCAGTAATAATCTATTGCGTTATCCTCTGTTACAGGTTACTCCAAAAATGGAATTTAATCCATACAAGTACAAAAATATAGCTGAGTGGCTTTCGCGAATTGAGAGTAGTAATCAAACATATGTAGAAGAGGTGAAAGTGAAACCATGAAAGCTTTTCTAGAAAAGCCTAAATAAAAACAAAATTTATAATATATGTATCATCCACTATGTTGCATACATTTAAACAATAAAATTTTGTATTAGAAGTTAATTAATTAATTAAAGTCTGAAATCTGTCCCTATAAACTTTTTTTTATTCCAGGTGAAAGTATGCTGTAGTTTAATAGCAGTACTTGGTGCAAAACATCCAATGGTATAATGGTGCCACTCATTAATAAATAACTTCGTGTTAAAATGTGCTTAAAAATAGAAACTGTACTACTGTTACTGAGGTAGACTGAGCTGCACACCAGCTAGAACGCTGCGCCAATTTGTACAGAAATACTTGGCGTTACCTACAACTTCACTTCCAGCGACATCTGCATGATTTTTGTCCATGGCTAAAAGTACCCGTGGTATTCCTTTGTTCTATTCCCTTGTTCTGTTTTATGTGGCTTATCATCTCTAGGTAGCATTTCAAACCCGAGCGAAGTTCTGCAAAATTATGATTGTCACCTCAACGACCTCAACACAAAACGACGAAAAATTTCTTACTCCTCTCAGTACAATATACACATAAGTCAGTTACCTCAGTATTTTAACTTTTTATAGCGGCAGTACAACGACAAAGTATTTAACATAAGAAGCGTATGTGCACACTTTCTATATCGAACAGAAAAATCTTGTTATTTTACAAGCGCCTGTTATTAGGTGCAGTTTATCTTCTTTAACAAGTAAATTCCTTAACGTGCATCTATTACAACTTGACTTAAATCCCCAACAGATAGACTAATTTATTCCGTGGTGCCCCGTGTCCAACTCATCTAGTGTTCCACTCCAAATGTTCTTGACGTTAAACTGTAACCATGCTCTCTTTCTGCGTTATCAACACCAGTAACAGACTTCCTTCTTGGTTGTGTAAACAGCCAGACGTTAAAACTACATCTGGAAGGACAGAAATTAGCGAAATTTTGCTTAGCGTGCGGATACAGTGTAATGCGAAGAACATAATTAATTCCGTAGGTGATTTTGGCGATATAGTGTGCGAAATTAGTACACATGCATGTCATCTCTACCGACTAAAAGTCCTGTAACCAAGCTGGTAATCGAGTCTAAATGTACTTGGATGACAGACAAGCTCTGTACGGTAGTAAATCAATCGTAGTTGTTGGCGTGTGGCTGCATGCTGGTCTCTGGGCAAATGGTGACCAAACGTTTTCAGTGGGCTGCGGATCTAAGACAACGTGGCGGCCAGGTGTAGGGGGTCCGTAGGCCCTTACTATAAGTTTTGCGACAGCACAGGTCGACAGGACAAACAATCGATAGTGTGCGTCGGGTGGCGAGAGCGAGAGCGAGCGTTGAGATAGTAGAGTGTGGTACGCGCTGCGGGCCGAGCCGGGTGGAGGTCTGTTGCTGGAATGCAAGACCGTACCGACAAAGGGGGTGGCCATCGCCGCGGTTTAACCCCTTTTGTGTTAGAAATATACGGGAAAGTGAACAAGTACAATTACTAGTGTGATTCAGTGATATTTTTTGTGCCGATGTTAGTAATTACGCGTCTACCGCGCCGACATTATTTGGATTGCAGTGTTGGATTGCAGTGTTGGATTGTAGTGTTGGATTACAATGATTGAAATTGCGTGTGACGATAAGGAATAACTAAAGGGCCTGTGCTGAGATTAGCCGTTATTAATTCTGTACGACGAAGGCAGTGGCTGTCTCCTTACTTTGTGTTTTTGGTGGTAAATATAGGTTGTTGATTGATGAAGCTGTGTTGTTGTTCTTCTTGGCACTAGACATATCATTATTACAGCATTTGAGAAGGACAAAATGGAATGTAACAACTCCGTAGCAGTCCAATCCGATTGCCAGCCCCATTAGGTACACGGTCACATTGATTATTATCTATTTGGGCTGCTATCAGATCCCGATCGAGCGGGATAAGTCAGTAAGATCAAACCGGAGTGTTACACAGGGTAACATTCGACCGCCCTCCGTACCGATGTCAGAGCAGTTTAAACAATCTGCAGTCTTGCCGTATCTTATTGAAAATCAACGTCACGCAGGCCTCGGTCATTGGGCGCCTCCACCAGCCTCTATACGTCACTAACATAGCAGCTGCTTTCGCATAGTCAGTAAGGTATAGAAACCAATTATGCGCACAGCAGGGACTCATCTGAAAGGACGAAATTATGTCACCCCTGTGCCCAAGACTGTCACTGGGCAGCTGCATAAAACAAAGCTGCAACAAAGATCTCCAAGCCGACAGTCCATAGCACCACAGATGTTGCAGCAAGGTGTGGATACTTGCTTCTATGATGTTGCGTGACTTTGGGAACAATATATCAGTCCTCTCGGCAGCTAGTTGTGATGGGTTGTTTGAGATCCTGCGTGGCGTTTTGTACGGCTCTCTTGAACCTATCGGTTCTCTACCCACATGACGTGTGACACTGACGGACTGTAGCAACCCAATTGTGGAATGATAAATTGTTCTCTCGATAGGTTTCGATGCCGGCGCTGTCAAATTTCGACACTCGCCGGAAACTGTTTCCATTCTTACATGAGGAATAACACAAGTCTCTTACAAAGAATTTACATTCAGATACATTTGCTGAATGAGAAACCTGTTGCGTTATCTTTCCTTATATAGAGACTGTAGAAGGCGTTACTTACATTCGCTGTAGCTACCTACTCAGAGGGTGAGACAATTGATTCACTTTCAGAACTGGTGGCGCCACATAGTCACAGCAGACTGTGAGCTTACCACAACTGGCTGGAGACACGCCTTCTTCCGCCACACCACGTCAAAGCCCGTGGTATTAAGAGTGGGGTAAAGCTTCCCAGATAGTGACAACAAGTCTGTGTCGTATTCAGTCTACATATCTGCAACAGTCACTGTCTTACCTTATCGTCGATAACGTGTTTTTGAGCTTGCCTGTCTCTGGGTTTCTTTTCCCACTTTTCCGTAGCACAGAGGCGGAGTTGGTCTTTATTCGAGGTCTTACAGTAGTTCGTTGTGCGCCGAAATTTCAAGCTGTACAGCACTCGTAATTAGAGTGACCCGTGCCACGATAGACAGTCGCGTTACGTCTTTAAATTTTATCTTTGCCCAAAAAGGCGGAAGTGTGATCGGACTGCCAGTACGTATCGTGGCCGTCAGTGTGTGGCTGGCGGGGCTTCGAGGCAGAGAGAGGGGGGGGGGGAGGTGAGGGGGTTTCGACGGTGGGACTTCTGTGTCGAATTGTGAGGCGACGACAGTGGCTTGTACAGAGTCTGTTACTGATATGAGACGTTCGCGGCACGTTCATCTGTACGCGAGGAGAAGTTCCTCTAGGGGGCTCACGTCTCTCGCGTCTCCCCGTTGGAGTTTTCAGCCGTTGTCTGCCCTTCTTCTCTTGCTGTCAGCTGTGTCGGTTACCGCCACGCTGACATTTGTGTGTCTGAACATCGGCCCAGCACTTTGAGTTTTTGAGTAGCGTTTTGTGATTTGTGAGCCACTTTCAACATTGCCAAACTATGTGGAGAATCTCTGATGTTGGTGTTCCGATCAATTTGTTACCGCCTGGAACCAGCTTTGTACCAGTTTGTTTTGTTTCCTCTAACCGGCCGTAATTTTGTCTTTTTCGCTTAAGGCAGTAGTTGTTAAAACTGGTGCTCTGCTCAGCATGTCATTTAAATGTCTGCACATTTCAGCTTAATTACTGTGTATGCCCTGGCCTTTTAAGACTTTTTTGTAATGAAGTGATGCTAATGCTTACATATTGTACTGAAGCATCTCTCTTTAGAAGTGACATATTTTACGGGAAGAGGTATTTTGTAAATTTGGGTTTCTTTCTGGCACCGTAAATTCTTCTTGTCTGTTACACGATTAAAGGAGATTGTTTTGTACTTTAACTTTGGTATCGCGAGGCAGCGCCTTATTCACTGTGTGTTCACGCATGGGGACTTAAGCTATTAATTTTGGTGTACTGCTTATGTTTTCCGCTTTGACGGTGTTTAGTTATGTTGGATTTCGTAGCCTCTGTGCCGTCCCCTCCCTTTGTGGCTGAAATCTAACTTAAAATGTTCTAATATCATGTTACCTCTGTTTAAAATCATAAATTTTGTGTTATAGAAGGCGGAGATCTCAGTACTCTCCAGGTAGCCCGCGTAGTAAGGAGTCCCGATAGTTTTGGACGTGACGTCTTGCTGACGCTGCTCCACCTGTCACTTTCACGCTTGTAAAATTGAAACCACACTTCATACTTGTGGGACAGCAGGGAGTTAGTTTCTGGTATTTACTATTACGTCCCACGGGGAAACCTTAGGAATTTATTTTTAAAATTAGTTTAAATTTATTATTTATTTTTAAATTTCGTTTAAATTTATTAAAGTCTCTTCCTTATTGATTAGTTTTATTAAGCATCATTAAATATTTAAATCACGAAAACATTTTCTCAATTAATAGTTTGCATTTAATTGCTTGAATTTATTAATTTGATTTGGTTTTAAATTGTTTTGAAACTCTCAGAAATCAACTTTTGAATCTTATCATTTATTAATTTAGGCGATCTGTTGTAATAGTTGCGGGTTGAACAAACTATGTTGACATGTGTTAACGTTATCAATGCTGTTCGAGCCATTACGGCCAGTCATATCTTCCAGAGCAACCAAAAGGCAGGAAGTGCGTTACATAGAGCTTTTATTCAAATAAAGAGAAGGGAGGCGGTCCCAACCGAGACTCCTTCACCAAAGAAGACGAAATAAGTACTCCTGAATTCCAATGAAGAACAACTGACAAAATGAGAAACATAGAAGTAGATATCCTCGGTGCAGCAAAGTAGCTTAAATCACTTAAAAGTAAAGCCTCCGGTCCAGATTGTATACCAGTCATGTTCCTTTCAGAGTATGCTAATATAATAGCACCATATTTAGCAATTATATACAACCGCTCTCTCACAGAAAGATACGTACCCAAATATGGGAAAATTGCTCAAATAACGTCAATACGCCAAAAGGGAAATGGGAGTAATCCGCTGAATTACAGGTCCATATCACTAACGTCGATTTGCAGTATGGTTTTGCACATACTGTGTTCGAACATTATGAATTACCTCGAAGGAAACGACTTAACACATGGTCAGCACGGATTCAGAAAATATCGTTCTTGTGAAACACAACTAACTTTTTATACTCACGAAGTAATGCATGAAGGATGCTATTGACAGGGGATGTCAAATTGATTCCATATTTTTAGATTTCCAGAAGGCTTGCGACACCGTTCCTCACAATCTTTTTCCAACCAAATTGCGTGTCTATGGAATATCGCCTCAGTTGTGCGACTGGATTCGTAATTTCCTGCCAAAGGTCACAGTTCGTAGTAATTGACGGAATGTCATCGCCTAAAACGGAAGTAATATCTGGCGTTCCCCAAGGAAGTTTATAGGCCCTCTAGTGTTCCTGATCTGTATTAACGGCACAGGAGACAATTTCAGTAGCCCATTTAGATTATCTGCAGATGATGCTGTCATTTACCGTTTTGTAAAGTTATCATATGTCCAGAACGAATGGCAAAATGATATAGATAAGATATCTGTATGGTGCGAAAAGTAGCAATTGACACTGAATAAAGAGAAGTGTGAAGTTAATCAAATGAGTTCTAAATGAAATCCGCTACATTTCGATTACGCGATAAGTCACACAAACCTGAAGGCTGTAAATTCAACTAAGCACTTACGGATTACAATTACAAATAACCTAAATTGGAACGATCACATAGATTGTGTTGTGGGTAGAGCAAACTAATGACTGCGATCCATTGACAGAACACTTACAAAGTGCAACACGTCTACTAAAGAGACTGCTTACACCACGCTTGACCGCCCTATTCGGGAGTATTGCTGTGCGTTGTGCACTGACGGATGACATCGGAAAAGTTTAAAGAAGGGCAGCTCGTTTTCTATTATCGCAAAATAGGGGAGATCCGCAGACATTATACATGAGTTGGAGTGGCAATCATTAAAACAAAGGTGTTTTTCGTTGCGACAGGGTCTTCTCATGAAATTTCAAGATCCAGTTTTCTCCACCGATTGCGAAAAAATTCTGTTGGCACCCACCTACATAGGGAGAAATGATCACGATAAAATAAGAGAAATCTGGACTCGCACAGAAAAATTTAAGTGCTCGTTTTTCCCGCGTGCCGTTCGAGAGTAGAACTGTAGAGGAACAGCTTGAAGGTGGTTCATTGCACCCTCTTAGCGGGACTTTACTGTGAATAGCAGAGTAATCACGTAGATGTAGCTGTAGATGTAGATTACTTTGTGTGACTGAACTCGTAATCAGCTGCATATCGAACCATGTAGAGCACTACTTGCCAGTTTGACGTTTGTTGCATCCCAACTTAATGGAGTTGCAGTTTTAATGGTCTTTAGTGTAGTTGCACGAAGTCTAAAGCATCAAGCAACCTGGGTATGTGATGGCTATAAAATATTTCCGTTAAAACTAATTTGTACAAGAGTTACGAATTACACGTAGAATCCAATGGCCAGTACGGCAATTTACGGCAGTCGACTGAGCAGCCAATCTAGGCAAACTTGCGAGTCTACACAGCTGTTATTAAGGCATTCAGCACTTTTATAAAGGTGCAGTGTTTGTAGGACATACCTGCCTGATGTTCTGAAAGTATATTATAATTGGAAGTAACCGTAATCTTCCTTAACAACTTGTTGTATACACATATTGAGATACCTGTTTTAAACTGATTTTCTCTTTGAGGATCCGCTCACCGGCACCCGGTTTATGACAAATTTGTTATTACCTTTTAAAAGTAAATTCGTTTAAGAGTTTTTGATTTTTCCATATAGAAGAGAGGTATTTCACTTAGGATCTGTATGGGCGGACATTAGCGTATTACTTATTTTGCAAAAAATGTTTTCCTTTTTAATGCCTTGTGCTGCGGCCTCGAGGACCTCCAGTCTATGGATCAATGAAACAAATATATATATTTAAACGAATTTAATAAGGTCGCGTACCGAGCCGAGCACAAAGCATCCGCAGCAGGAGTACAACAGTACAGAGGAGAAATTAAAAAATTCTGTGGTGTCGTGAACTAACCTTTCGACGTAAAGTACTATAGAAATAAGTAGTTTTGTCAGACTTTATCCTCCCATTGTGTACAAATTTAAAGTTTTCAGAATAAAATTGAAATAATACTGCTAACATTTGTATCAAAGGTACTGCGGCTGGGTGGGTTGTTTGCTTACAATTCTTTAAATAATCTGTCCACCTACCTGGATAAGCTTCAGGTTGTCTGGCCCTTCACTCTGCGGTGGTAGATATGGTAGTGGTTTAGAGAATTCGGGATTCACGTTTTAAATAATGTCAAAAATTTGCATTTAGTTGGTTTATTGTCTTTAAAACAAGGAAAATGTCTATCAAGTCCGTATTTAATATCCCGCCATCAGTTATGCGATTTTACTGAATGTCTCTGTAACAAGCTCACATCCTAAAGCAACGAGAAGATATTTAGTCCAACGAGATGTAATGAATGTCCTAAACAGTCACTGACCCACGACTGCTTGCGTCTTAACACATTCAATCGTTCAGTAGTCTTCTTGTAAAGAAGTGCTCGCCATAACATCTCGTTATCTGCACGAAACAGGCCATGCCAGCTTGTGTACGACATGAAAGGTTCACTCGCGAATATCTCATAAAATAAACCACTCACAATCCTGAAAATTTCACAAAATTTTCAACACTGCAGCCGTTTTCCGGATCAACAAAGAGAACTACTCAGACACGCGAATTTCTTCATTTTGATGCAAATCTGATCACTTGTTTTAACATAGGTGTATACCACAAGACGGCTCCAGAGCGACTATCTCGACTCATGGAGGTGAGGCACAGTGCCCTACAGGAAATGCTAGATTCCTATTGGCTAGTATGTTAAGCAACCAATAAGATCATCCGGAGCTGTATTTCTAATGGCAGCCAATCATATAACCACAAGTAGTTTAGACTAGAAAGCTCGTAATTCAAAAACAAATAAAGTTTAATTAAAAAATAAAATACGATTCCTTTCAACAAAATAAATTGCTAATAAATTTAATACTCTACACCCCTTCTGACTGCCTTTTACAAAATCAAGCCCACTCGGGCATACGTCACAAACTCCCCTATTGTAGAACATCTTTCTCACCCACACATTTACTTAGTTTTAACATATTATCACATTCTTAGTTTAGGGATATCCTCCATTCACTCTTCCAGTATGAGGCGTCTTGTCACGGGCCGTGCACCTCTCCCCCGTCGGAGGTTCGAGTCCTCCCTCGGGCAAAGGTGTGTGTGTATGTGTGTGTTGTCCATAATGTAAGTTACTTTAAGTAAGCTTAAGTAGTGCGTAGGCTTAGGCACCGATGACCTCTGCAGTTTGGTCCCATAAGACCTTACCATAAATTTCCAAATACTCTTCCAGTCTCTCAAAGACACTCACAGAACAAAAACACGATGAAATAATAATTTTCCAATGTATGTTCCATTACGTCAGAAATCTGTGGTAATGAAACTAAAGAAAATTCCAGAAAATTAGATTACCTGAACCTATCCTCTTGGTTATATTTCCAGTTGCTACTATAGATGAATACATTGCAGTCCTTAACTCAGTTTCACAATCCCAGTACTGTCATTACGTGTTTTAGTAAAATTTTCTATCTCTGAAAGTATTGAAGTTATTGATTTGAAATTTTTACTGTATGATTGTTTTATCCGTAGAACGTGGTATAGTAAATCTGAAAAAGATCGATTAATATATGATAGTACTTCTTCAGATTCATAGAACGATTGCACGCAGCGTTCGTCAAGCAGGAGTACACGGCTCACGCTGCCCAGCAGACAGCGTCAGCTGTGCCAGCGTGGAAACCAACGTCTGGTCTCCTCCAGGATCCACAGCAAGTTACGCATTCAATGCAAGATGAAAACTCGCAATAATTTGCAAAGTTACAGTACATACGCGGTAGATGATCCTAAAGGGAGCAAACGTGTTAGTCAAGCAGCAAAATTTGAGGAAGTACGTTGCATCGCTTCAAATATTCCGTCAAACACACTCTAGAAAGAATACTGTGTAGACGGTAGTGGTGGATCAGCAATCATATCCTAATCGTGAACGATGTGTGGTAGCAGTGGAACGAGATGATTTTGAACCCAAAGTTCATTTGCTTGATTTGTTCATTAATTGATTCTGCACGATGTGGTACAGTACTGCTGCGCACAACTTTCCACAGTTTGTGCTGCTCACTGATGACACGTCTTTCAGCCGCAATGTTGTATTGAACAAGATTTCTAAATATCCATACGTCACGCTCGTCTCAGGTCGCCAGCAACGATTATTCACTGACATGTGGGACAGAACTATACAACAAGTTAAAAAGATAGGATCCCGTTGGTTGTCACCTTGTTTTTTTGTGCATATTACCTATTGTTCACTACATTTGTGCAGCCACTGTTGTCCAAGACTGCATCTCTTTCCGTTCACGAAAGACTGAGACGGTGGATAATCTCATTTCGATATTAATATCCTCGGCCACAAGGATAGGACCTATCGTAGGGCTAACGTGACAGCTGGTTCTCATCGCAGTTGATTTTTTCACTTCGGTTACATCAATCTATTACTGTATGGAACACCTATATGAAATAAAGAGTAATCCTTTGTTAATGTCCTCGTTGCATGTCTGCTCTTCACTAGTGATATACGAGGGTGCGGCAAATTTTTATGTACTATTGGAATGCGCTCATTTGTCACTCTGAATAAATGGTAACTAAAGTATTTCGTTTGAGCATTATTTCCTTAACTCAACATTTTTCAAACTCCTCAGCGATCTGTATAATTGAGGCGTTAAGGATTTAAGATATCTGGTATGAGTACCATTCACATGCTCCAGTTACTGTTGATTTCTGGAAATGTTCTGAGAACCAGTCTTACAGTATTTGAGAGCCTCCTGTTTAAGACATGTCCAAATTTTGCACTGCTGTATGATTAGCGATGCACTTAACGTCAACATGTCAGCGAACAGTTCTGTGATCTAGAGTGGGCCGTAGAGGACAAATGCTATGGGGGAAGAGAGTGACTGGAATATTTCCTAGAAGTAATTGAGTAAATTGGGTCAAAGTGCATCTCTGAGATGTAGTTGTTGGAACAGAAATGAATTTGTGGTAAGCCGCACCAAATTAACTAGAAATATTTTATTATATTTGCACTGTTTAACATATAATTTCCGTCTGATAATAGTAATTCTGTGTGTCCCAAAGGCGTGTCGCGTTTCGATTGGACGCCGGCTTGGCGAGTTTCATGTCCCTAACCTACTCGAGTAATGCTATCGGGAATCAACATCTACATCTACATGGATACTCAGCAAATCACATTTAAGTGCCTGGCAGAGGGTTCATTGAACTAGCTTCACAATTCTCTATCATTCCAATCTCGTATAGCGCGCGGAAAGAATGAACACCTATATCTTTCCGTACGAATAGAAGGCCTATTGTTTAATGTGAAATCCGAAGCCCGTGTCGTTCCTGATGAATCTTCGCATAATTGGTGAAGGCTAGGTAAAAAGTAGATTGAAGTATTCCATGGTATAACTGGGAAACCTCTGATGAAACACACGAGCAGCAGTAACATGGAGGTTGCAGGTAAGATATAAAATACCGATAAATACGTAAGTGAAAGAAAAAGCAGGCTATTGGTTACATGAAGTGAGACGTTTATAAGTCGCGCTGTTCTGTCCTCGAATGAGATATCTAAAGGTGATCGCAAAACCTTCAGTAACCTCTCTTTCCGTGAAATCGGTATCTGAGGTCACTGCGTCAGTACACACAACAGTCGTACTGCAGCAACGTCAAGTGTATTCAGTTGCTGAATCACGTTTCGTCGCATTAGCTCAGAGACAATCTTGTTAGGAGACCACGCAGCAATGTCGAGGTGGCGCGTAGCCGGAAATGTTACGGAAGATCTTGGTGCGTTGCCTTGATTTAAGGAGCAGTTTCAGCATTACGTGACTGAGGAAGGCGGATTGAAAAACAGTTGGGAGGAAGGCTCAGTTGAATTATTCAGCGCGACGCCGACGGGAAGAGGCGGTTTGCAGTCTTAAGGAACATCGCTGAGGCGAGTGCGAGGAAGCGACATTTGTCCACGGAGGAAGTGGAGGAGGTTTCTCTTTGCAAATACTATGCACTTGGTGGACTGACACCGAGAAGAGAGTTCTGTTGTTTTTGTACAATTAGCTTGCTCTGCAATGGTTGCTTATTCAAACAACTAAAAAGGACTTCGATATCCGTCTGTCTGAAATCTTTTAACAAATAAGAAACCTTCAAAATTTTAACGCTGCTTTTGAGAATATCAGCATGAAAAAATCCCATTATCCAGTTGTGGCAAAAACGAGAAATTGTGGTAATTTAATGGCTCTCAACAACCCCCCCCCCCCTCGTTTGTTTCCTGTTACTATGCACCAGAAAAAATAGTGCAACAAGCCTATAATCCAACAAACGTAAACTTGGTCGGTAGTAGGCTGTAAGGTGATATTTATTTAATCGTGCGAGTAGCTAATTTCGATTACTTGTCACTGTCAAGCACTTGTAAAGCATGGAAAAGCACTATACTGTCTGCATGCATTGCATGTGCAAACTATATATATATTGTTACACATGCGATGCATGCATAGAATGCAGTGCTTTTCCATGTTGGTTTTACAAGTGCTTGACAATGACAAGTAGTCGAAATTAGCTAATCGCACGATTAAATAAAAATCACCTTACAGCCTACTAGGGACCATGTTTACGATTATTAAACATCCGGAGGCTGTGGATCCCCACAAATACAAAATTTCTAGTCTATAATCATTACCCCCTCTACTCTTTTTGATAAAAATAATATTTCTGAGTGTAATTTATTTACGGGCAAAACACTTCACAAGAGCTGATAGATTCACTCTGCGTTAATGACAACTGTTTACAAAGTACCGCAATGGTGTAAGGAAATCGAGATAAACACCTTCTTATAGGAAACTTATGGACTATACAGCTGACAGGGGAAACTCCCCATCGCACTCCCGTCAGATTTAAGGGTAAGCTGGCCCGCTGGATAGCTCTCAAAAACTGAATAGAAATCAAACATGAAAACAGGGTGAAGGTGTACTGAACTGCGGAAAAAGAAGCAAAATAGAAACAGTGAAGGGTTCATATTTAATGTGTGCAATATCGACCAACGTTAATGACCATCGTGTCGTGATTGTGTAGTCACGCTGTTATTCTGCCACGGGGGAGATGTGGGTTCAAATCTCCCTGGTGACGCAGTTTTTTTTTGTTGACACAGTTAGGAATTCAAAAAATAGTTCAAATGGCTCTAAGCACTATGGGACTTAACTTCTGAGGTCATCAGTCCCCTAGAACTTAGAACTACTTAAACCTAACTAAACTAAGGCCATCACACACATCCATGCCCAAGGCAGGATTGGAACCTGCGACCGTCGCGGTCGCGCAGCTCCAGACTCTAGCGCCTAGAATCGCTTCGCCACTCTAGCCGGCACAGTTAGGAATTGTCCATCCGGTCATTGACGTGTCTGTCTTCTGCATTCAAATTTGCGTATGTGTCGTGGTGTAATGTTAGTCTGCAATAGCGACGCGTAACGAAGGGACGTCTAGACGTACGTATTATTACGTACTATTTGCTCTACAATGGTACACACATTATGCCTCTTGCGTTCGTTTTGGAAGTTTTGACTCTTGAATTCCTTCGTTGTAACTCGTATACTTGTCGTTTACATTTTCGTTACAGGTCTACGCGGCATCTCGCCAGCTCTCAGTGTTCATCACAGAATATGAGTCACGTGGTAAGAATATGTCACCGATGAATAGTGACAGCAGGTGAGATGCCGCATAGACCTGTCACAGAAATGAGAATAACAAATAAATAGGTGTGAACTATGTTCCAACGAAGGAATTCAAGAGACGTAACTTCCAAAATGGAACTCAAGAAGAATAAAATGTGGTACGTGTATAGAACAAACAGGAGGCATGTACGTCTGGAGACCCCTTCGTTACATTTCGCTGTTGCAGACTGATATTACCCCATGACACATACACTATTTCGAATACAGCGGGCAGACACGTCGCGACAGGGCGGACAGTTAGTAATTTTGCGGAATGTATATGTG
Source organism: Schistocerca serialis cubense (assembly GCF_023864345.2). NCBI lineage: Eukaryota > Metazoa > Arthropoda > Insecta > Orthoptera > Acrididae > Schistocerca > Schistocerca serialis. Next base: position 345,286,442 of record NC_064639.1, read on the forward strand.
TATATGTATATTTATTAGGCCGAGGGAGACTGAATACGGAACGCAAGCCTCGCAGTTCAGCACCGTGACCTCGCAAACACGACACGACTCTCGTTAACGTTACTCCATATTGCGCATATTAAGTTTCGACTGTTCACTGTTTCTATTTTGCTTCTTTTTTCCACAGTTCGGTACACCCCTCCTTCCTGTTTTCATGCATGACCTATGTTCAGCTTTCGACAGGCTATACAGTGCTCCAACTTACCACTAAATCTGAAATGGGGGTGCGGGTGGATGGGAGGGTTGCTTGTGGGGAGTTTTCCTTGTGAAAATCATCCTCAAATTGGCCTACAAAGGCCATCTAAGACACAGCACAACTACACCGTCCCAAATTTTGAATATCCTTTCGATTGTTTACGCAACCGGCTTATTCGATCTTAACCTTCCACAGTTAATTTCCTGTTATCAGGAGAATCGTCCATGAATATTAAACACAAATGGTTCTTGCACTGAAAAATTGTGAAATTGACATTTGTGTACATTTTACCTCAAGCTTTTTTTTTCAGCAGAGCAAAACTAACAATTAAATCCTTTAGTTTCTCTGATCTTCTTACTACGAGAAAACTGTGATTGCAAGGGTTATGCTTAGGTTTAATTGTGAAAGTAACTAGTCTTAGCGTAACGTTTATAAAAACTATTTTCTCTTTCATTACCCTCACGGAAAACTTTAATCTACTAATATAAAAAAAATAAACTAATAAAAATACACTCCTGGAAATGGAAAAAAGAACACATTGACACCGGTGTGTCAGACCCACCATACTAGCTCCGGACACTGCGAGAGGGCTGTACAAGCAATGATCACACGCACGGCACAGCGGAACACCAGGAACCGCGGTGTTGGCCGTCGAATGGCGCTAGCTGCGCAGCATTTGTGCACCGCCGCCGTCAGTGTCAGCCAGTTTGCCGTGGCATACGGAGCTCCATCGCAGTCTTTAACACTGGTAGCATGCCGCGACAGCATGGACGTGAATCGTATGTGCAGTTGACGGACTTTGAGCGAGGGCGTCTAGTGGGCATGCGGGAGGCCGGGTGGACGTACCGCCGAATTGCTCAACACGTGGGGCGTGAGGTCTCCACAGTACATCGATGTTGTCGCCAGTGGTCGGCGGAAGGTGCACGTGCCCGACGACCTGGGACCGGACCGTAGCGACGCACGGATGCACGCCAAGACCGTAGGATCCTACGCAGTGCCGTAGGGGACCGCACCGCCACTTCCCAGCAAATTAGGGACACTGTTGCTCCTGGGGTATCGGCGAGGACCATTCGCAACCGTCTCCATGAAGCTGGGCTACGGTCCCGCACACCGTTAGGCCGTCTTCCGCTCACGCCCCAACATCGTGCAGCCCGCCTCCAGTGGTGTCGCGACAGGCGTGAATGGAGGGACGAATGGAGACGTGTCGTCTTCAGCGATGAGAGTCGCTTCTGCCTTGGTGCCAATGATGGTCGTATGCGTGTTTGGCGCCGTGCAGGTGAGCGCCACAATCAGGACTGCATACGACCGAGGCACACAGGGCCAACACCCGGCATCATGGTGTGGGGAGCGATCTCCTACACTGGCCGCACACCACTGGTGATCGTCGAATAGTGCTCGGTACATCCAAACCGTCATCGAACCCATCGTTCTTCCATTCCTAGTCCAGCAAGGGAACTTGCTGTTCCAACAGGACAATGCACGTCCGCATGTATCCCGTGCCACCCAACGTGCTCTAGAAGGTGTAAGTCAACTACCCTGGCCAGCAAGACCTCCGGATCTGTCCCCCATTGAGCATGTTTGGGACTGGATGAAGCGTCGTCTCACGCGGTCTGCACGTCCAGCACGAACGCTGGTCCAACTGAGGCGCCAGGTGGAAATGGCATGGCAAGCCGTTCCACAGGACTACATCCAGCATCTCTACGATCGTCTCCATGGGAGAATAGCAGCCTGCATTGCTGCGAAAGGTGGATATACACTGTACTAGTGCCGACATTGTGCATGCTCTGTTGCCTGTGTCTATGTGCCTGTGGTTCTGTCAGTGTGATCATGTGATGTATCTGACCCCAGGAATGTGTCAATAAAGTTTCCCCTTCCTGGGACAATGAATTCACGGTGTTCTTATTTCAATTTCCAGGAGTGTAAATAAAAAAATCTGACCAACTAAGCCAGTGGCTGTAAAGAGGTAAGATATCCAAAATATCGTGCGGCATGTATGCTCTGTAGCTTGGGTGATTTTCGTAGATTAATTTGAGGGTGTATCCCCGTTTGATAGCCATCAAGTTTTCTATATTAAATTATTCTTCCTGTACACTAATGTAGTACTGTTCACTACATCAGTGGGAAAACTGTATGGTCGAATTATAAAAGAACGTCTGGAAAATGAAATTATAACAGGAGAAGAATAGAGTGGCTTCACCGCAGACCGATCCTGTAGGGCCTGTAAGACATAACATAAAAAGAATAGTCATGGGAAGAGACACACATATCATCTTCATAGGTTTGCAAAATGCTGTATGACACTGTATCGAAGAAGAACCTGTACCGATATCGCGATGAGAGTATATGTTGCTGCATTTAAGTAAGTTTTACACAGGAATTAAAATATCAAAGGAAATATCCCGAGTAATATGACCAATCAAAGGCCTTAGATGAGGATGGTATATAGCACCTAATCTGTTTACATTTTAGCTGAAGAATTAATAAAAAGTGTGGAGAAATGGGCCTAGATATAGACTGGGGTTACCCATAGACTTTCGTTCATCGATGATCAAATAATACTGGTTGCAGATTCTGAAGTGAAGCACACAAATTAAGTAAATACAGAAAATAAGAGCGGACTGACTGAGAATAACATTTTCTAAAGCTAAATAAATTTCTATTCTAATTGAACAAGATGACATTATCACAGCTGGAAAAACTACTGAGACCTCTCAAAACTATAAATGCCTGGGAATTATAAGCTCAGATAAGGGTTCCAGTAGACAAGAAATAAGGCGGAGGACAAGCTAAACAAGCAATCAACAAGCTTAATTCCATTCTTTGGCCAGATAAAATTAAGAGAAAGACAAGAAAAGACTATATGACTCAGTAATACAAAGCATTTGGTTATGTAGAGCGAAATCCTGGTAAATGACAAAACAGAAGAAGACTTGAAGCCGTGCCAAATGATTTGTTAAGAAGAAGTTTAATTCAAGAAATCAAGAAGTGAAAGAGAGATACCACGTATATCACTCAAGGAGTGGTAAAACGGTGGCCGAAATAAGTACTGTGTTGGCAACTTCCAAAGAAAAGATAAAAATGTCCATAATGAAAAAAAAGTGAGGCAGGATACGCAACGACGATATCTGACAGCAGATTTATACGTGGCTGGATACACACTTGCAAGAAACGACGTACAAAGCTGAAAAAAATAAATTCAAAATGTTCACTTAAATACGAGTTTTGTTGATATCGCCAGTGGCGAGGTTGCATCATTGTAACTGACCGCCGTTTACTAATCGTGACATGTCTACCTCACAAACAAATAAGAAATATAGTGTCTCGATTACGTTCCCACAAAACCTATGACACAAGATCCAGAAGGCTGTGTGTCTACAGCACTAGCGACATAAATCGTTATACAAAGTGGAGCTATGGCCTCAGATCCATACTGCCAGTTAGCATCTCCCAGGACCTTAAAAATTATTTTACATTCAAGGGTACTTTTTGCTGCACAAAGCTCTTTAAAGTAATGTTCCTCATACTGTATAACAGTTTACATATTACAGGTTACATCTTTAGCAACATCAAAGTCAAACAGAATGACTAGCACCATGCAGCTGAACCACGCTGAACGGAGTCTCCCAGCCGATAATCACGTACTGTCAGTTCATTTTCCTACCTGATATAATTTCCGGACGGAAACAATATTATTTTCTTTATGGAGAGCTTCTGAACCATTATCATTAAGATTATCATAAGCCGTTTAACATCTACCTCGAGACTTCATCATGCATCAAAGGCTTTGCGATGCGTTTCGATGTTGCTACTAAACGTTGGATAATATCACCTACCGATACGGCAGTAAGTCATCTTGGCTGCCTCCTTTTGTAGCTTGAAATCTAGCAAAGCACTTCCTTGGTTCATCTTTACTCTATTTGCTGGTTATATGTCTCACCTACCTTCATCATTTTCTTGGCAGTCGAGATTACGTTTTCCTCTCCAGTCAGTTCACAGATTTGTTTGTTTGTGTACTTTCAACATTGCAGCACAGTCAGCAATTGTGATAATCTAATATATAACAAGCTATCAGCCTCGATGGCGGTGATGAAACCTACCTTTACCTAGGTTTCAGACCAAATAATTGAGCCTTCTTCAGAAGATATACCTGAATCTATAACTTGTCTAAGTGGGCACGGTCTAGAAATAAAACTAAAACAGCTTGAATAGGCGTAGTCACATTCTAAAAATGCGTTACATAAGTACTAAGTCAACACCAAAACTCTGAGAGGAACCTAACTGGTATACAATCTGGACCGGAGGCCTTCCATTTATTAAGTGATTTAAGCTGCTTTGTTACACTGAGGATATCTACTTCTATGTTTCTCATCTTGGCAATTGTTCTCGATTGGAATTTAGGAATATTTACTTCGTCTTCTTTCGTGAAGGAGTTTCGGTAAACAGTGTTTAATAACTCTGCTTTAGTGGCACTGTCATCAGTGACTTCACCGTCGTTATTGCACAGTGAAGGTATTGATTGCGTATTGCCACTGGTGCGCTTTATGTATGAGTAGAATCTCTTTTGGTTTTCTGCCGGATTTCGAGACAGAATTTCGTTGTGGAATTTATTAAAAGCATTTCGCATTGAAGTATGCGCCGCATTTCGAACTTCTGTAACACGTTGCCAATCTTGGGGAGATTGCGTTCTTTTAAATTTGGCACGCTTTTTTCGTTGCTTCTGCAACAACGATCTGACCCGTTTTGTGTACCATGGAGGATCAGTACCATCGCTTATTAAATGTATGTGGCAAATATCTCTCAACTGCTGTCGATACTATCTCTTTGAAAACATTCCACAACTTTTCTACACTTACGTAATCAGATCGGAAGGACTGAAGACGTTAAGAACATTTTTATCAGCTTTTTTAAATAGATATACTTCGCGTTTCTTTTTGATGGTTGTATGTGTTACGGTATTCAGCCTAGCAGCAACTGCCTTCTGGTCGCTAATCCCTATATTCGTCAAAATACTCACTATTTGTGCAGAATTATTTGTTGCTAAAGGGTCAAGTATGTTTTCGCAACCATTTACGCTTCGAGTGAGCTCATGAATTAATTGTTCAAAATAATTTTCTGAGAAAGCATTCAGTACAATTTCGGATGACGTTTTATGCCTGCCGCCAGCTTTAAACGTATAATTTTTCCAGCGTATCAATGGTAGATGGAAGTCACCAACGACTATAATTGTATGAGCGGGGTACTTATTTGAAATGAGACTCAAGTTTTTTTGAACTGTTCAGCAACTATGAGTCGGGGGATCGGTAAAACGATCCAATTTAGTCCGATTGTCAGGTATAACATCTACCCATACTATTTCACACGAACTATCTACTTCAGTTTCGCTACAAGGCAAACTACCTCTGATATCAATAAATACTCCACCACCAACTGTGTTTAATCTATCCTTTCTGAACACTGTTAGATCGTTTGAAAAAATTTCGACTGAACTTATTTCCGGATTTAGCCATCTCTCTTTACCTACAACTATTTGAGCTTCAGTGCTTTCTATTAGGGCTTGGAGCTGTGGCTCTTGCCAACACAGCCACAACAATTAACAACTACAATACCAATAGTTTCTACAACTACCTTACTGTGTTTTACCTGTCCACTTTTAAACCCTATAACCTAAAAAATCGCCCAGTCCCTTCCACACAGCCCCCGCTACCCGTGTAGCCGCCTTCTGTGTGTAGTAGACTCGGGACCTATTGAGGGGAATCCCGAAATCCAACACCCGATGGCGCAAGTCCAGGAATCTGCAGCCGACTCGGTCACAGAACCACCTGAGCCTCTGATTCAGACACTCCACTCGGCTCTGCACCAAAGGACCCCAATCGGTTCAATCAACGATGCTGCAGATGGTGATCTCCACCTTAATCTCGGAAGCAAGACTGGCAGTCTTTACCATTTCCGCTAGCCACCCGAAACCAGACAGAATCTCCTCCGATCCAAAGTGACAAACATCATTAGTAACGACATGAGCCACCACCTGCAGTTGGCTGCACCCTGTACTCTTCATGGCATCCGGAAGCAGCCTTTCCACTTCCAGAATGACTCCCCTGGAATGCACATGGAGTGCGCACTGGCTTCCTTCCCCTCCTTGGCAGCCATGTTCCAAAGTGGCCCCAATAGGCGCCTAACGTTGGAGCTCCCAACTACCAGCAAACCCATCCTCTGTGAATGCCCAAACCTTCCGGACTGAGAAGCTTCCTCTGGAACAGGGTGGATGACTGCATTTGGCTCAGAGACATGGTTAGTCACAGATAACGCCCGAAACCTGTTCATCAAACGATCTGGGGAATCCCTATGATCAGTCCCTGGGAAAGTTTTTGACTGCCTGCCAGACATTGGAATGATCTCCTACTCGACCACAGGTGAGGGGTCAACCACAGTGCAGGCAGTGTCTGGGGCGGCCACAGCAGTGGACTGATCGGAGGACACGTGGGACGTGCCCGACGTGCGTCACATCCCTGCATCCGATCCCCCACAGTGACGCCCCTTGGCAGCAGCCTCAAGCTGTGTGACAGAAGCCAAAGCAGCCTGGAGCAGTGAGCAAAGGGTCGCCAACTCAGCTCGCATCTGTACACAACAACAACAGTTCCTATCCATTACTGCAGTCACTTTTGTTTGAAGCTCATAAAAACATGGAAGAAGCGAAAGGTGTACTCGCCTTATTAGTAGCAGGAACTAGCGCTGCGCTCTCGCTGAGGGTCGAGCCGACACTGAGCTGTTCTAACCAAACAAACAAAAGCCTGTACGATACGAGGGTCGATACAACGGTCGATAGTAACGGCGATACTGTACGCTACACTGTTATTCAAATAAAAGATTGTGCCTAGTAAGCACTCAAACACCCAGATAAATGAAAATAAGTCACTCCTGTTTGAAGCTCGTAGAAATATGTAACAAACAGTCGGTGTACTCACCTTATTAGTAGCAGGAACTAGCAGTGCGCTCTCGTTGACGGTCTAACCGACACTAGATGCTAATTTTACTCTTGTCCTGTTAGCATCTTCCATTAGATACTGAAGTTTACCTGAGGGTAAAAAATAATTTTATACATTAATAACAAAGTGATTAAGGTACCAGACATCTGCTTGGAGAAATACTTGACTTAAGGTTTCCTAGATTTCGCTAGATTAAGGGTGATGATCTGTCGGTTCATTGTTTAGGAAATTGCTGATTTATTCGTCCATTCTTTTTTCATATTCCTTTCATGCTAATATTCACTCAGGCAGAGATCGGTGTACTACGTATGTATTAAGTATTGTAAAGATACTTTTAATGCGTTTGGGGTCTGTGTGCTTTAGTTAAGGGCACTATTTGTTATATTGGTTGACTACTTACACTACTGGAAAATACTATGACGTGATAAAATGTTATGCCTTCAAGCTTTTTAATGGTGAAAATTCTTAAAGTTTCTTAAAAACTCAATCTTTATTGACATTATGTGTCTTTATTATCATATTTACATATTTATTTCAACAATATCACCCTGGCGACGAACACGATTCTCTCTACAGTCGCTGTAGAATGTTTGAATTTGTTGACGAAACCACAACCTCACCTCTCATTGCATCGCTTCATCGCTAGCGAAGTTAAGTCCTAGAAGTTGTTCCTTAAGTTCTGGGAAGAGATGAAAATCAGTTGGAGCCAAGACTGGACTGTATGGAAGATGATCGATGACAGTGAACTCCAGGCGCTGTGTTGTTGCAGAAGTCACAGCTATCGTGCGTGGTCTGACATTCTCATACTGAAGTAGAGGTGTTGCATGTATGTTCATCCAGTTTTCTAAGGATCTCGCAGTACACCAGTACACAGACTTATTTGCTTTACACACCGCCATGTTACGCGCTGCAAGTCGGATTCCTCTAGCGGCAGAGGGTAAGAAACTGCGTCAGTGAAGCGGGAAAGTCGCCAGTAATGTGTGTGACATTTTAAAGCTCGACCAATCTAGAGAACGTAATAAAAAATTCTGAATCATTACGTTTCAACAATCCCTCGTATTTGAATAAATGTTTAAATTTCTGATGAACTGAAATAATGCTGAAATGTATTTTTATCTATAAAGCAGACTGCCCCTATTGTAGTCTCTATTTCTGGTGATTAATTTACCCCATATTATTTCATAGGAATTCTTAATTCCTCTCTCATTCTTCAAAAACAATATAGAATCTTCCCTGCATACTTTGTTAAACTGACTTTCCCAGAAGATAAATTATTCCAGAAAAATGGGTCAGTGATCGTCTAGGGAGAAACTCCAGAACGAAACTAACTCTCTGAAAATTGTTTGTGCTTATTTGATATTTTACGCGGATTAGGATAAGGCACCGGTCCGGGACACGAAGATTCATTTTGAAAGCATCCTGTAGTCTCTTATAAGCTGTTTTTCCGCCATATCTTATTTCCAGCTACGCCGGTTCAGCAAAGCAGAAGAAGAAGTTCTGTGAATTTTGGGAGGTGGCAAAGGCATACCCGAAACTGCCGCAAGCGTGCGAGAGTGTGAGTGGAAGGAGCTGTTTATTTTATTGGACAAATTTAACTTCATTATTACGGCCTTATCACTTTAGGACATGGTGTAGGACAGGTCTGAGGATGGTCATTACTGACTGAAACGTGTCATCGTCAAAATAATTGATATTGTTGAACCGTGGATTTACTTTCAAAATCTTTTCTTAAAGAATTTACTTTACTTACAAGCGATTCATCAAGAACATTAACACATTTAATCACACTATGTGAGCGTGGAAGTAGTTGCCAGTGGGTGACTGATGAAAACAAATTTCTTTCAACAAATGGAAATTTTATTCCAAAAACCCTATTTAAAAAAAAAAAAACAGATTTAAAATTATAATCAGAAAGCACCCTCTAAATATTAATTTACAATTTATTAAGAGGCAGAAATAACAATTTTTTTTGACAGTACGAGCTTTCGGGCTGAGAAGTTTGCCGCTCCCTTTTAACACGGCCGTAGTCATAACCGTTCACAACAACCTCTGAAATACCACACTGGTGCAAATCTTCAACACACCAGATTACTTTAAACTAAAAATTTTAACAACTCACACAAACACATAAACTATGCACCCCGTAGGAGGGATGGAAATGGTACAAAACACTCACATTAAAAAATTTACTTGTCACCGAAAGTGCAACCCGTTTTAAAAGAAAACTCTTACGGTGGAAGGGTGGCAACTTTATATACTAAAATGATCATTTAAATAAAAACCCATGAAATGCAGTCTTACATGAAATATACAAACATGCTATACATTACACATATACCGCCTCTCAATATGATAGGCAAGATAAAAACATATTTCAGGAATTCGGCCTTCACACCTTAAGCAATAAATTCGTTAACACCGAATCCGACAAACATGACAGAGACAGCTATTAACGTATGCACACCGACAGACAGACCGACAGACACTAACTGCCTAACAAATGCGGACGAGAGGCGGACGAGCAAGCTGAGGACGAGAGACTGATCAAGAAAACAAGTAGAATTTAACAAGTAAATGAAACAACAAATCACGAATCACTAAACTTCTAATAAACTGCGATGTCTGGCGAAGACCTGGCGCAGCACTCACAAAACGGTCTCCAGAAATGAACCGCTGCCAGCCGCTTCAACGGACGCAGGAAGGCGCGCCGGTCTCCCGTCTCACGGCGTCGCACCTCGCACCGGCCAGCCCGATGTCGAGGTTTGACTTCTGTTCCACTCGTGTCGCCCGCGTGGCCACTATCCCTCGCTATACGCCGCGGCCCACTGGACTCACGTGGCGACCTCATATGCGCCGCCGCTCAAGACGGACAAGTCATCTTGTGTCTCGGTGCCCGGCGGACCAACCGATCGATCCAACCGCCAATGACCGTTGCCTGAGCAACTCGAGCAGACTGGCGGCATAACACATGCTAGCACTCCGGACGACAGACAGACAGACACTGATTGCTCCACACTAACCCGGTGACCCGGCTGACCAACTGACCAGACTCCCCCCCGCCCCCCCCCCCCTTAGCGAGCTCATAGCGCCCCTTTAAATGCACGTGAACAGGCAATATTTCCACTTTTCCACCAGAGGGAGACACCAAACCTGCGATTGCCACAACGGCGCCATCGCCAGAAGCGAAGGGCGACTGCTTCACACTACGCGCTGCGGCGCGCTCTTCAAAACGGCAATTTTTATCACGGCTCAATTGTGATCAAAGACTGGAATATAAAAAAAACATTTGACAGTATTGGATCACTGTTCATAAACGCGACTATATCCAAGCTGGTGAAACTCCATTATTTATTAAGAGAAACCAAAACTGAATTTTTCACAAAACTGCAAGAGCGTTTCACGCTGGCTATTCACAACAGTTATATCTCGAAATATATTTATTATACTTGACTGTAAACAAGAAGCATGTAACATCAATAGGTGTGGTAGTAATCTCTCATGCGCGTTGCACTCAAACAACAAATACCGAACTCAGGTATACTCATATTACTAAAGCACAGGATACAAGAAAGGTGCTAATCTGAGTGTTAATGCCCAATGTTGAAATTCAAAATATTAAGACTAATATTTCAGAACATTCTTTTAAGCAAATATTCGCGCAAGACTTTACTCAAGAACGTTTATGACGTGTATACCAGTTCACTTGGGACACGTCGAAATGTTTACAGACTAAACTTTATGTATCCACTTAAGACATATGGAAATCTTTACGTCTCAATAAAGCATGATAGTCTTGGTAGCACTTAAACACATGATTGTAAACGGAAATAAGTAACAAGTCATCGCTTGACACTAATTTTAACAAACGGGAGCGAACGAGAACGAATCTTGACATGGCATAACCGGCCGCCTCACTTACACGAGCGGTCAACGAACTCTCATACACAGTTTAACGAAATGACGACATCACACTAATCCACTTGTCCTCTACACAGGGTGGTCCATTGATAGTGACCAGGCCAAATATCTCACTAAATAAGCTTCAAACGGAAAAACTACAAATAACTAAACTCGTCTAACTTGAAGGGGGAAACCAGATGGCGCTACTTTTGGCCCGCCAGGTGGCGCTGCCATAGGTCAAACGAATATCAACTGTGTTTTGTTTAAATAGGATCCCCCACTTGTTATAACACATTCGTGTAGTACGTAAAGAAATAAGAAGGTTTCCGCTTTGTGATAGGTGGCACTGTAATAGTCACAAACGTATAAGTACGTGGTATCACGTAACATACCGCCAGTGCGGACGGTATTTGCTTCGTGATTATTACCAGTGTTAAAACGGACCGTTTACCAATTGCGGAAAAGGTCGATATCGTGTTGTATGCCTATTGTGACCAAAATGCCCAACGGGTGTGTGCTATGTATGCTGCTCGGTATCCCGGACGACATCATCCAAGTGTCCGGACCGTTCGCCAAATAGTTACGTTATTTAAGGAAACAGGAAGTGTTCAGCCACATGTGAAACGTCAACCACGACCTGCAACAAATGATGATTTCCAAGTAGGTGTTTTAGCTGCTGTTGCGGCTAATCCGCACATCAGTAGCAGACAAACTGCACGAGAATCTGGAATTTCAAAAACGTCGGTGTTGAGAATGCTGCATCAACATCGACTGCACCCGTACCATATTTCTGTGCACCAGGAATTGCATGGCGACGACTTTGAACGTCGTGTACAGTTCTGCCACAGAGCACAAGAGAAATTACGGGACGATGACAGATATTTTGCACGTGTTCTACTTAGCGACGAAGCGCCATTCACCAACAGCGGTAACGTAAACCGGCATTATATGCACTATTGGGCAACGGAAAATCCAAGATGGCTGCGACAAGTGGAACATCAGTGACCCTGCCGAGTTAATGTATGGTGCGGCATTATGGGAGGAAGGATGGGCCCCCATTTTATCGATGTCATTCTAAATGGTGCAATGTATGCTGATTTTCTACGTAATGTTCTACCTATGTTACTACCAGATGTTTAACTGCATGACAGAATGGCGATGTACTTCCAACATGATGGATGTCCGGCACATAGCTCGCGTGCGGTTGAAGCAGTATTGAATAGCATATTTCATGAAAGGTGGATTGGTCGTCAAAGCACCATACCATGGCCCGCACGTTCACCGGATCTGACGTCCCCGGATTTCTTTCTGTGGGGAAAGTTGAAGGGTATTCGCTTTCTTGATCCACCGACAACGCCTGACAACATGCGTCATGCATGTGCGAACATTACGGAAGGCGAACTACTCACTGTTGAGAGGAACGTCATTACACGTATTTCCAAATGCATTGCAATCGACGGACATCATTTTGAGCATTTATTGCATTAATGTGGTATTTACAAGTAATCACGCTGTAGCAGCATGTGTTCTCAGAAATGATAAGTTCACAAAGGTACATGTATCTCATTGGATCAAGCGAAATGAAATGCCAAACGTACCTACGTTCTGTATTTTAATTTAAAAACCTACCTGTTGCCAGCTGTTCGTCTAAAATTGTGAGCCATATGTTTGTGACTATTACAGCGCTATCTTTCACAAAGCGAAAAAAGTGGTCCAACTAAAACATTTATACTTCTTTACTTACTACACGAATATGTAATAAAAATGGGGTTTCCTATTGTAAAAAAACGCAGTTGATATCTGTTTGACCTAGGACAGCGCCATCTAGCGGGCCAACCATAGCGCCATCTGGTTTCCCCCTTCAAGCTAGACAAGTTTAGTTCTTTGTATTTTTGTCGTTTGACTCTTATTTCGTGAGATATTTGGCCCGGTCACGATCAATGGACCACCCTCTATTTCGCGAGCCCTCGGCTCCGTGAGTGGCTCATGGAAATTCAATGTATAAATGACACTCACTCACGAAACGTAGGAAACACTAACACAATTAATACAGGAACATGACATAGAAGACAGCTAAAATTGGCAAACAAACACAGAGCAGTACCAACCATAAAGACCGACAAACAACGTCGCTCACACATTTGATCGGCCTGTAGCAGCGTCAGCTAAGCACTATGCTAGAAATGTCTCCCCAGGCGCCATATTCTAGACACATATAGCAGGGAGAAAATGGCAAGTGGACAGCTTACGATCGTTCCTGCTGAATCCACAGCGCCCATCTGCGCATGTTACTCGGTACACGGCATCGAGGTAATAACGAACAGCATGTTCCCGATGTCTTTCACCCTACAACATCGACACGGAGCCAGTCCTCCGTGTACGACACAGAAGTGGCAGACAAAAAAGTAGCCTGCTCTCGGTGCCCACAGCTCAGGACTGCCCTCTGCGCTCCGCGGTCGCAGCCACGACTTCAGTATACCGGCCGGCTGCTATCTAACGTTGTTGCAGTGGTCCAGTTGTATCTTAGGTAGACGGGGCCTACGAGAAACACAGGCCCCGCAACGAACTTGCGACCTCACACTGATCTGCTCGACCGCCGTATTTCGCGAATGCTCGGCTCCGTGCAGGGCCCACGGAAAATCAGTGTATAAATGATAAGGTACCAACTATAAGTGTTAGATTTTCTTTTCTAATGCGTACATTTCAACGCGTTGTGAAGAATTATTATACTCCTCTAAAATAGATACTGGCTTTTCGCCGGAGACTCGTTAAGTCCTTAACTGTCACGTGCTGTTACGTACGCGCCGCGGCCTGACTCGGTAAGCAAACTTTCTGATGCAGTTTCGCCTCGGTCACAGATTACCAGAGTTCTTATGTATTCGCTGCAAACCTCTCTGATTTCGAATGCTGGAGACGTGCTCTCAGAATTGAGGCTCTGAGGAGGGCAGTGAGTCAAGCTTCTATAGCTCTGTCGATGAGAGTATTGCTCACGACAAGTAATGATCCAGATAAAGGATTGGGTGCAGCAGTTATTTCCACTCTGGAAGTTTCAGGAAATGAGAAGTGTACTGAACAATGACCAGTACCATGTAGCTGAATATGAGAATGCCAGAAAGTAGTTAATAGTAGTGGTTGTAATAGTAGTTCAAATGGTTCAAATGGCTCTGAGCACTATGGGACTTAACTTCTGAGGTCATCAGTCCCCTAGAACTTAGAACTACTTAAACCGAACTAAGGACATCACACACATCCATGCCCGAGGCAGGATTCGAACCTGTGACCGTAGCGGTCGCGCGGTTCCAGACTGTAGCGCCTAGAACACCTCGGACATACCGGCCGGCTGTAATAGTAATATTAGTTGTGAGTACTCGGGAATTTTGCTAATGTTAACTGGAATGATAATATGGAATTCCGAGATTTTGGACATAGACATGGGAGAACTTTTTCTAGGAAGTCTGCTGCGATAGGGCAACAGATAAAGAGGCAATGAACACCAGGAGCCTTGTTTGTAGCTCGTATAGGACCAAGAGATATTTGCAGTCGCCCAAAGCTCCCCTTCGAATCCCCTTCCCCGCCAGTCGATTACAACCATCGTCATAGTTATGAGTACGCACAGTTGTCCTTTACAGCTTCAAGTTACTTAAAGTGTGAGGTACGGAAGTCGCTCATGATTCAAATAGCTCCAAGCACTATGGGACTTAACATCTGAGGACATCAGTCCCCTAGACTTAGAACTACTTAAACCTAACTAACGGAAGGACATCACACGCACCCATGTCCGAGGCAGAATTCGAACCTGCGACCACAGCAGCGGCGTGGTTCCCGATTGAAGCGCCTAGAACCGCTCGACCACCACGGCCGGCTGTTGCTCAAGGGCTTGCCGGCCGGTGTGGCCGTGCGGTTCTAGGCGCGTCAGTCTGGAACAGCGTGACCGCTGCAGTCGCAGGTCAGAATCCTGCCTCGGGCATGGATGTGTGTGATGTCCTTAGGTTAGTTAGGTTTAAGTAGTTCTAAGTTCTAGGGAACTGATGACCACAGATGTTGAGTCCCATAGTGCTCAGAGCCATTTTGCCGCTCATGGCTCTCTTCATATTTCGTTAGGTGCACCGTGTAACTGTCACATCTTAAAGTCGTTGGTACATATGTGCTAGATTTACCTTCACTAACACAACTGCTAGGATTGCTTAAGAATTTTCTTGCTGTCTAAAGTTATAAGCAGCTTGAAGATTATTAACAAATATCTTAAAGTTTTTTTCTAACAGAAAGGAAACTGCGTGATCAGGCCTTGAAAATCGCATTATATTCGACCGACCGCCATGTCATCATCAGATGCGGTATTGAGGGGCATGGGTCAGAACACCACACTTCCAACCACTGTGGAAATCCTCACGTCTTAATCCGGTAATTCCTCAATTGCCATCACGAGACCGAGTGCACCCCCAGTCGAGTCCTCCCATCGAGGAAAATCCCTGGCAGTACCGGGAATCGAACCCAGCTTCTGCACAAGAGGATCTGTCACGTTGACCACCCGGCTACACAGGTGAACTTTATTTCTATCTACTACTAGGTTTCTTGATCTAGTGCTCACGTTTATTTTATACAAAAGGAAAATAACAATGGTCCTAATACTGATGCTGCAAGGCTCCCCGACGCATCTGCTTAGCGTCTTTTGTTCCATCATTGTACACAGAGTTTTTTTTTGCTATACGACACGATTTAAAATCTGTGACACATAGTTCAGTTAAAAGAGCTGAATTCGCCACTTAACCCCATTACAAATTTTTCCGTTATTTTTCCAACATATATAATATTGTTGTTTCCATAGCCCTAGAATTTTTGCATATTCATTGTTGGAAATATATTTGTTATGAGGAAAAAAGGGTATTTTCTTATTTTTCCTCCGTTCGGCTGTGTTTATTGTTTGTATACATTTACTATTGAATTCCAAGAACTAAAGCTTCATGTTCAAGTATTCAGCACTGTGACCGATTTGGTATATTACTGTAAGTATATACTGTAAGTCTTACGTTTACCACACCGGAAGATGCAGGCGATCATTAACTGGATTTACTCTTCAAAAGTCTCATTAAACATAGTTTAAACACTACGTCCTACCTTGCTCTCCCGTGGTATATCACATTGATCCCAGTGCTAGAGTGCCTCAAGAAGAATCCGCAGCTGCTTAAATTGGCAGTAAATAAATAAAGAAACAACTAGCTTAGCTTCCGCTGCTTCGCTCGCGTAGACTCTATGGCCTGCAGAGAATTTCCTTTTTTGAAAATTTCTCGGGTATTCAGCCGGGTAGCGTCGTCCGAAAGGTGCGATATTTCCGCAAGCCGACTTCTTATCATCTTTGGGCGTTCTTGTTGTCGCCTTTTGGACGACGGTACCTAGCTGAATACCCGAGAAATTTTCAAGATTTCTATACGCCGGGGAAACCTCAGATCACACATCAATTTTCTTTTTGTTTTCATTTAATCGAATTTTTATGTGTTCACAAACTGCAACATATTCTAAATTTTTCGCGTCAATTACGCCATATAACCATGGTTCTTTCCCAATGTACAATACTTCTGATCAAAATGCGATTCTGGTAGTTGGGGTCCAAAGGTTTTATTAATCACGCCTTTTGCGTTCTTGTGGAGACATTTCCATAACAACTTTCATCCGCTAACATATATTTCTTTATATCTAACCGAGAAGTGAAATACCAATTTTCATAAATTTAGCTTTAAATATTCTTTTTAATCTAACGGAACTAATTCTCGTCCCCTATTGCATTTTTTTAGAGGTTGAATTTCCAGAAATATTGAAACGCGTGTTTTTCCATTTGTAATCGAGAAGTTAAATACCAGCGTTTCTTTACTTCCGATCGAGAAACCAAATACAATTTTCGTTGGTCTAGGTTCAAAATTGCGTTAATAACTACTTCTTTCTACTTCCTTGTTTTTTTTTAAAAAAAGAAGAACACGTTTCGTCTCCTATTTTGTCCCATTAGAGTTTCGAATCTCTAAAAATCCCTTCTTATACGAGGTCTACAGTATAAGATCCACACCATCTCCAAATTTCAAGTCATAAGCATTGTGGGCTGGACGATGATGAGTCAATCAGTCAGTCAGGACATTGCCTTATACACAGAGCAATAGACATAGGTGGGTGAAGGAAAACAAGAAAGTAGACTTCGATCTCTATATTGCCGGCCGAGGTGGCCGTGCGGTTAAAGGCGCAGCAGTCTGGAACCGCAAGACCGCTACGGTCGCAAGTTCGAATCCTGCCTCGGGCATGGATGTTTGTGATGTCCTTAGGTTAGTTAGGTTTAACTAGTTCTAAGTTCTAGGGGACTAATGACCTGAGCAGTTGAGTCCCATAGTGCTCAGAGCCAGTCGATCTCTATAACAAAATGGTATAGTGTGAACCCAAACTCCACCGACTAAATTAGCGGAGGGCCGTTGATTTCTTACCCCAATTCATCCATGTATGTCAATGGCACTGAAAACATTCGCACAACAAACATCGACGGTATGCGCTGTGAGTCTATTTTGGAAGCAAACTTGTTCCATTCACTAACGATACCTGCTGTTGACAAGAGTAATATCCACTTTAATATTTGCCTTCAAGCAAGCATTCAGCAATGCTCGGTTCTGCCTCACGTTTGTTTTTCCGGCAACGTTAGCTGTACGTTTACACTAGCTCACAACAGTGTGGATATGTTTACTGATGAAGATATGGGCGTTATACATCTCGTGAATCGGTTCACTGAACGAGCGAGACAACGGCGTTTTACTAACCTTTTCCCGCTGCGACGGCAGCTATATCACGTTTCTGTTGCAACTGCATACAGGCACCTACGAGTAACCCGGTTCTCCCAACTTGCATCTTACAGGCGTTTCACTTTCGTGAAGGTATTTTCACCGAAACAAATGCATTGGGGAATCAGTTTGAATAAATAGTTACTACATTACTACTCCGTAACGAGCCGTCAGAGGTTACAGGTCACGTATACTTCCTCAGAAAATATTTCTGTACAACGGCCTAAAATTGGTACTTGTAACTCTGTTTTACCCTGTATGTAGTCTATCTGCGGTTAATGAGTAGCAAATCGCTGAAAGTGGTCATACAAAAATGTTTGAATAAATAAAAAAGTTAATAACAGGAGCTTTTGCAAACCCTCGTGGCCTTTAGCGTATTCATCAAGCTGTGTGGTACCCAAGCTCCTAAGTTTTCACAAAAATTCACTTGCTTTCATTGTGCCTACCTCGAAAACGATAATCGATAGACCTCTGTTTCTAGAATCTCTTCAGTAGGAAGTACATGTTCCATAGATCATTCGAAAGATTTTTTTATCGAAATGATGCTTAACGAGTCAGTTTGCAGAATATATTGCGCATGATTAATGTTATCGTGAATCAGCACAATGTTTTAGTCCGGTTTATAAAGCTTCACAAAAATATTAGTTTCTTTTTAAAAGCAGAAATTAGTCAGTGGAACACAAGAGGTTGTTCAAGAGATGTGGATAGTAGTTTTTTCCTCAAGCGTTGTATATATGGACACCACTATTGTTCTCAAATTGTGGTGGATTATTTATGACGTGTTACATTAGCGACGCGGTCACAAATTTAAAGCCAACCGGTTGCAAAGAGAATTAATTCTATAACTAGTTTTAAACGCCAACTAGGGGCGTCTTATTCAGAAGAAACTGAGTGTAGTGTTGGTAGCTCACCCTGCTAGCCGCGCGGTCTAATGCGCAGCCTGCCTTCGGCATGACACAGTGCGGACCGTGTTGCCCTCGGCCGCGCGGCGGTGCACGCACCTGTTTGTTTACGCCGAAGCAGCTTCACGTTTGCGGTGTTTTGCGTCTAGAACGAGATGACACATTCGTACAGAAAAACGACTTTGAAGTTCAGTTTTGTGAAGGACTACACACGACCAAAGGCACACGAGATTAAACGTTTTTTTTAAGAGAAGAGGTTAAAATCAATCCACGGAAAATGGTGGGAATCCATTTATCGATCGTTTCAAGCGTCGTTTATGTCAAGCTTATCGAAGAGGCGGTTTGTGAAAGACTTCTCCAACGATCGCCGAACGGATATCGTTTCTGTCATGCCGACGGGAATGTTGGTGCGGTTACAGTCGACCACGCGGGATTGGGGATACGCACCATACGGGTCTTAGAGCTTCCGTTTGAAGTTCCGTCTGAACTTGTGATCGACGCCTTTCGACCATACGGCACAGTTCTATCCCATGTGGACGAAAAATGGGTGAGTTTTACCACATACCCCGTCGTAAGTGGGATGAGACGAATACGGGTGGAACTGGGAAAGCACGTTCTCTCTTATTTGTGTATAGCGGGGTTGTCGAGCGATTATAATATACGATGGACAACCTCTCACTTGCTCACGGTGCGGAAAAGAAGGCCACGTCCGCTCGAAATGCCTCCAGCGTCGTTTAGTGCAAACCCCGGTGGATGACGTTCAGGCGCCACAACAGATGACTCTATTACCGATGACCTTAGTGGAGGCCCTGAGAGAAGGAGTGAGGGAGACTATCGATGGGCGCCAGCAGCTGCACACTATAGGGAACATGGACACCAACGGACTGGAACTCCTACCACTGGTTCAACCGCAACAGACACAGGACCCCATACAAGAGATGCAGATGAAGGTCGCTCCAAGTTCAACCGTGGTGGCTTCCATCGAGAGCGTGGTAGACCAGGCCCAAGACGGAGGATACGCCATCCAAAAAGCCGCCGCGGAAGCAAGACAACGGAAACAGCGTTCGCCGAAAAGAAGAAAGAAGCGTCGACTGACTTCTGCTGACGATAGCCATGGTCCTGAGGGGACAGCGGACGACAACGACAGTATTGACCTGCGACCAGTGGATTCAACAGGTACCGAGATGACGGTGCAGCAGTTGCACAGCAACGATAACTTGACTTCTCCTTCCGGAGATCGGAAGACTGAAGTACCGAAGACGATTGCCCAACATCAGAGCGGTGATACCGCTGTCTACCTTCCTTCAGCCGGCTCTGGAAATGTGCTGGGGGACTGGGCGCAGGAAATGGAGCACGATGAAGATACGGACGCGGCGAACGAGGATAGTCTTGGCCATCCGCCTGAAGGGGACGGGAAATGTTGAATAACTTGGTGTGGTGAGAAGCGACGGGGACACCGTTGACCGACAGCAGTTCGGTTTTCAACACCATCGCTTGATACACCCCTCTCCAACTTATGAAAACGCCAGGCGTACCGCATTGCGACGATCAACATTAATGGCGTCGGACACCACTTAAAATTCAAATGCTGAAAGATATATTAGACACACATTATTCCGTGCACGATGAGAGTGGATGCGGTGTGGCGATCCTCACCAGGGAAGGAATAGGAGTGGAGGAAGTCATGTCTCTTCCTTCGTCACATGGAATAGCGATCACTGTCGACGACTTTCGTTTCATCGATTTATACGCGCCGTCTGGCTCAACACAAAGAAGAGAAAGGGCGACCTTTTACGCCGAAGAGATACCACAGTTGTTCGCTGGCCGATATGACAATTATGAAGTGGGCGATGACTTTAATAGTGTCATCTCCCAAAAGGATCGAGTACCTCATTATGTGCCATGCGTGGAAATGCGCGCTTTGATTACCGAAATGGCGCTTCTGGATACCTGGGAACTGCAGCACGGTGATAGAACGGGTTACACGTATGTTACGGGGCCCTCGGCGGGTAGACTTGGTAGAGTGTATGTGACGCATGCTTTACGGACGGCGATACTGGACGCCGAAATCTGGCTAGAGACTTTTACGACTCAACGGTCACACGCCTCGGTTCTCCAGTGGTGGATCAAATGCGCTAAACCAGTGTTACAGAGAACGTTAATACGTTACGGGCAGGACAAATCGCAGTGGAACCACGCGACGGTGGATTTTTATTTTACAGCTCTCGCCGGAAAGGCACAATGCCATGCTCAGGATTAAAGCCAAGTTATTACAGCTGACGGGACCAAGATTGGAAGGGATAATGGTCCGGGTGAGATTGACGGACATTGTTGCTGCCGAAGCCCCCTCAATGCACCACGTAGTGCGTGAATGCCAACGACGACGAAGGACATTGATCAGGGAAATGATCTCTGAAACTGGCCAGCAAGTTGTGACCCAACGTCACATTGCGCAAGTTTTTCCCGACTACTTCCGCCAGTTATATGGACCTGTTCAAGTGAACCACGAGACATTAAGTCATGTCACCTCCGAAATGCCAGATAGAGGACCACCACTGGCTGCAGAGACTTTCACCACAGAGATAACGGAGGACGAGCTGACAGACGTAATTGCCAGGGGAGCTCTGAACAGGTCCCCAGGAATTTTACCGCGCCTTTGCGTGCCTCATGGGACAGACTTGGCTTCAGATGTATAACGAAGTCCTGTTACCGCAGACTGAGATACCTGTAGAATTCACGGAGGGAAGAGTCATCCCAATACCCAAACCACGAGGTGGCAGACCACTAATTCTCCTGAACTGCAACTACAATACTTTCGCACGCATCCTTGGGGCTCGTCTGAAATATTCAATTTCTGATAGGATCCACACAGGTCAACATGCCTCGTCGGTAAGAGTAATGTCCATAAGGCGCTTGGTAATTACCGAGAGATCGTCGCATTAGCAGCGGCGTGCCGACTGTTCGGGGCACTAGTCTCTACTGACTTCGATCATGCGTTCGACAGGGTGGATCATATCTTTTTGCACGCCGTGATGGGCAGTTTGGGAATCCCCCAGGCCTTCATTCTAGTGATCATGCGAATGTTACACGACGTGCGATCCAAGGTCTCAGTGAATGGGTGGGGCACTGATTACGATATCATTTCACGGTCAGTTTGTCAAGGTTGCCCCCTTTTGATATTTTTGTATGCGATGGCGTTGGAACCCTGACTATATGGTCTCCGAAGACGGCTGGAGTGAGTGCAGTTGTCACAGCTGACCTTTCATTCCCGCGCTTATGCTGACGATGTGATGCTGCTGGCACAGACAGGCAACGAAGTACGTACGGCGTTGGCATGGATACAGTGATACGGGATGGCGGCGGGAAGCGTGCTTTATATACAGAAGTCACGCTGCATGAATGTCGGTCGAGGATTACTACCGTTGGAGGAAGGCCCGCTTACGTTAGTTAACACCATAAAATGTTTAGGTGTCACGTTCCACTGTTACAGAAATTAAGAGTGTTCGATGTGATTCAGAGGGTGGACTATGTTAACGTGTACATAGCACCGAGACTCACTCACGTAGCACATGTCCTGCCTTTAACGCGCATAATGGAAACGCGGATACAAGCAAGTTTCGGAACTTACGTGAGTGTGGGACACCTGTTTAAGATCCAATACACAACGCTTACGCTACCACCTGTAGAGGGTGGACTTCGTCTGGTGAACGTATATGAAAAGTCAAAGCCGTTATTCGTCGGTAAAGGTTTTTCAACAGTGGAGCGGTCAGTTTCGCAGTATCTCGGGTCCGTTGGCCAATGCACTGGCGCCCACTTCTATGGTGCCCCCAGTCAACGTGGACCATATTTCACCGAAGATGTCACATTTCAAATCTTTCTTTTTGGAGCTTAGCTATGTCAGAGAAGCCTTCCCAACAACACTACTGCCGACGACGCGAGATGTGTGCCAAATATTAGTGCTCCGGTGCCCCAGAATACCCTGGAAAGGAAGTACCCAGACAAGAACAGGCGACAGATATGGCGCATTATATGGAACGTTTACTGCCCAACGTCGATACGCTCAACATGGTTGTGGTGGTAAATTTCATCGTACACACTCCTTTTCCCCCGAAGAACCTTATTTTCCGGTCCATACAACAAATGCAGTGACATGGGTACGGGGAATGGTTATGAGCTACGTCTACAACGAATCAGAAAAGGACAAAATGGATTTTTGTTATTTTCTCCTGGATGGACACGCTAAACTGCAACAGCAATAGAAATATAGGCAAGACTTCGCTAATTATCTGCGGCGGACATTTACCGACCCGCCTGCCAGATGGGGTGTGGTGGGTGAGAGATGAGACAAACGAAGTAAGCCGAGACAGACATCGATCACACTTAACGGAACCACAGTTTTCGAAAAGACGACCCAGTCTTACACCAACGTCTGGAAAACGGGTCGATAGATGGCTCTATTGCTCTGTCGAGCGTTGGGTGGTGATCAGGTGACGCCCACGACTTGAATTTCATTTCATTGTTAGAGGAGCATGTTTCTTTCGTATTCGTACTATCAGCGATGTACAAAGAAATAAAAAAAATAAAAGAAACTTGCTGCCTCCCAAACGAAGGCGTGCCATGGTCCGGTGTGCCGGCCAGCCAGTGATATTTTTCAGGCGGTTTTCCATCTGCCTCGGCGAATGCGGGCTGCTTCCCCTTATTCTGCCTCAGTTACACTATGTCGGCGATTGCTGCGCAAACACGTGCGCGTACACCATAATTACTCTACCACGCAAACATTTGAGGTTACACTCGTCTGGTGTGAGACGTTCCCGGCCCGGGGGAATCCACTGGGGGCGGATGGGGGGGGGGGGGGGGGCGAACCGCACAATAACCCTGGGTTCGGTGTTGGGCGGAGGTGGTGTGTGTGTGGACTGCTGTGGCCTGTTGTGGGGTTGTGAACCACTGAGGGCTACGGCGGGACGAAGCCCCTCCGTCGTTTCTAGGTCCCCAGTTGAATACACAATACACACAACGGTGACTGTGCTGTTAAAATGACTAATTTCTTGAAGAGGGCCAGTATGTCCACCGCAAATGAGGAGTTACTCCAGAAAATACGTAACACTAGCAGTTGTATGAATAGCAAAAGTTGTTGTTCTTGTTGTTGTGGTCTTCAGTCCAAAGACGGATTTTAAGCAGCTCTCCATACTACCCCACCCTGTGGAAGCCTCTGCACCTCCGAGTAACTACCGCAGCCTACATCGTTATTAGAAAGTCCTAAGTTAATGACACTCTTATTGGTTTTCCTACTAAAAATACTATCTACTATGGAAGGAGCATAGACATTATTGGCAGCCACAATTTAAATCAGATTGATTTCAGAATTGAGATTTTCAGAAGAAAGGGGTGTGGAGGTGGCTCTATGAATAGCTGAATGAAAAAAGGCCACCTTATGAGAATGCAAGTGTACTGACGTGACTGGAATAATTTGATCAGAACTGGTTTCTTTGCAGAAGATATTGAAGCTAACTAGATCTAGAAAATTCAATTGCCGGAGCGTTCACAGGTGACAGGAATATTTTCATGAAACTTGTTGAACATATTAAAATATCAATATCGCTATTAGGCCCTTTGTATATGATTAAAATGTCATCGATGTATCTAGCGTATGAAAGAGTACCTACAGCCGACGCTATAAAATTACTGAAAAATTTTAAGTCTAAAGAATTAATGAACACACCTGCAGGGATTCCTGCTAAGGGGTTCCCCTTTGCAAGGCCATCTAATTGCTGATATAGTTTAACATTAAATTCAAAATAATAGTATTTTACTACAATAGGAAGTAAATTCATTAAGCCAGTAATTTGTTCATCAAATAAATTTTTTTGAAAAACGTAAATTATTTTCTATTATGTCTAAAACTTTTAATGCAAAAGGAAATTAATTTCGTATCTCTATCACGGCGAACGTCTTTATTTCTAATAATTAAATCTTGACTATTGGAAGCAGAATAATTGATATGCAAAATGAACGATTTTTTAAATACATGTCGCAACAATTTGGCTAAGTCGTGATAAGCACTGTTCATACTGTAGGAAATTGGGCGGATCGGATGGTCTTTTTTATGGACTTTAATCTGAGCTCGTAACTGCGGATTCACGTTGATTAACTGCTTTCTAAGGAAAGCTTTAAGAAGAGCTTTGGCATCGTTAATAGCGGTTCTGACTGCTTTCAGCAAAGTTGGCGTGGAGTCTTCATGTAGCTCGGAAATATCGTTTTCCTGAAAGAACTGTAGAGTTTTTGCAACATATTCTTGTTTGCTAGCAATGTCAAGTGTCTTTTTCTACAAGATTGGTATTTATGGTTTTAATTTTTTTTATCAGAATTAACACCATTACGAGAATTGGTTAGGTTTTTCCTGACAATATTACAAACATCATGTGCTACTCTAGTCAGACGGGAACTGTCCATTTTTACACTGTCTAGGACTGATTTTAAATCAACAAGAAACTTTTGAAGTTCATTTTGGCTGGGTACCTGAGGCATGACATTATACTTTTGGCCTTTCTCTAGTAGCGACATCTCAGCTTTCGTAAAATTAATGTCAGTCTTATTTAAAACTCTGTCATAGAATATTCGATCACTTTTCCTTAAAACTAGGTGAATTACCTGATTTTACAGGTAGAAGGCATTGCAGTTTGCTTAGTTTCTTTTCATGTCTAATGAGAATGTTCTGTCTACAATTCTCTAATTGTTCGTTAATGTGAAACCAAAAATTATCAATTTGAATATTATAATGAGCCTTAAAATTTCTGTTAGTTCTAAATACAAATAATACGCTTTTTCATTTAAAGCATCTTTCTTAGCATACAGGGAACTTATTTTATCAGACAGTTCTTTTGCACTAAACGTTTGAAAGTATTTGGTTCTTTTCTGCACTGCTTGAAGTTAAATAACACTTCACATAATTAGGCACAAATCCCCTCTCTTCACATTGTTTATTGAAGTTAATTGCCATACCTGTATTCAGAATTTTCATTTTCAAGTCTTCGTATATCGTTACAGCCTTAGAGACCTCGGCAGGTAGGAATATCGAAATTTTAAACATTGTTATAGGCTGACGTCCAGCAACCACGTGTTAACTTAATTACAGAATGCAAGTGCAGCAACCTCAGCTGCATTAAATTGTTGTCAAATTGACCATGGTTTCGACAGCTCTAAGGCGGACTTCATCAGAAGAAAAATTACATAGGATTATGGCAAGGCAGAGATTTCGGATCCAGGTTTTAAATTGTAAGACATTTCCAGGGACAGATGTGGACTGTGACCACAATTTATTTGTCGTAAACTGCAGATTAAAACCGAAGAAACTGCAAGAAGGCAGGAATTTAAGGAGAAGGGACTTGGATAAACTGAAAGAACTCTAGGTTGTAGAGAGTTTCAGAGCATTAGGGAACAGTTGACAAGAACAGGGGAAAGGAATACAATTCAAAAAGAAAGGGTAGCTTTGAGAGATGAAATAGTGAAGGCAACAGAGGATCAAATAGATAGAAAGACGAGGGATAGAAGAAATCCTTTGGTAATAGAAGAGATATTGTATTTAACTGATGAAAGGAGAAAATATAAAAATACAATAAATCAGGTAGGTGAAAGGGAATACAAAATTCTAAGAAACGAGTTCGACATGAAGTGCATAATGCCTAAGCAGGAATGGCTAGAAGACAAATGTAAGCATGTAGAAGCATATATCACTAGTGGTAAGACAGATGTTCCTTACGGGAAAATTAAAGAGACCTTTGGAGAAAAGAGAACCACCTGTATGAATATCAAGAGCTGACATGGAAGACCAGTCCTAAGCAAAGAATGAAGAGTAGAAAGGTGGAATAAATATGTAGAAGGCCTATACAAGGAATATATACTTCAGGGCAACATAATGATAATGGAAGAGGTCTGTAGATGAAGATGAAAAGGGAGATATAATATTGTGTGAAGAATTTGACAAACCACTGAAAGACTTAAGTGAAACAAGGCCCCAGGAGTAGACAACTTTCCATGAAATCTATTGGCTAAAAACGGCAAGTGCTGACAGGTGTGAAAATTACCGAACTATCAGTTTAATAAGTTACTGCTGCACAGTACTACCACGAATCCTTTACAGAAGAGTGGAAAAACTTGTAGAAGCTGACCTCGGGAAAGATCAGTTTGGGTTCTCGACAAATGTAGGAAAACGTGAGGCAATACTGACTCTACAATTTCTCATCGAAGATAGGTTAAGGATAGATAAGCCGACGTTTATAGCGTTTGTGGACTTCGAGAAAGCTTTTGACAAGGTTGACTGGAATACTCTCTTTCAAATGCTAAGGGTGGAAGAGGTAAAAGGCAGGGAGCGAAAATTTGCAATTTCTGCAGAAAACAAATAGTCGACGGGCACTTAAGGGAAGCAGCGGTCGAGAGGGGAGTGAGACAGGGTTGTAGCCTCTCCCCGATGTTATTCAATCTGTATATTCCGCAAGCAATAAAGGAAACACAAGAAAAATTTGGTGTAGGAATTAAAGTTCAGGCAGAAGAAATAAAATCTTTGAGGTTTTCTGATGATATTGTAATTCTCTCAGAGAGACCAAGTGACACGGAAGAGCAACTGAACGGAATAGACAACGTCTTGAGAGGAGGAAATAAGGAGAACGTCAACAAAAGCAAAACGAGGGTAATGGAATGTAGTCGAATTAAATAATGTGATGCTGAGGGGATTAGGAAATGAGACTCTTAAAGTAGTAGATGAGGTCTGCTATTTGAGGAGCAAAATAACTGATGATGGTCGAAGTAGGGAGATTATAAAATGTAGACTGACAATGACAAGAAAAGCATTTCTGAAGAAGAGAAATTTTTAATATCGAGTATAGATTTAAGTATCAGGAAGTCCTTTCTTGAAGTATTTGTAAGGAGTGTAGCCATGTGTGTAAGTGAAACATATGCTGAAGATTAGTTGTAGATCATGTAACTAATGAAGAGGTACTAAATAGAACTGGGGAGAAGCCAAATTTGTGGTACAACCTGACTAAAGGAAGGGACAAGTTGGTAGGACACATTCTGAGTCACCAGCTTAGCACTGGAGGGAGACCACGAGATGAATACAGTAAGCAGAATCACACCTGTTGTGTGATTACATGCAATCCTATGTATTTTTTATTCAGATGAGGGCCGCCTAGAGCTGTCGAAACCATGGTCAATTTGACAACGGTTTTATGCAGCTGAGGTTGCTATACGCACATTCTGTAATTAAGTTAACACACGGTTGCTGGAATTCAGCCTGTAACAATGTTTAAACTTTCTTTACCATTATATAATCAATCTGAAACCTTCTGGTGTCTCCACGTCTCTTCTACGTATACAAACTTCTTTCATGATTCTGAAACCATGTGTAAGCTGTGATTAAATTTGTGCAAAATTCTACCAGATGGCTTCCTCTTTCGTTCCTTTCCCTCAGTCTGTATTCACTAGCTACTTCTCCCTCGCTTCCTTTTCCTACTATGAATTCCTGTCCCACATAACTATTTAGTTTTCGTCTCGCTTAACTATCTGAATAATTGCTGTTTGCTCATCATACATCTCCATAATCTCCTCCTTATCTGCGGAGCTAGTCAGTATATTAACTTTTACTAGTGTGGTGGGTTTGGGCCTCGTGTCTAAGCTGTTCACTGAAGCTTACCCGTATTCTTATTATTCATTATTGAAGTTACTCCTGCTTTGCCCCTATTTGAGTTTCTGTTTATAACCCTGTAGTCACCTGACCAGAAGTACTGTTCCTCCTGCCACCGAACTTCACTTATTCTCACTATATCTAGCTTCAACCTATCCATTTCCATTTTAAATTTTTTGCTCAATTATGGGATCTGACATTCCACACTCCGATCAGTAGGAAGCCACTTTTGTTTCTCCTGGTAACGGCATCTTGCTGAGTAGTCCCCGCCCATAGATCCCAATGGAAGAATGGGGGAATGCCATCATCATTTATACAATAGAACTACATGCCATCAGGAGAAATTACGGCTGTAGTTTCCCCTTGCTTTCAGCCGTTCGCAGTACCACTATAGCAAGGCCGTTTCTGTTGATGTTACAAGGCCAGACCAGTCTTCATCTAAAATGTTGCCCTTGCAACTACTGCTGCCACTCTTCAGGAACCACACGTTTGACTGGCCTCTCAGCAATACCCCTCCTTTGTGGCTGCACCTACGGTGCTGCTACCTGTATCGCTGAGGCACGCAAGCCTCCACACCAATGGAAAAGTCCATGGTTCAGGGGGCCGGGGGGCGGTGGGTGATAGCAGAAGTAGCCGAATTATATTGTTTGATCAGCTCAGTAATGTTCTTCTTCCAGTTTTCTTCAATATATGCACCTGAAAATTTAAAGCATTCTAAGTTGTTTACCGACTTCTATTAATATCCTACATCAGTTATCGATGTGGTTCCATTGGCCATACAGGACTGAATATAGCGAGTCCCCTCAAAATTAAGCAAAAGTCAATTTTCAGAGAACCAGTTAATAATTCTTCGAAAAACATTATTAAAATCTCTTCTGTTGATTTTCCTCCATTGAGGTTTGTTATAACACTAATACTGTTTGCAAAAATTACAAATACTGCATAATGTATGTTAAGTGCCAGTTTATTCACATACATAAACAGGAGTGGACTCAAAGTCGAACCTTGTGGGACTCCCTTCGTGATTTACCCCTCAGCCATTAAAATTTTCTTTTTTTCAACACCTCTTTTCGCGTTCTGTTATTTAAGTATGATTCAAACCAGTTGTTTGTAGATGAACCACATCCATAAAACTTCACAAACACTTTGGAAATATCCTGAATAACATCAACAGGCGATATTTTATTATTTAATGTGAAATTATATATATATGTTTCTAAATTCATTCTAGCAAAGGGACTGCCATGACAATTTATTGGTTAGTTCCTGGGAAGGGGTTTTTCATTGTAAAATTTAACGCTTTTGATAAAATGAAGCAAGTTATGCTGGACTATACCAATGAAACAAAACAGGTAATTAGCTGTACTTAAGTGAATCTGGGAATTAAACAGGAAGTAGGCAAGTGTCCCTTCACATATCGCATGACAATTAACATAAATAATGGCTCAATAACAGATTTGTATGTAGTCCAAATTAGATTCAGTTACTGTGCAAAGTTTAATCCTACTTTAAAACATTAGAGAGCTATTCGCTCATTACCATACCTGTGTGTCTGAAGCATTTAAGTCTATTACTTAGCCTCTCCGCGGAAATGAATGTTATCAGACAGAATAAACCACCTTGAAAATGTTGTTGGTGTCGTTTATTACTTAGAGGTCTTCCAACCGTGGGAAATTTGCAACAAAATTAAGGATCTAGAAATGTAAGTCGAGATTGTAAATACAAAACTTTTATTGCTCTAATCATGTGAACAATTGACAGTAAAACAGCACAGAGCAGTACCTGAAGTAAAAATGACGCTAACGACTACGGGACTTACATTTTGTTGGGAGACCGCAGGAAGAACGAGGAATAAGACTTCTTTTGGACAGCTTGCAAATTCAAGATAAACGAAATAAATGTTAAATACAAAGAATTGAGCATACAAGATGCATAACAAAATTAGGGAACTACGAGCTGCTGAGAAGATGGATTGCGCTACAGCCTCAGCGACACTTACATTTTCCAAGTATATAGAGCTAGCGCTAGTCAGCACGAGACGAGAGCCGGGATGTCAACAGGTATCAGATCAAAGTTCTTCGCTGAACAGTCTACATTTCCCAAACTCCACTTCGAGAAATGTCGCTACTAATGTAACAAAAGTGATTGTGCTTTTACCCACGCTAGACAGGAAAACGCAACAGTAACTTCTCACTCAAGCTATACAAAAATATATGTTACGATTCATTAGGAAGGTACTGGTACCGAAAAGTTTCTCTTCATTGGTTAGCGCTGTTTATGTCACATCTGGTGACAGGGGAGATACTTCGGTTTGGACAGTCCGTAAATTGGAGGGAGTGCAATGAACTTTCTCATGTGGCCCTGGTAGCGCCGGCAGACGGCTTATTTTGATGTGCAGACAGAAAGACAAATTTCACAGTCCCTTCAAGCACCTTTCCGCGAAAACTGGGCGCCTCCAAAGAGGCTGGCATTCCCTACTTCCGAGTCCAACGGCACACTGCCAAGCACTCCAGGCTTCACTACTTTCCTGCGACTACCGCCCATCTGAAATCCAAACTGCGATACACCGTTACTCCATCTGCAAATATTCCATGTGCCAGTAATGCTTTACATATGTTACTAAGAATATTACAAGTTAGAATAACTTTTAGGAATTCAGTTTGAAATTCCATTACCTGCATGTGAGCTTTTGTCTTACAGAATTTTTGGAATTCTATTAATTTCACTGAAGTATATTGCTGTTACTTCTTGTTATTTAAAGTTTTGTGCAATGAAACTTATTATATTCCATTTCTCCTTCAAACGGACCATTGAATCCTACTTTTGTGGATCATTTATAAAGAAATTGTAAAAAATACTTGGAAACTGTAAATTATCAGTCACAACTTTGCCCTTCAGTTTAACTGTAGTGGCGTTTTGTATGGTGACTGTCTTCTCTTTCACAATATCCCATATAGTTTTAATCTCATTACCTAAATTATTATTTTCTGACTGGCCTTGCATATTTCTGGACATTTTGACGAATTTCCTTACAATGTAACAGCATTTTGTACAGCTTGCAATTAATTTTGGATCCTGACTTATTCTGCTCTTTAGATGAAATTTTAATCACTTTGGTTATCCATGGTATTCTCGTTTTCCTAAAGGAATTTTTGGACAACTTTTTACAAAAGCTACTTGCGAATGTTCACACAAATTTGCTATGGAACATATTAAAGCACACATCTGCGTCTTTTTCTATTAATGGCTCTTCCCATACTACCTCTTTCAACTTATTTTTAAAAATTTTATACTCAGTTCTCAGTAATGTCTCATTGCTTTTTATGAACGCATCTTGGAGTGGTAAGGTGCTGCACTGTGTATTTCCATTAACTGTGCATCAGGATCGGACAGTCCGTTAACAGTTGTGTACCCATCAACTGTTTCGGTTTGAGACGGACAGTCATGGTCCTGTTATCTTTCTTCGTGCAAGTTGGGAAATTTACCGCTGCAATCAGACTGAAAGAGCGAAATAATGATTGCAATCTATTTTTAGTGAAAGAATTTCTTATGAAATGTACACTGTAAGCTCCACAAACAACTATCTGTTTCTTTCGGCCTGACAGGTAGCTGAATATTGCTTGTAACATTCTCATAAGTACTTGAAAGTTTCCTGTGGGATATCTGTAGACTGTAGATTGTCTGAAGAAACAACTAACAAGCATTGTCTGAAGAAACAACTAACAAGCACATGCTTCTAGGTTCTGAGCTACACAAAAACTTTTTGTTTCGAGATTTCTGACTGGTGTTCAAATTTCACACATGTTGCAACTCCTCCTTTTTCCATCTTTACTCTACACGACAACGATGTCGGTCTGGAATCCTTTTTATTTAACTTCTGTGTCCCTATGGTTATATGCTGTTTAGAGACACAGAATATGTTTCATTTCAGAATTTCCCGTATCTTTTAATACAGGAGGCTCATCTACTTTGTATTTCAGCCCCTTATGTTCTGGTGAAACAAACTATTAATTTTTGTTGTAACTGTTACATGTATTATTTTCCTGCTCTGTTCCAATTTCTTTCAAAACTGTCTGTCTACAGCCTAGCTTAAAAAATGTACCCCTCTGACTCCAGTAATCACAGAGATTCTGCCTTCTGCACTGACACCACCCCCTACCCCCTCCCCACCCCCCCACCCCTACCAGTTACGTTTTCTGTAAGGTTCTCAGCTCATCTGCCCTTCCCCGTTCTGTTTTGGTGCAGGCTTTAACTTGTGTATCCCCATCTCCCAAGTGCAGCAGTAGGTACCGCACAGATACGAGTCTTTGTTTCTGTCAAAAACAATCCACTCAGCCCTTTGTTTACATAGCTGGAAGTTGTGTTAACCCACAGTTGGTCTCGGAGTCGCAAAACCTCTACAGACCCCACAGTGTGTGCTGTAACTGGTCTTATTTTCTCCAGATCACTTTTAATACTGTATTCTAAGTTGCTAGCCAAGCTGTTTCCTGCTGCTCATTCTATAAGTAGCTGATCTTTCTCGGTACAAACCCTGCACGAAGCCCCAATGTTCTATACCACTTAACTAAAGATCAGGAAGCCTTGGTACTATGTATCACGATGCTTCATCTATCTGCGGATTGTTTACCGCTGTGCCTCTTCTCTGCCCCCAGACGACATCTTCTTCTGCCTTGACTTTCCCTGGGTCCATTGCCTCCTCCGCAGCAATTAGCCAGTTGTGCCGTGGGCCACCCCCTTTCATAACGCTGAGATGGTATGCATCGTAGTATCCTATGTGCTATCCTGTCCTCATTTCTCCTATTCACATGGACAAATCACAAAAGCTCTTCTTGTTGGATGTCGTCACAGATACCTGTATCCATTTTCATCCTTTGTCGGATTAAGTTATTTCTTATCCTATCCATCCTAATACTGCTCAAGCTTCGCCTTAAGTAATCCATCTCTGTGGCAAGCAGTCATTCTTGTTTCTTTGGCTAACGACGTCCCACGCTTCTGCTCCGTACAAAACTACATTCTGGGCCACTGCCATTTACATTCTCTTCTTCGTTGTTCTTAACTTCTTCTTCCACAGAAAAGAGTTCACTGTTCTCGTTACAGCTCGTCCTTTATTGATCCTACCAGTGATTTCATCATTGCATATGCCCTGTTTATTAAATAATACCCCACGATATTTTGCCTTTCCAACACTTACGATTACTTCTCCTTCTACCTCCAAATTATTTACTTTTTACGTGCCAACAGCCAAGTACTCACACTTCTTCATCTTCAGCCCAGCCTATTGAATTCCTCTTTGAGCTTTCTTATCATATAGCTCAGATCACCTTCATCCTTTGCTAGTCTAATCTGGTCACGTGTAAAATACAGGTTAAATATCTTTCTGACCTCTACTGGCACTCCCCTAACATGGCATTTTCTGCCGAAGTATGCGGGATTGCACCTATATACAACCTGAAGAGGGTCGGTGCAAGCCCACATCCAGGCCCTTATTCACTCGAATTCTTGTGTCCAACTATTCCTGATACTTACTCACTCTGTGTTGTTTTCGTACAATTCCCTTGTAGCCTTTGGTGCACCTCTACCGCTTTCAAATTTTGCCACTGTTTTTTTGTTGGAACATTCTCATAGGCCTTCTCTATGTCAGTCGATGCAACAAGCGTGTCCAATCCAATCTTGGTGCGTTTTTCACATATAAATTTCATTTCGAAAATGTTGTCCATTTCCGATCTTCCTGCTCGATATCCTGCATGTTCTTCTTGCTGCTTGTGAGTTGTCTCTTTCTCTACCAGATCTTTCAGTACCTTTAAGTACAGTCTTCCAACGAAAGGGGTCATTGCCAATATCCTATAACTATTTGGGTCATTACGTTACCCTTTCTTACTCACCGGTCTTGCGTAACATGTTTTCCATGACGATGGAACATCATCTCCGTTTAGTACTCTTTCAAACAGCCTCCTTAACGTCTCCAGAAATTTCGGTTGACCAAACTTCAACATCTCTGGATATATTGATCCATATACTGGTGCCTTCTTCATGTTACAGCTCCTGACAGCTTGTTGAGCTTTTGTATACAAACGCCATAACTTCTCCTGTTGCATCCTCACCTCGTAACAACGTGACAATTTAGGGCAATTTTCATGGAATAAATCCTTAAGATAAGTTGTCCATTGACGATGACTAATATTATGACTCAACTTGTCACTAGTTGGCACTCGCATTGACTGATCTCCATGCCTTAGCCCTACCAACCGCGCCAATTATCCTCTCTACATATTCACATATTTCCTCCCGCGCCTTGTTTTCCCCTTTTAACATTTCTCTTTTTAGTCCTCTATTTAGTGTCCTACCTATCTTTACTTTGACTATTGTTCATATTCATGAGCGTCAAATAAGTTTCTTTTTTCATTTCAGTGATTTCTGATATTTATGCATCCACTAAATTGTTTTCAACTTCTTCTCATATTCTCCAAGGGCTTGTTTCGCTGGTTCATGTATAGCCTTCTTTACATGCACATAATTCTCTTCTGCAGTTCTCTCTGCAGTCTGCAGTTTGTTTTCCAGTCGCTGTTGGTGTATGTATTTATTACAATCGTCTCAAAATGTCCAAATTATACCTTACTATCTCAGGCTGGTTAGGATGTTGCGTGCTTTTCTATTCACCACTACTCCAGAAAGAGTAAGGAATATAAATTTTACATTGCAGCGAATGATGGTCACTTCTACAGTCTATCCTTTTTTAACTTTGATGGTCTGAATTCTTTTTCCTCAAGATTAGATAATGAATAATTGATTTCAACCCTCTTGCATGGTTATACCGTGTAAATTTATGTGCGTCCTTGTTAGCTAAAAACTTATTTCCCATTCTTATTTCTACCTTCTTCCCAGGATATCCCAGTAGCATTACAGTTCCCTTTTTCCCTATTATGCCGGTGTCAGTTCATGGTCACTTGGAACAGATTCCACAGTCTCTATCAGCGTCTGCTCTGAATCTTCTTTTACTTTCAACGGCAAGTCTTGAATAGTGGAATACGTTCCCACTATCACCATATTCACGGGTCTAGCTCTCATACTGGACTTTATCAACCTTTCATTAAACCGCCTCCCTAGACGTTACATACTTTGACCATCGCCTGTTTAGAGTGATGGATACTCCTGCTGTCACCCTACTGCCTTTTCCCGCGCCACTAAAACAATGCGCGAACTCTAGCACATATTCGCAACCAGTACCTTTATTTGTTGTTTCGGAAAGTACAGCTACATCAATGTTGCGCTGGCTTATATTCACCAGGACTTCATGTTGTTTGTTACAGATGACCTATAAATTCCAGATACCAAGAGTGCAACGTCAGTTTTCGTTTGCTCTGCCGAATTCCATTAAAACCACCCGAAAACCGAGACATATTACGGGTGTTGTAGCTGACTGCCTCTTTCTATGGATGAGGAGCTGATTCCTCGCACAACCCCTAACATGGAGGTTTTCATCAAGGTTTTCTTCCCCTATGAAGGTTGGCTTCCACGCGCCTTAGAGTTCTTTCTAACATCCGATGAAGAAGACGGAAATTGACTAATAAGATAGAGGGTACTCTGAGTTACTTGGTTCCTCCACTGGTTCTTACGGATAAGCAAAGGAGAGGAAAGGGGATGACAGGTCACTGCAGGACATGCTTCGTCTGGCTCATCAACCAGGGCCTGTTCGGCAAGGATGATCCAACCAGCAGCTTCGCTACCACTGACATAGCCCGCAGCTTAATGGGAACACGAAGACCTTCCCGCCTGCACGGACAGTGCTTCATTAAGGAAGTGTCCCGTGAGGAGGTCCAACATCCTTATGATTTGGTATTCTGTAAGAATACAAGTCTGACGCATACTACTTTGCTCAAAAACTGGCTGACACTTTTTCACGATTTCAGGTATTAACCTTAAGTGATTAATAACTGGAATTTGAAATGTGATTTCTCAGGTTTTCCCGTTTTGCTTCTTGCTCATTACCTCTTCCCTGTTCCGACTGCCTCTCTTCTTCTTCAGTCCCTCTAATTCAAATATGCT
The DNA here is from genome assembly GCF_023864345.2 of Schistocerca serialis cubense. Taxonomy (NCBI): domain Eukaryota; kingdom Metazoa; phylum Arthropoda; class Insecta; order Orthoptera; family Acrididae; genus Schistocerca; species Schistocerca serialis. Next base: position 345,322,990 of record NC_064639.1, read on the forward strand.
GTATCTAATTCTGTGGTGTCACCGCCAGACACCACACTTGCTAGGTGGTAGCCTTTAAATCGGCCGCGGTCCATTAGTATACATCGGACCCGCGTGTCGCCACTGTCAGTGATAGCAGACCGAGCGCCGCCACACGGCAGGTCTAGAGAGACTTCCTAGCACTCGCCCCAGTTGTACAGCCGACTTTGCTAGCGATGCTACACTGACAAATACGCTCTCATTTGCCGAGACGATAGTTAACATAGCCTTCAGCTACGTCATTTGCTACGACCTAGCAAGGCGCCATAGCATTTGATATTGAGATTCTATTAATGTATCATCAAGAGCGATGTTCTACAATTATGGATTAAAGTTAAGTATTACAGCAACTGCGTCCGTTTTTCTAAGTTCTCATTTCCTTGTAATGTTCCAGACCTCACGCCAGCCTGCGTGAGCTTAAAAGCGTGCATTTAGGCCTCCTCTAGCAACACGGTGTTGACTCTTCTGCCAACACTTCAAATTCTGCCTGAATCGTCTGTGCTCCACGATTCTCTTGTCTGAACTACATAACCTATAACCCCATCGCAGAGCCTCATGTTATACACTACTGGCTTTCCCACTACAATCATACCAATGAAACACAATATTAACTAACCTATAGGAACATACACATTTGTCATACATGACGCTACATTTTCAGCGATCTAAAAAGCAATAACACACTTAAACTGTAATGAAGTTACAATTGCCACCCGGAGTGGCCGTGCAGTTCTTTCGAATCCTGCCTCGGGAATGGATGTGTGTGATGTCCTTAGGTTAGTTAGGTTTAATTAATTCTAAGTTATAGGCGACTGATGAACTGAGAAGTTAAGTCGCATAGTGCTCAGAGCCATTTGAACCATTTTGTTAAGGGGGGTAGGACGTCAAACGGGCCGACTTGGAACAGGAGAGGCACCACAGGACATTTTAATTTCCGCTGTCTATACTTTTACAAATAAATTCATAAAACTTTGTCAGTATGACTAGGAAGGATTCAGAATTCACACTCATAGCAGTGGAAGTTCGAAAACATAACGAAGTAATTTTTTTTACATCTGAAATTTCATCATTTTTTTCGCTTAGTAATGGCAGCATTTTTCTTCATAAGTAGGAGAAATTCTTCGATGAATTTTGCACAGCATACAAACCATACTTAAAGGTGTATGAAACTCTAGAATTTTCCAAATCTATCAAAAACTGAGGTAAAAATTAAGGTAATTAACTATAAAATTTGTGCTTTTTCTGAACATGAACTTTAAAATGTAGCAGCTCATTCTTTTTTCATAAATTAAATAAATTCTAGAGTTTCATACACCTGTAAGTATGGTATGTATGCTGTGCAAAATTCATCGAAGAATCTCTCTAACTTATGAAAAAAGTGTACCTATAGCAACAAATGCAGCCATTAGTAAGTGAAAAAAGATGAAACTTCACATGTAAAAAAAAAATCATGTTTTCGATGTTCCACTGCAATGAGTGCGAATCCTGAATCCTTCGTGGTGATGCTGACAAGGTTTTATGAATTTATTTGTAAAAGTATAGACACTGGAAATTAAAATGTCCTGTGATGCTTCTCCTGCTCCAAGTCGGCCCGTTTGGCGTCCTACCCCCCCCCCCCTTAAATGTAATTCAGAGGTAGGTGCTGAATCCGATGGTTAACATAATAGGGCAGATGATTCAATATCTTTACAACCCATGTAGGGCTTTTATGGAATTATAAATACCTGCCCACGCCGATATTTCACAAATAATGGACCGCCGGGTGGAAATTATTGTAAATTCTCCAGAAAATGGTGTCATTATACTTTGCATGTTGGGAAGGATGATTCCACGCATTACGGATCATCGCATGTGGTAGAGCTGGTGCGCCGTTTGTCCTCTGAGCAGCAGCGGGCGCTTCCATAGACCAGGGTAACGCGCCACTTACGCACACAGCGCGTGGCGCGCTGCAGGGCGGGTAACACGCGCCGTAACTGCTGCGTGCAACAGTCAGGTCCTAAGGGGATGCTTCAGCAACAAGGCGGAACGCCGGCTTCTGCGCTCCTCCCATAGCTGCGGTGGAACACCTAGGCTCAAAGGACGATGTGGTACTAATGTTTACGCTGTGTCTTCACTTGGCCTTCGAGTCCCACTGGGATGCCGCACAAATAAAGCTGTACAACAAGACAAAGGAGAAAAAAACGAAGTTGTCTCTAACGTGTAGGTAAATTATACGAATGACTGCACTACAATGGCACGAGGCATTCTACACTACTGGCCATTAAAATTGCTGCACCACGAAGATGACGTGCTACAGACGCGAAATTTAACCGACTGGAAGTAGATGCTGTGATATGCAGATGATTAGCTTTTCAGAGCATTCACACAATTTTGGCATCGGTGGCGACACCTACAAGGTGCTGACATGAGGAAAGTTTCCAACCGATTTCTCATACACAAACAGCACTTGACCGGCGTTGCCTGGTGAAACGTTGTTGTGATGCCTCGTGTAAGGAGGATAAATGCGTACCATCACGTTTCCGACTTTGATAAAGGTCGGATTGTAGCCTATCGCGATCGCGGTTTATCGTATCGCGACATTGCTGCTCGCATTGGTCGAGATCCAATGATTGTTAGCAGAATATGGAATCGGTGGGTTCAGGAGGGTAATACGGAACGCCGTGCTGGATCCCAACGGCCTCGTATCACTAGCAGTCGAGATGACAGGCATCTTATCCACCTGGCTGTAACGGATCCTACAGCCACGTCTCCCTCCCTGAGTCAACAGATGGGGACGTTTGCAAGACAACAACCATCTGCACGAGCAGTTCGACGACGTTTGCAGCAGCACGGACTATCAGCTCGGAGACCATGGCTGCGGTTACCCCTGAAGCTGCATCACCGATAGGAGCACCTGCGATGGTGTACTCAGCGACGAACCTGGGTGCACGAATGGCAAAACGTCATTTTTTCGGATGAATCCAGGTTCTGTTTACAGCATCATGATGGTCGCATCCGTGTTTGGCGACTTGGCGGTGAACGCACATTGGAAACGTGTATTCGTCATCGCCATACTGGCGTATCACCCGGGTGTGATGGTATGGGGTGCCATTGGTTACACGTCTCGGTCACCTCTTGTTCGCACTGACGGCACTTTGAACAGTGGACGTTACATTTCAGACGTATTACGACCAGTGGCTCTACCCTTCATTCGATCTCTGCGAAACCCTACATTTCAGCAGGATACTGCACGACCGCATGTTGCAGGTCCTGTACGGGCCTTTCTGGATACAGAAAATGTTCGACTACTGCCCTGGCCAGCACATTCTCCAGATCTCTCACCAACTGGAAACGTCTGGTCAATGGCGGCCGAGCAACTGGTTCGCCACAATACGCCAGTCACTACTCTTGATGAACTATGGTATCGTGTTGAAGCTGCATGGGCAGCTGTACCTGTACACGCTATCCAAGCTCTGTTTGACTCGATGCCCAGGCGTATCAAGGCCGTTATTTTGGCCAGAGGTGGTTGTTTTGGGTACTGATTTCTCAGGAACTATGCACCCAAATTGCAGGAAAATGTAATCACATGTCAGTTCTAGTATAATATATTTGTCCAATGAATACCCGTTTATCATCTGCATTTCTTCTTGGTGCAGCAATTTTAATGGCCAGTAGTGTATTATTGGTGTGCCAAGCACGTGTCGCTCACTTTGGGACTCGCTAGAAGTCCAGACGAGAAGGCGAGATAACTTTCTGAAAGGATGGACTCCTACTAAAGTGCTGCATAGTGTCACCTCATAAAGCACTCATCATTCCTGTGTTTTATCCGTTCTCTTTTACATCTCGGAATAAAATGCGAAAATTGGCTGAAAACTTATACATCATAAGTTCTCATGTCAAAACTCTTTGGGATTGAAAAACACAAACGTTATTAACTGTCTACATTTGTATTCTTCATGCCTACGTGTTTGCGCTAAGGGCTTCAAATTTTATCATACGAAGTGCGACAATAAAGTAATGAGACTGATTTTCTTTGCAAGATGTGGCAACCATGCAGGCTTTTGTAGGCACAATATCTTTGACCTTGGTCTATAAGCTGCTTCTAATCCAAGCGGCAGATCGATAGAACTGCTCAGTTGTGAGTTGTGCTGTAATAAGATAACACGTGTTTGTGTCCCTGGTCACGGAAATGGAACCGCATAATATTGCGCAACGTAATGCCATTTCTTTTTGCGTTAAACTGGGTGAAAACGCGACAACTTACGGTAAGCCCAGAAGGCTTTTGCGGAGGAGGTTATGTCAAGAGCTCAAGTTTTTCGTTGGCATAAAATGTTTAGTGAAGGCAGAACGAATGTTGAAGATGAACACCGCAGTGGACGACCATGAACCTCACGGACAGGTGTCAACTTGGGAAGGGTGCATGAACTCGTACGATCTGATCGAAGATTATCCGTAAAATGATTGCAGAGGAACTGAACATGAATCGAGAAACGGTTCGTCTAATAGTAACTGAAGATCTTGATATGAGAAACTTTTGTGCAAAAATGGTCCCCAAACATCTCACACCACAACAGCGAGAAACATGGAAACATGTGGCAGCCGATCTGTTAGGGCAAACGGAAATCAATCCAGGATTGTTGAGCCGTGTTATCACTGGTGATGAGTACGATCCAGAGACAAAACGCCAAAGTTCGCAATGATGCTCAAAGGGATCACCCAGACCAAAAAAGCTCGCATGTCAAAGTCAAAAGTGAAATGCATGCTTGTGTGCTTCTTTGATTCCGCTCCGTGCGACTTTTTCCTATTACCAAGAGTGAAACCGGCGGTCAAAGGACACCATTTTCAAACAACACAAGATGTCCAAATAGTTGTGATGAGGGTCTTGGAGGATATTACAGAAGACGAGTTCAGAAATGTTACCATCAATGGCAGAGGCGCTGGAAAAAGTGTGTGCAATCAGAAGGGAAGTACTTTGAAGGACACAACACTAAATTTGACTAAAACGGTAAGCAGCATTTTTTTCACAGCAGTCTCATTACTTTATTGCCGCACCTCGTATGACAAGGGGATGTGTGATATAGCTATGTCGGTGCGTGAGGAACAGCGTGATGTAATTGAGCTTCGAATTCGAAAATTTCGTCCACACATGGAGTACCCTCTCCTTCAGCATGACAATGCTAGATCACGCATGAGCGCTGTGACATCTGCAACAATCTGACGCCTTGGTTTCACTGTCATCGATCATCCTCCATACAGTTCCTCCTTGGCCCCATCCGATTTTCATCTGTTTCCAGTACTTGAAGAACACTGACTTTTAAAGTGATGAAACGGTGCAAACAGAGGTCAGGTTGTGGCTCCGTCAACAGTGTCAAACATTCTGCAGTGTCAGTGTCGACAAACTGGTCGCTGGTTGGGAGAAATATTCTCGCCGCTTCGCCGCCAGGGTGAGTATGTTGAGAAATAAATACGTAGACATAAAGAATAAAGATGTAGAATGGTAATAACGTTTTTTTAAAAAAAAAAATCTTAAAGAGTTCCCACATAAAACATTCGGAGCCATTACTTTTCAGACGACGTCGTATTAGTCGCTTTCTTACAAGTACACACTGCTCTCTTTGGAGTGTTGTGGATGTTACATGATGGATGGATGGATGGAGATGGTTGTATGGGCGCACGACGGCAAGGTCTTCAGCGCCGCCGGCCGGAGTGGCCAAGCGGTTCTAGGCGCTAGTCTGGAACCGCGCGACCGCTGCGGTCGCAGGTTCGAATCCTGCCTCGGGCATGGATGTGTGTGATCTCCTTAGGTCAGTTAGGTTTAAGTAGTTCTAAGTTCTAAGGGACTGATGACCACAGAAATTAAGTCCCATCGTGCTCAGAGCCATTTGAACCATTTTTTTATTTCTTCAGCGCCCGCTCAGTAACAAATTGAGACGGATGTCAAGAAAATACTCAGAACAGTAAGATAAAACATAACGTAAAACACGGGTAACAAGCTTGCAGAAATATGTGCCTACCCACTCCGAAGCGTGGGACGAAGCATGCCGTCAGCAGTAAAACATGGACAACACAGAAAGAAAGTGGTAGAGGGAGCTAAAACAATATAGCAGATGGAAGTGGCTGGCTGACCGCAAGGAAAAAATGGAGGAGCCAGCCACTTTGCAATACACTAAAACCTCCAGCCTAAAAGTTTAGGCCAGAGTCCAGACACATCACAAAACTTTAAAACAATAGACACACACGTCTCATCATTAGCTGAAACACAGGGCAGGTCCCCGTCAACTTGTGGTTCCGCCCTTGCACCACGGTATAAAATGCAGTCTGCTAAAATGTGGCGGGCAGAGATGTGCACACCACAAGCATCACAAAATGGAGAACGGGTAACAATGGGACATGTGACTCTCCACCACTGAAGGAAGTCATGTGTGTGAAGCGGTCCTCGTGTGTAGGTCGGGAGTAGGGAATCAGTGCTGTAGGATGAATCATAGTGGAGGGGAGACAGAATTGCAGAGAGAGCTATCATATTTGAAGACTTTTATAGTGACTGAAGTTATCTGGTTTTTTGTTGTATCAAACAGGCCTGTCCAATGTGTCTCCAAGTAAAGGTCTTCTATTCGCTGCCTCGTGACACTGCATAAGAACAGTCACTACAGAAATATGCTAACTGACAGGTACGAGAAACGATTATCACGACTCAACAGAAGAAATAGGTTGCAACCCAAGAATTTCTGCTGTTGGTGTAGTCCATCCATCTTAGTCAATTTCCAAAGGGCTATTGCTAAGGGAACGAATACATTCGACAACTGCAAACGTATCTCGCAAAATGTCATTGCCCAGAAAGTGCATAAAGCTGCACGTCTTCAGTGTTTCTTTTTTTGTCCCTAGACTTCTTACTGGTCTGAAGCAGCCCTCCGTGAATTCCTCTCCTGTGCCAGCCTCTTCGTCTGCAAACAAAACTTGCATCCAACGCACTCAACTATTTGTTATGTGTAGTCCAACCACTATCTTTGCGTACAGTTTTCACCGTCTGTAACATCCCCAAGTACCACGGGGGTTATTCCATCATGTATTTATACGTGTATTCTCAGTCGGCCTTTCTTGTCTGTATTATCCATGTATTCGTCCCCTTGCTGACTCGCTGGCGAGTCTCCTCATTTCTTATTTTAGCAGTCCGCATAATTTTCCATATCCCTCCATAGCACCAAATCTCAATCTATAAGATTTTCTTCTTTTGTAGTTTCCCTAGCGAAGTGTGGCTGTTTCAACTGTGTATGTGCAGTGTAGGTGACGGATGTGAGTGTGTGTACATGTAGAGTTGTTAAGTCATGCTTTGTTAATGATTATGAGATATGTGGACGACGGTGAAAGCCTGTACCGGCAGACAGCCAGCACATCTCTAACAGCATCAAGGGGGTTCCCGAGATATCATTCCAACCTGACAGACGTATCATCACTGTCGGCTGCACTCTTTCAGTGGGACACTTAGCTGTAGTTTTGGATTTTACCCTCGACACTGGCCCATAGTCTGGCAGCACCACCGCAGTTAGCATTAGGGGCCTTTCCTAAAGAGACTTGTCATTTTTCTGGTAAAGACTTTCTACAGTAATTATTTACCACCTCATTCTTCTGTTCCATCAGTATTTTGACTTACACCATCACGAATTAATATTATCTGAAATAAACTCAACTTAACCCTACATAATGAATTTAAAACATTCATTATCATTGTAGTATTATTGAATAATTTCATTTTGTGTTTCACTTCTGATGTAGTCTGAAGGACGAGATCCCATGGCAAAGTTAGTACTTCACGACGGACCCACAAGTAAGGACAGTCACTGCCTGTTGCAGCAACGAATGAGCGATGTCGGGGTAGACATGTAGACATGCCCTTAACAGGTTTCAGACGCCTCCCCTGGTGGAAGATTACTTACGTCAGATCGCAGTGCCGGTCAGCCAAGCTTGTAATCATCCCTTATGCTGACAGGATCGCCCTACTACCGAACCAGCAGCGCGAGTAGCATTACAAGTCGTTTCGAAGTTTATAGTCAATTGTGCTCTGATGTGAGACTATCATTTTGTATCGTGTCACGTCGAAAGATACAGAGTACAGCGACAATAACAAATAGATTTGACATCCTGCGGACGTGGATTGTCTCCTAGTTACGTATTCTACTTTGTTCAAGTTTTAGTAAAGTGATCTAACATCTACTCGACCCCCGCCAAGAGCAAATGTAGGATTGTTCACACCATTACAGTGCCGACACGAATGTCTCAAGTGTTCTTTCCTCCAGAATTACAAATTTATTAATGTTTGACGTTCTTCTACGATATCATGTTTTGAAAGCGTCCAGTTTTAACCATAATGTTATTTTTCTCCTACCAATGTGATTAGTTTCATTTTTGAAGGAAAGCAGGACAATTAAGAAAGTTTCTAGAAAATTAGAAATGTGTGTCGGACCAGGACTCGAATCTGACGCCTTCTTTGCCTTTCGCGGGAAGGTGCTCACAGACTGAACTAACCAAGCAAGAATAATAATACATCCTCACATCTTAACTTCTGCCAGTACCTCGTCTCCTAGTCTCCGAACTCAAACGAAATTGTCATGCGTATTGGAAGATTAGCACTCCTGGGAGAATGGATATTGCTGAGACATGGGTTAGGTACAGTACGTGAGTGGTTTACCGAATGAATTTTCTCTCTGTGTAGGAGTGTACGCTCGCATGAAACTTCCTGCAGACTAAAATTGTGTGCTGGACCAGCACTCGAACCTTTTGCATTTCGGAGGCAAGTTATGAAGGAGAAGATCTGTGAAGCCTGGAAGGTCGGAGATTAGGTACTTGCGGAAATGAAGCTGTGAGCACTGGTCGTGATTCGAGCTTGGGCAGTTCAGATGGCAAAGCAATTGCCCACGGAAGGGCAATCCTGGTGCGCCACCTAGTTTGAATTAAACAGAAAGTTTCATATTAGTGAACGCTCCGCTGCAGAGTGAACATTCATTAACGACAGTTATAATTTAAATTCTTTTCGATAATCCCACCACCCTTGGTACCTTGTTCTGGAAAACAAGCTCTCCCAGCCACAAGCTGGGATAAAGGGTAAGTAACTTTTTTAAAAATCGTTATTTAAGGTTACCCGACTGGCACCTAGTAAGGGTTCTTTTTCTTCAATATAACACAACTGGTGGAAGAGGCTCCTCTCTGGAGTGAAGTAAAGAGAAAATCATGTTCGTGAGCTGAAGATAAGTTCACAAAGACTAGAGAAATGAATGGTTCAAATGGTACAAATGGCTATGAGGTCATCAGTCGCCTAGAACGTAGAACTACTTAAACCTAACTTATCTAAGGACATTACACACATCCATGCCCGAGGCAGGATTCGAACCTGCGACGGTAGCAGTCACGCAATTCCAGACTGAAGCGCCTAGAACCGCTGTGCCACCCCGGCCGAAATGAATTCGACAAAGAAAATATGGCTTTTCATTAAGCTGCAAGAGGGCATACCAATCAAACGACTACTCACTTAGGTGTAGGATGGTTTTCTGTGATGGGTTAGTCAAAATCTTCAAAATATGCAACCGAACAAAAGATACAGCCTGCCTGACTTCAAGATAATGACCTAACTTTATTATCGACAACTAGTCTTTTCTAGAAAGAAAAATATCTCTCTGTGACGTAGAATATTAGAGGCCTGTGTACAAGAAAGACAAAACTTTTCAAGAAAGTTGCTGTATTTACTGAAACTTAGGAGAAACTTACAGAGGTAAGATAAATTCAAGGACTGCAGAGTTGAAAGAGTGTGGAGGGCCGGCTGCTGTCTACCTTTTTAATGGAAAGGATAACGATACTAAATATTGCTTGTTACATACAAATTGTAACCGCTCTCGCATTTCCGTCCGTGTTAGGGAAATATTTCTGTAACTTTATCTTTCATAATAATTTTTAATCAGTCCTATTTCAAATATTTAAGTAAAACTTTTAATTGGAAGGAAGTTTAGTGATGAAGAACATAAAATTATAAGAGAACAAAGCTGTAATACCGCACTTTGATTTTGCCCTTGATATGCATGTAAACATCATTGCTAGCTCATTAGCATTCTGATTACTAATGCGATTACTGTTCCGATTCTTGTCCCGTGTTCCGTAGCGAGTGTAATAAACAGTTCATTAGTATCGCACCCAGTGACTATTTAAATTAAATTTCAACGAACTGCGTCTTCTTGAAGCGAGATGTTGGTTCTCACTCTGTGTTCTTGTAAGTGACTGAACTGAAGCTTCGTTGCCGTGTTATTCAAATAAAACAAAGTAAGAGGTAGCATACTCCGACAACACTACGTACGATTTGCATCTAGATCTGCACACATAGCGTCGCCAGAACCTAAGAGAACCACATATTAAAATATCTACAGTCAAAAGAAAACCACGACAACCCAGCACTAGCTTCAAAATGTAATAGTTACGACTGTACGATTTAAAATAATCAGAGACCATTCGACCATCCTAGGAGTTTGTGCTCTAACAGATGGAAAATATGAAGAAACAGAAGACTCTTATATAAATCTCCAAATAGAAATAAACAGGGGTAGCCCTACTGATAATCTAACCACATATGCAGTGGAATACATTTAATTCGCCTCCTAAGACATACATATTAATAGTGGCAGGTACATTTCACAGCAAGTCATCCGTAAGTTCCTATGAAGCGTTAGAAGCAGCAGCAATACACTATGTTTTAACGAACAATAGAATTAATACACAAATGCAAGTTTGGACAGTATTTTGCTGCCAAGAGCTAAACTGTGACCAGAAAGTAGCTCTCTGATGAAAATCGTTCCCATGCAGCTCTTGTGTCAATGACAGAAGTTCGGGTGAAATTTGTGACCGTGCCCTATAGGCAACACAGATGTAAGGCTGATACAAGTGACTGTAGTAGCTTCTCGTAAGCTGAGAACAGGATCGTAACGTACTGCATTTAAAACATGATTCTAAATCATCACGTCATGCTGGTCTTCGTGTATAACCGCGGGGCCTTCTCAGACCACTTGTTTCCTGAAGTTGTTCAAAGCTTAAGAATGGTAATGGCCGATTGAGATCTTCGACGAGGACAGGCTGTTTGGTCGGTATCATATCAGCATTCTCCGAGCATGAGCAACTTGTCAAGGTACTCCTTACATGAGAAGACCACGTTTATTCTGCGTCAATATCCGTGGCAATCTAAGGATACATTTTACTTTAAAAACGAAAATGACTGCAAACAGTCCGTCGACTCTATGAACTAGCAGCTTTCCCTTCTCGTCCGAAGGTCGTATAGAAGGCGCACTGAGTTTTGCATTCAGGAAAATGTATCACTCGTTGGGACACTTCGCTTAAATGAACATTCCACCAGCATAAAATTCATCTGAACTCATCCAACCGTGCACAGTGAGCTACATCCAGCCCTAAAACTTTGAACGTTCCTGGCTACGCAGTTATAACTGTTATACGAATAAACGGGATTTAAACTGATTAGTACACAGCGGGTCTAAATGCTTGAGATACATGATATAAAAAATAATGCTGCGTTTAAAACGCTATTCCCAGTTGCTGTATCTCTCTGCAAAACAACAAAGTAAATTAAGCTCACCGGACAAGAAATTAGTGACTCCAGCGCCCACGCACTATCCATGGGTGGAGACGTTTATGTTTCAAGTTCTACGTAAACATGAGAATTTTGGAAACGTAACAGAGTGCCAAAAAGAGGCAATCATATTTGGTCGTGCCCATGGCCATTCGGTGTGTGAAGTTGCTGGATTTCTTGGTGTTTCGTGGCAGACTCTTCAACGTGTGTACAAGCAGTGGCGTAGCACAAGTGGCCACGGAACAGGACGTCAGAATTGTGGTCACAAAAAGATCTAACAGAGAGAGTCTGGGACGCGTTTCACGGCTTGCGAATCAAAATCGCTTCCAAACCTAATAGGAATTGCTACAGGCAGTGAATGAGGGTCCACCCACACCTGTTGGCTAGAGAAACTGTTGTGACGGGAACTGCAAGCAACGAACATTTGGAGTCGGTCACCACATAAGAGGCCATTGCTCACACAGACACCCAAACACCTTAACAGCGAAGTTCTTCGGGCCTATGTGACTGGTTTTCTGAAGACTCCTCCACCCTCTTACATCTCACATGACTTGAAGTTCATAGAAAATCTGAGAGACATGATGGAACAGCGGGAAAAACACTGACATCAACATCCATAAAATTTGCTGAAATTGCGAGGTCAAATTCTCATTGAGTGGCTTAATCTGGATGCGACGTACCTGCAGAGCATTGTGGACTTACTTTCTAACCGAATCTAGACGGTTATCAAGTACAGCGGCGGAATTTCAAGGTCTTAAATGATGCTTGTAATGATTTATCTAGGTGTGGTTTAATTTTTTGTCTTGTGAACTTCCGTTCATAGCACCGCAGAATGAACTGTTTGTCTTAGGTTTACCTTGTAGATAAACATACCTTTCACTTATCGTTCTGTAAATTGCGGAGAAAAACCACTTATTAGAAACATCCTATATATTCTGACGATTTTCTTCTTATCGTAAAAAAGCGTTGTATGTAAGGTAGTTCGAAAACACGTTACCAACAACAATAAACTGCAATAAAGATATAATTTACTGAATGATAAACAGATCGCAGTTTCGGAGACAGTTCAGGAATATCTTCTGATTAGTTTGGTACAATGGGCCCGTGCTATCTGGTGGACTGTCATAGAGTAACATCAGAGTTAAATTTATTCGGACTCTTACATCAGTTACCTTTGTTTTTGTGAAACAACTGTCACAACAGCGAAAAAAACCTGTAATAAGAATTCACTAAAATGTATAACAGAAACAAAAACACAGAAAAGCAACACACCCCACTGATGGAAATCTGCAATGATGGCTGCCGTCGCTGGGGGGAACAGCTGAGCATAACATCGTTGCGCTGCTTTGTTACTACATTCAGTGAAACCACACCAGAGTTGCATATCGATCTTCATTTGTAAATCTATCCATATTGCTGTGTATTGCAGTTAACGTACAACTAACACTGGCGGAAGAAGAGAGCAGTATCTAATGCGGGAGTGAGGACGAGGAACAGACCTGACATTACTGGTGTCAACAGCAAATAACATGAATGAATGGAACAAGACACACAGCGCACAGTGTCGTCGTACGTACTGCTATGCAGATATTTTCAGTGTAGTAAAGATACAAACGTAAGTGGATGCAACAAGTCAAAGAAAATGAAACAACTCCATGACGATCGACCGGCGATCATGGGTCCCTTATTACAAAATAGTCAGAAAATACCGCTGTACAAACTTCAAAATTATGTCACTGGATTTAAGGTTTACCGAACCACTGTCCACAAGCTGACCTTACTGTGCCAGGAATGTAATATGACGATCTCTAATGAAAATACAAAGCTAAAGGAATTAAGAGGAGTGGAACGTATAAGAAAACGAGTAGAAGGATTAAAATATTTTGCAAATGAAATGAGTTGCTGCCACACATATAATCCACAACCCACCGTACGGCGCGTGACAGAGAGTACTTTGTGACAGTATTATCGCTTTTCCGTTCCATTTCATTCCAGTATAGAGCGAGGGATAAATGTCTGCCTATACATGCATCCTAATTTATCTTACTTAACACGTGATCGCTACGCGAACAATGTTCACATTATTTTTCGGATGTACTAAAGTTCAAAGACAATATCCGTCACACTTTTGTATGGAATATACTAGAATGCGTTCCACCGAAAGTACGGTTTGGGTGGTTTTGGTATAGTACATAAATGGCGTAGTAAATGGTAGGATTACCTGTAGTATTGGCAGCATCGGTAAGGAAAGAAACATAAATGAATTTGTGTGAGAGAAACTGGGAGCCGATGACTTCTCTTTCTCTGTTATGCACATAAGTATAATCGCACATCATTCATTGTTAGTCTATTGTGTATTTCACATCTTTACAGGCTGTAAATTGCATTTTATAAGTTATAAAAATTTGCTGATCACGAAACTTCTGCGCTTTTATGTAGCTAAAGCAACTACTTTCAATGCTAGTACTGTTTACATGCAGAAACATAAAAATATATAACAATTGTTATTTAATACTCAATAGAACCTCATGATCAAATGCAAGAATTTCTTATTATTATTTATAAATGCGAAATTTGTTTATGAATAAAAGAAATATGTTTTATATATAAGGTCGACGAAGTACTGAAGCGATGTTTTGATAGATTTTTGTTCTGAGTTTTTTTTTAATTTTACCCTTTTGTTGAGGTCTTTGCATTTTCTCGAGCTATATGATAAATCTGTATTGTTTTCTTTCTTTTTAATACAGTTTACCTTATTACACATTACAAATCAACAATTTCCGAGTAAAGCTTAAATTAAAGACTAAAAATTTCAATTTTTGCTGTAAATACTATTTACTTTTAAAAACAGACAAAAAGTTAACTATGTAGAAGAAAAACGTGTTTTAGGTTACCCAGCTCTTTGTATATTCTCATTCAATTTCAAGACAGTTCACAGCTTGTGTATAAGGGGATCATATACGCGAAACTGGTGATCGTTTTGCGCTAGCGCCCGATGGGTATGCAACACGTCTGACGTATAGGCAAGATGGGACGGCCTCAAGTGACCAAAGCTACCAGGAAAACGACCAACTCTAAGTTTACTTGTGGCAGTCTACGATAGCCTATGGTAGTTTTAAAACTTTAGGGTGTACCAACATGTAATGATCCTAGTACTGTGTCTCTGTGTCTGTTATGCTGATTGACTTGAACTCCTAGCCCTGGTGCAATACTGCTTTACAGAGGCAGTGCACTTTTCCAAGGAACTTGTAAAAAAAATGGTTCAAACGGCTCTGAGCACTATGGGACTTAACTTCTGAGGTCATCAGTCCCCTAGGACTTACAACTACTTAAACCTAACGAACCTAAGGACATCACACACATCCATGCCCGAGGCAGGATTCGAACCTGCGACAGTAGTGGTCGCTCGGTTCCAGACTGTAGGCCCTAGAACCGCTCGGACACTCCGGCTGACCATTGTAAACAGTCCTAGATTCGCCTTCCAATGTAATTGTCTCTTTTGATCTCGTTTATAAGCTTCATCTTACATTTGTTCACATTTAAAGAGAGCTGCTGTTTCTTACATAAAGTAGAAACAGGGCATATCCTTACGATCGTCCAACGACGAAAAATTCCTGTAATCTGCAGTACCGTCGGCGAACGGTCTTATACAGGGTGAAAAGTGTTTAAACCGAC
The DNA here is from genome assembly GCF_023864345.2 of Schistocerca serialis cubense. Taxonomy (NCBI): domain Eukaryota; kingdom Metazoa; phylum Arthropoda; class Insecta; order Orthoptera; family Acrididae; genus Schistocerca; species Schistocerca serialis. Next base: position 345,338,276 of record NC_064639.1, read on the forward strand.
AAACTCTGGGAGGTTGTAGGGGACATCAAAACAAATATTTTTCCCTAATGCCATGTTTTCCTGTAAGGACTATTTTAACCGGTAGAGGAAGATTTCTCTGGCGGCAAATTAATTAAACCAACAAACACTTTTCCATTTTTTTATGACCAAGGGACAACACATAACACAACCCAATTTCAGTTACAGTAGATTTTCAAAAATGCCTCCATTGACACGTAAACAAAGATTACACCGTTGAGTCACGATCTGTCTGACACGGGCAAAAACCCTAGGAGTATCCTGAATTGTTCCTGCTGCTGCTACTATCCGGGCAAACAGATCCTCTTCTGATGCAACAGGAGTTGTGTAAACAAGGTTGCGCATCTCTCCCTACACGAAAAAGTCCAAAGGGGACATATCTGGGTATCGACCAGTCCATGGCAGAGGACCACCTCTGCCAACCCACGTTTCTGGGAACCGTCGGTCCAGAAATCGACGCACACGATGACTGAAATGTGCCGGCGCCCCGTCATGTTGGAACCACATACGTTGTTTTGTAGGGAGCTCGACGTCTTCCAGCAATTCTGGCAATGCTCTGGCGAGAAAATTGTATTAGCGCCTGCCATTTAATGGCCTAGGTAGCACATACGGCCCAATTAAACAGTCCGCAAGAACATCAACCCTCACATTAACGAAGAACCGCACTTGATGAGTGCTAGTAACTGTGGTATGTGGGTTATCCTCACTCCAAAGCCGGCCGGAGTAGCCGAGCGGTTCTAGGCGCTACAGTCTGGAACCGTGCGACCGCTACGGTCGCAGGTTCGAATCCTGCTTCGGGCATGGATGTATGTGATGTCCTTAGGTTAGTTAGGTTTAAGTAGTTCTAAGTTCTAAGGGACTGATGACCTCAGCAGTTAAGTCCCATAGTGCTCAGAGCCATTTTAACCATTTGAACCTCTCTCCAGACATGCGTATTGTGCATGTTGATGACTCCATCACGCCCGAACCTCCTTTCATCGGTAAACAACACAGACGATGGAAGTGTAGGATGCATTTCACACTGTTCCAGGTACCACTGCAAAAATTGTGCTCTGGGTGGATAATCAACTGGTTCCAGGTTGTGGACACACTGTAAGTGAAATGGAACTAACAATTGCTCTCAAAGGACTGTTCTTACATTCGTCTGATTCGTCCCCATGTTACGTGCAATTGCACGAGTGCTGATTGAAGGATCCCACTCCACATGCTGCAAGACAGCTTCCTCAAATTGCAGCGTTATTACCGTGTGACGGTGTCCCTGTCCAGGCAATCTGCTAAATGAGCCAGTCTCACGCAGACGTTGGTACACAGCAGCAAAGGTCATATGATGCGGGATACGGTGATTAGGATATTGGTGATAAACCCGCTGTGCATCTCGTCCGTTGTGGTGCGCTACGTAGTACGGACCAACCATATCAGTGTACTCACTCCAGGTGTATCGCTCCACTAGTACACTGGTGGACAGCAGTTGCCTACAACTGAAGAGCGTCATACGCCCTCTAACAACTGAAGATCGTAATACGGCCTCCACCGGTTTAAATAATCCCCCTAGGAAAAAATGATATTAGGGAAAAATATTAGTTTTGATGTCCTCTGCGATCTCCCAGAGTTTGTCGGCTTAAATACGTTTCACCCTGTATAGCTCAAAATGTTCAAATGTGTGTAAAACCTAATTGGACTTAACTGCTAAGGTCATCAGTGCCTAAGCTTATACACTACTTAACCTAAATTATCCTAAGGTCAAACACACATCCATGCCCGAGGGAGGACTCGAACCTCCTCCGGGTCCAGCCGCTCAGTCCATGACTGCAGCGCCTTAAACCGCTCGGCTAATCCCGCGCGGCTCTTATTTAGCTATTATTCGTATTTCATAAGTCTTTGGGTAAGGGCCTTATTACGCTTCCGTTTAGAACATTCATTTTTGTAGAAGTATCGTGCACCTTTCGAAAATCTAGGGAATCTGAAACTATTGGTTTATCAGTTGTTTTGCACACAAGAGTGCCCTATGCTGCTATCACGTAAAGTTTGACTTTCCGCTGCATAATAAATTCTTTCTCAATCTAAAAGTCCAATATGTAGATAAAAATGTGATATTCCAGTGTATTTGTGGTACGATAAACAGGAACACCAAATGGTTCAAATGGCTCTGAGCACAATGGGAATCTGAGGTCATCAGTCCCCTAGAACCTGAACTACTTAAACCTAACTAACCTAAGGACATCACACACATCCATGCGCGAGGCAAAATTCAAACCTGCTACCTTAGCGGTCGCAGGGTTCCGGACTGAAGCGCTTACAACCGCTCGGCCACAACGGCCGGCAAACAGGAACACCATTCAGCGCAATGCAGCTCAGTACGAGTCACCTTACTACATCGACTATAGGCTATCTGCGATAGGGTGAGCTTATCAAATGAGTTACACAATCTGCGAGTTTCTTCCCGCAAAAATGGTTACAACTTGATGTGAATATGACGCGCCTTAAAGGCAGATAAGGAGAAAGGGGACAAACCAGAGGAAGAAGAACACTCCAAACGTGTGGCTCTCCTGCAGCATACAGGGTCACCGACGGACAAGAACGCGAAAGTAACTGAGAAACATCAAATAAAGACCGTTTACCACGCAATGCGGGAAATTTAGGACAAGCTTGATTAGAGAAAAGAGAATCTAGGACTGCAGACGCCGGATGTTTACAGCATTGAGTGTTAATGTGCATCGGAGAGATACAGCGATGCATCTCACGGAGCCATAGGAATTACATTAGAAAAGTTCAACCACGGCAGACAGATGTTACGGCTTCTGCACCACTCGTTAGCAGCAGACACAGTGGCTGCGCCAAAGACTGAGACATCGTGGAGTTTTACAATTATTTATCGAACTTTCTTCACAATTTCTCCCTCATCGTCGCTACCCAGGCCTGCGGATCCCTCCGCCTGGCTGCTGCTGTGTAGATTCTCCGACAATGCGCGCCACGCGCGCCGCTTATCGCACTCCGGAGCCTCAGGCCACCAGTGCTCCCCTGAAGCCAGGATGCCATGTGGTTGAGATGAACTCGTCGCCGCTCGGCCCCCAGTACGGCACGCCCACGGAGCCACGTCGCCTTGAGCTCAGCTGCCGACGCTTGCTGCACCGGCGGCTGGGAAGCCGGTAGTCGCGATGTCCGCGAGGTCCCGTCATGGACGGACCACGCGCCGTGGGGCCAGGTTGCCGTGCAGTCCGGGCGTCAGTCCCCGGCGGCGCCTGTGACCAAGACCGCGCTGCGGCCGGTCCTGCTGGAAGTTCTCGCTGTAGTTAGTCAGCCATGATGCCGACCGAATTCGGGCCGACCTCCAGAGCTGAAGTTGACATCTGGCGGCGAACGGATGGCTCCTGCGAACTGGAACAGACTTCCGGAATCGTCACCTACGAAGATTGAACATTTGGACACGGATCACGTCCGTCCTCAGATCCGAACTGTTTCCTAAGGGCTTCTCCCTGTTGCTGCCTGCGCTCCACTATTTATATCTGGCAGGAGGACGTTGTTTATCCTCGGTGGTAGCTTTCTGTTATTACTTCCGCAGTAGTAACTTAGCGTGCTGGCCTCACTTCCCCTTACTCAGCACTCGCCAAGCTTCGCTCAGCGCTCGGTCTGTGTGCGTCCTTATGTCAGCCGGTTGGTAGACTGATGCTGTCAGCAAGGCTATCTGTGTGTGCTTTACTTCGCAACGTCTCGGTCGCCGGCGTACCTCTGTTTCGCCATTCTCCACTGCGTGAAGCAACGCTTACTACATGTGGCCGCAACACAGACAAGTCCGTCGTGGTAGAGCATAGCATCAACGAGCAACACACCTTCGATTTTGAACGTACGAAGAAACTGTGCAGTGCCAATGGGTTCTTGGACCTAACAGTCAAAGACACAGTAGAAATACGTCTGGATAACAGCCTAATAAACTGAGATAGCTGTTTCAAATCAACACAGCGTGGGATCCCGCAATTGAAAAAATACGACAGGAACGCTCCGTTGTGAAGGCGGTGGCATCCGCGGCCAAGATGGACAGACACCGGAACTCGACGCCCGCAACAGAGCCACGCCGTCTTTCCCATCACTCTTCCCCACCACCGGTGGCGCCAGTTTCCACACTAGCAGCGCAGCACCCTCGAGCTGAAGCACACAGCGGTGGTCAGTGGTCCAGCGGATATACAGATACGCAGAACACAGCATCCCGACATTTCATCTGAAGATGATGGGTATGACGCTCATCGAAACCTTGCGACAAGACGACGCCACCTCTCGGCTGGCAGCCCGAGAAAATGTTGTTATTGTGTGACACTGAAGAGCCAGAGAAACTGGTATAGGCATACGTATTCAAATACAAATACATGTAAGCAGGGAGAATAAGGCGCTGCGGTCGGCAACGCTTATATAAGACAGCAAGAGTCTAGTACAGTTCTTAGATCATCTACTGCTGCTACAATGGGCGGTTATCAAGATGTAAGTGAGTTTGAACGTTCTGTTATAGTCGGCGCACGAGCGATGGGACACAGCATCTCCGAAATAGAGATGAAGTGGGGATCGCTGCGGCCGGAAAAAAAGTCCTGCAAGAACGATACGAACAACGACTGAAGAGAATCTTTCAACGTGACATAAGTGCAGCCCTTCCGCAAATTGCTGCATATTTCAGTGCTGGGCCATCAGCAAGTGTCAGCGTGCGAACCATTCAACGAAACATCATAGACATGGGCTTTTGGAGCCGAAGGCCCTCTCGTGTACCCCTCATGCCTCGCCTGGGTCCGTCAACACCAACATTGGATTGTTGATGACCGGAAACACATTGTTTGGTCGGAAGAGTCTCGTTTCAAATTGTATCGAGTGTATGGACGTGTACGGGCTAGGAGATAACCTCGTGAATCCATGGATCCTGCATGTCAGGAGCGGACTGTTCAAGCTGGTGGAGGCTCTGTAAAAGTGTAGGGCGTGTGCTGCTGGAGTGGTATGGGGCCCCTGATACGTTTAGATACGACTCTGACAGGTGCCACGTATGTAAGCATCCTGTCTGATCCCCTACGTCCATTCACGTCCATTGCTCATTCCGAAGGACGTGGGCACTTCCAGCAGGACAATGCGACACCTTTCACGTCCAAAAAATGGTTCAAATGGCTCTGAGCACTAAGGGACTTAACTTCTAAGGTCATCAGGCCCCTAGAACTTAGAACTACTTAAACCTAACTAAGCTAAGGACATCACACACATCCATGCCCGAGGCAGGATTCGAACCTGCGACCGTAGCGGTCGCGCGGTTACAGCCCGCACTCTTCTGAGTTGAAACACTTCCGCTGGCCACCAATCTCCTCCAAAAGATATGAATATTATTGAGCATATTCCAGTGTGTATTGCAACGTGCTATTCAGGAGAGATCTACTCTCCCTCGAACTCTTACAGATTTATGGAGAGCCCTGAAGGATTGATGGTGTCAGTTCCCTCCACCACTACTTCAGACATTTGTCTAGTCCATGGCACGTCGTGTTGCTGCAGTTCTGCGTGCTCACGCGGACCCTACACAATATTAGGCAGGTGTACCAGTTTCTTTTGCTCTTTAGTGTATAAAAAGATAGAAAAAGCAGGATGTAGAAGAGCTAAAATTAAAAACTCTATAAAACTACATCATTTCCTGTAATTACTGCTGCAGTGAGAGAAATAAGGTTCAAGTGTCTGAAATGAAATTTCTTAGAGCTATGGCGGAATGTACAAAATATTTAAATAATGCCCCAAGATATTAGAAAAGGAGATAGAAATGAAACCAATACATGTAGAGATAAACAGATGAACCATGTTGAAGTAGAAAGTAGCGTTTGCAACCGCTCGTCCTGAAGTATGTACCACAAGGAAAGATAGGTCTTGAAAGCCCCAGCAAGAGACGGCATGAATAAAGCTGACCCATGAAGAGAGATCTAGGGTTATACCTTTCCCCTGAAAATGATGATGTCTCGTTGATGTCTAGGACTATCAGAAACAGAGCACAAGCTCAAATTAAATAAGTACAGAGAAGGCAATTGGCCGTATTCAATGGAATCATCACAGACACTATCTTAAATGGTTAAGGGAAACGACAGGAAACTTAAATCTGGATGCAGCTCTTCTAGAATGCAGATCCATCCTTTTGTATCTAGTATTGTTGTCTGCTTTCCCTACACTTGGCCACCCATCATACATATTCTTGATGCGTTAGTCTAAATTATTTCTTACTAAATCACTAGCATTACCACACCAGAAAGAAAGCTCTACTTTCATTATCCGCTTTATACACTGACACTTTTGGTACTTTTGGTGTTCTCTACCTTGATATGGCCTTAAAACATTACGTTCAAATTATATTTGCTCTAAGCTCTCAAATACGTTAACAAAGAACATTTTGCTTCCTACTGCGGTATCTCAATATTATTTAACCATGGTCTATCATGAAACAACGAACGTTCATGGAAAGGTTACCGTTCCCTCACGTAGTGCAACACATGGACTAAATCGCCGGTACTGGAGCGCTACGCTGCACTTCACTTCTCACCCCCACATTAGTAACTTCCCACTTTTCACTGCAGCGCGCCACAATCACTCTCCGACAGGAGCCAGTGACCGCTTTCAGAATTTTTACCAGTGTTAACTGTTTTCGACAACCTCTTTTTACAAAATGCTAATTTTAATGCGCCTTGTGGTTCTAGGTGAGCACTGTATCTGCTTGTAGTGAGAATATTACATATTCATCTTTAACGAAGCAGAATAGGCTCATAAATAACTTTTGCAAGTTTTAAAACTTATTCTTTAAGGTCAAACTACTGTACACGGCAGATGGCTTTAACCTAAAGTTACTGGCAGATATTAAAGTCAATTACTTTGTGAATAATATTTTCGTCAAAGCTACGAAGCAGAGGAGAATGATTTTTCACATTACTTTTCTTTTCACACAAATACATTCATCGTTGACAGTGCACTTCTCAAATGACATTATGAATAACATAAAACATGAATTTGGTCAATAAGTTAGTCAAACGCATGGTTAAGTTATAACATAATATATTTTAAACAATCATTCCACAAATTAACCTGATCAGTACCCTACCCTGTTAACGTTTTAGAAAGAAAGGTTGTTGCCCGTTTTGTTTGGTCACATTACCACCAGTTGTTGTGGGATGATCATTGTTGTGCAACCACAGGTTCTACAGGTATCGCGGTCCTTCCTTTTACCTCTGCCTTTATATAGAGCGAGTTTAACAGACACCTGTATTCTATCCTTCCGTCTTATTTATGGTATGAAAAACGGTCATACATTGAAAGATAAACATATAACCTTCTGAAGTATATTCAAAAAACATCTACTACGCATTCACTTACATGAATGACGCATACATAAGTACATAAGTATAAGTGTGGTATTGTATGTGTATGTAATTGTGTTGTATTATAACCTGCGACCCCCCCTTACAACCTTAATACGAGTTTTTCTCTTTGTCTTCCTCTTTTAGTACGTAATAACATCGCGCTAATGTTACCAAACAACAACTGGAGGAAAAAAAGGAAGAAATATTGGAGTTTAAAGCCCTTATGTTGAGGTGATTAAACACGAAAGAGAAGCTCGAGCAAGATTGGATGATGAGGCGGATCAGCCACGTACTCTTGGAAGGAACCATTTCGGCGTTGGAATTTACGAAAATCACGGAGATCCTAATTATGAACCGCTGTACGAGGACTTAAGACCGTTCCTCCAGAACAGGAGTCCAGATGCTTCAACATTAACCGCGTCATCTCTCTAGATTTACTCGTATTCAGTTTCTCTTTTCTCACGTGGTTTGCACTGTGTGTTTTTCTGTATGGCATTATACTTATTTGCCGTTATTTTAAACAATGGGCTCAAAAATAAAACTAACTGTGAGCATTTTGGAACTTGTATTCTAGGAGTACATTTGTATCACGAACTGCAGAACCTGCAGCTGTGGTATACATTAACCCAGTACACAGGCCGGTAAACGCTTAGTATGCAAAACAGACCTCATAAACGGAATCCGTGTTGCCTCAGTAAATTTGCACACACCTCGTTGCTGGCTTGCGGGTATTATAGCGAGGTCGATCTTGTGTTACGCCTTTGGTACTTCGCACTGAAAGCTCTCCGTATTGTACACCCATGCGTTGTGAATATTTAAACATTATTTGTACAGAAGAGTATTTCAATTTGCTGGTTGATGTCGTCTTCTTTCTCCTGTGCAGATAATGCTATGTCGGCGTATATGCTAATTAAAAGGAATGGTTATTATAATTTAGCACTTCTCTGACCACCAGGATGCTCGAGACGGGGCATATTACCGGAATGGAGAATGATAGAAGTACACTAAAATGGTTCAGGGAATAGCCAGCAAAGAGTGTGTTTCCCTTGATTAATTTGATAATAACGAGAAGTAGAAAACGAGTTGTAACTTGGCAATAAAGCGTTTCCGGACTCGTGTCCATGCAACACATTTTAGTCCTCTATGTGTGAGGAATGTTTTCTGAAAGTTCGGCGATATCACTCTCTTACACCCTGTACTTGTTCTGCTTTGGAGGTTTATCTTTAGTACAATCTCAAAGAATTTTACTTTGTTTTTCTGAAGTTGCCCCACTTTTGAGATAATAATATGCAGGATTAGACAAACATCTAGAAACACCGCGAGAAATGTATGCTCTAACATAAATGGAGTTGTTAGCCAATCCTGCGGGCTTTGGTGTAGTATTGAAGGACAAACGGCACCTGTGCAATGTCATCAACAAGTGACAAGCGTCAGTCTTGGCCAGAACGTGATTCTGTGTAGATGTGAGTGCATTATCTTGAAGCTAACTAAAAGCGAAAGTGGGCAGATTATTGATGCTCGTATTGTGTGTGCTTCCGTAATTAAGGTAGGCGAAGTGTTTGCTGTTCCAAGAGTCACCATAACGAAAATATATAGTGCATACTGGGAAAGCGCAAAACATCATCCACTAACTCAACCTTATTGAAAGCATGTGTTGACCGATCTTAACAGACGGGCATTGACTACAGCTGTGATCAAAAATAAGAGGACGATAGCTGAAAAAGTCACTTCAGAACTGTATGTCACACTCGTGAACCTTTTCAGCACCAAAACAACACGAAGGGAGCTCCAAAAGGTGGGTGTTGCAGAGCGATCTGGAACTGAAAAACCACACCGGTGATGGAAATGCCAGTAACAGGCAATCGAGGTGCCGAAGCGGAAACCCTGGACTGTGGAGTAATGGAAGAAATTAATCTGGTCGGATGAGTCTTGTTTCGCACTGTCCTTCAACGATTTTGAAATCCCGCCACTCACTGTGGCGCTCAATGTCAAAGCGACGCTCCCTGGCTGCCGTTCCAGCAACCTGAGGCGTGCAGCAGCCAGAGACGAGGTCCCTTCTTTCTTGTGACAGCGAGCAGTGTAGTACGGAAATTTTCGGCAGTATGGGAAGGGTCTAGCTGTAGTGGTGGTATTTTACTTTGTTCGGTCGTGGATGAGTGCAGTCACAATTGTTGCAACAGATCTACGATCGCGCCGTTATTTGTAGCAGAGTCCAGTTGCATACTGTTCGGTGTTCATTTAGAAGCGGAAACGCTTAGAGCACTTTTCACAGTGTCTTGGTTGAATGGTTACTAGGTGACTAGTTGTTTTACCTTCGGTTAGATTTGCCTCATTCTACCAGTTGTAGCAAGTGTTTCGTGTTGTAATCCCCGGCAGTCGGCGCCTGCTTTGTTTCGCAACGGGTTTAGTGGTTGTGTGTCCGTTCCTAGTCAGTTATGTATCACGTATTCGGAAATTTGCGACGGCTCCTCTGTATTTCCGTAATATGTAGTTGTGGATTAGTATAGCTGTTTGTTTCGAAACCGAATTGCTTGCAGAGTTACGAGGTTGGACGTTGTGCACGATTCAACGTGTGTTCCCAGTAGGATTAGGGAGTACGTCTACGAAAATTACGATACTGAAATGCCTGTGTTGTTAACAAGAACGCTGCAGTGTTCTTTCGGACATACATGTATGTCAAAAGGAAAACTGCATCATTCTTCTTAGCAATACAGGCACTGCAGTATCGTTTTTCACTTGAAAAGTCCTCTCCTGTACGGAAGTTATATAATGAGTGTACGAGTGCAGATTGTGACGCAGGAATGACGACGTATGAAAGTTTGTGTCAGGTCGAGAGTTGCCAAAGTGGTTAAGGTGGCTGCTCGCGAAAAGCGGGAAACCCCGGTTCGAGTTCTGGTCCGGCACAAATTTTCACCGTCGTCATTCTCTTATACAAGTGATGACCGCTCGTATTCCAACTGCGAATACATTTCATGTTTAGAGAGATGATTATCGAAAGGCCTAGCGCAGCATATAGAAAAGTCAAAACAGGCTTCGGTGAAATTAAAACCAAGTTTGATACAATTAAAACTGCAATGTGAAATACATTGCAAAATGCAGAGGAGTAAGCAGATAAGTGGAAAGATTACACTGAAGGCCTCTATGGGGGCGAGGACTTGACTAATGACGTAACAGAAAAAGAGAAAGTAGTCGACAGGGAAGAGATGGACAATTCAGTATTAGAATCAGAATTTTAAAAAGCTTTGGACGACTTAAAATTTAAAAAAAAGCAGAAGAAATAGAAAAAAACATTGGATCGGAATTTGTAAAATCATAGGAGGAAGTGGAAACAAAACGATTATTCAAGTTGGTGAGTTGAATGTATGAGACTGGCGATAAACCCTCACACTTCAGTAAAAAACATCATTCGCAGAATTCCGAAGAAAATTGTCGCATAAGCAGCTTAATAGCTCATGTCTACTAGAATAATTTACAGGAGAGTGGAAAAAAGTTCAGGATCTCTTAGGGGACGATCAGTTTGGCTTTAGGAAAGGTAAAAGCAGCAGAGGGGCAGTTCTGACGTCGCGATTGATAATGGAAGCAAGATTTACGGAAAGTGAAGTCACTTTAATAGGATTTGCCGACATGGAAAAATCGTTCGACAATGTCAAATGGTGCAAGATGGTGGAAATTCTGAGAAAAATAGCTGTAAGCTATAGGGAAAGAGGGGTAATATTCAGTACAGATAAGAGCCACGAGAGGACAGTAACAGTGGAAGACAAAGAAAATAGTGCTCGTGTTTAAAAGAGAGGAAGACAGAGATGTAGTCTTTCACCCCTACAGTTCATTCTGTACATTGAAGAAACAATGATGGAAATAAAAGAAAGTTTGAAGAGGGGAATTAAAATTCAAGGAGGAAGTTTATGAATGATAAGATTCGCTGATTACATTACTATCCTGAGTGAAAGTGAAGAAGAATTACAGGATCCGCTGAACAGAGTGAACAATCTTACGAGTACAGAAAATGGATTGAGAGCAAATCGACGAAAGGCGAAAGTAATGAGAAGTAGCAGAATATTAACATCAAAATTGGTGATCACCAGGTAATCCTTTCTTTTATAGCCTTCTGAATGGCTTGTTGCAGCCTGTCACGAATTCCTCTCCTGTGCCACAATTTTCTATCCAGATGAGTAATTACAACCTACGTTCTGTCTTCCTATACAGTTTTTGTCCCCTCTAGCGTTCTCTGGTACCGTGGAAGTTATGGCGTGATGTCTTAACAGATGTCCTGTCATCCTGTCATCCTGTCCCTTCTTCTTGTCAGTGTTTTCCATGTACTCCTTTCCTCGCGGATTCTGCGGAGAACCACCTCATCCCTTACCTTATCAGCCAACCCAATTTTCAACATTCGTCTGTAGCACCACATCTCAGATTCTTCAATTATCTTACATTCCGATTTTCTTACAGTCCATGTTTCACTGTCATACAATGCTGTGCTCCCAATGTACATTCTCCGAAAGTTCTTCCACAAATTAAGTGCTATGGTTGATAATAGTAGACTTCTCTTCGCCAGGAATGCCATTATTGTGTGTGTAAGTTCACTTTTTATGTCCTTCTCCCTCAGTTATGGGCTATTTTGCTGCCTAGGTAGCTGCATTCCTTAACTTCATCTACTTCGTGATTACCTGTTTTTATGCCCTTGGCGTGTGAAAATGGCGGAAGAATCAGCAATGATCAACAGTGTGAGGGCGCAGAAGGCAATGGAAACCACTGCATTAAAGACACCTGTTATTGAAAAGTGTCATGATGAGCTCTCTGCTACCTAGGAAGCAAAATAACCAATGATGGACGGAACAAGGACGATGTAAACAGCAGACTAGCACAGGCAGGGAAGGCATTCCTGGTAAGAGAGTCTAGTATTAAACACAGGCCTTAATCTGAGTAAAAAAATTTCTGAGAATGTACGTTTGCAGCACTGCATTGTATGGTAGTGAAACACGGGCTGTGGTAAACCTAACAGAAGAAAATCGAAGAATTTGAGAAGTGGTACAACAGACGAATTTGAAAATTAGGTTGCGTGATAAGATAAAGAATAAGGAAGTTCTCTGCAGAATCGGGGAGGAAAGGAACATATGGACACTGATGTGTTCAGACATCACAGAATACACTCTATGGTACTGGAGGGAGCTATAGAGGGCAAAAACTGTAGAGGAAGACAGACATTGGAATACATCCAGCAAATAATTTAGGACGTAGGTTTCAAGTGCTACTCTGAGATGGAAAGGTTGGCACAGGAGAGGAATTCGTCTCGGGCCGCATCAGATCAGTCAGGAGACTGACGACTAAAAAAAGTAAAGTAAAGTGTAAAATGGGAAAATTGATCAGTGCTATTTCAATAACAAAATCGACACTTGGAAACGAGCAACAGACTCATGGCAAGAATCAGTACAGCATGGCAGATACAGCAACGTACCTATCAGCATATGACGTGTCCTATTAGATGACGTTCGAGTGTCCAAGGCTTAAGCCCATTCTAGTGTTTTCTTTAAAACATTGGACAGTAAAAATTGACCTAGGGATTAATTCATTACTGAAAGCTTAAATAATGTTATGTTTTTGTTCCTAGTAAATGTTACATGCTATCTAAATTGTTCATTTGAATATTTTGGAAGAGCATTTTTATTTATGTCAGCAAAAAATCAGCAGTATCACATTTCTGTTAAGAGGTAAATAAATGTAACTGACTACAAAACGAATTTTCATTCGAAATAATTTCGCTTCATTCTAACTGTTTGTCTACCTTTCCTACGAAAGAATAAAGGAGAAAGGAAATTTATACAGGGCTTGCCGTGGCTGGTGGCCTTGAGATAGGAAGTACTGGACCGAGGGGTACTGAACATCACTGGTGGCAACAACAAGTTTAAAATACATTTATCGAACATACATACATCAAATCAGTTTTTTTATTGGTGTCAGAAGCACCATGGATACAGGAATATAAAAAAATGAATAGCACACAGAAAAAAAATAGCTACAGGCATATGAAAATATATATAAAATATATATACAAATATGTGTGCACAGAAACAAAATGTTATAGGCATTTGGCCCATAAGCGGGCTACGTCGACAGCATTTGGGGTTGCCAACATCAAATCCTCTAAAGTGCAGTGTGAAGGACATTCAGGGCAGTTATACATGTGCTGGGTCGTCTGCACCTCTCCACAGTCGCAGAGATTAGGTGTAGTAGAATATCCCCACTCCAGAAGGTTATCTCTTGACCGTGCAGTGTTGGTGCGTAGCCTGTTTAGTGATCTCCAGACCGCCCAATCCTCATCGTAACCTGGTGCCAATTCTTCCTTTGGTTCCATCCAGTGCCCTTCTCCCGACCGCTTCCATCTCTCCGCCCTAGATCCAGGTTGGTCGCTAAAATCTTCGGTTGCTCTGAGAAAACTGCGTCTAGATTTCAGGCGTTTGGTGGCTGGCTGAGTTTTGTAGAGGGGGTGGCTCTCTGCCATCTCAGCCCTCGCTCTTTCACTATAGGCTGCCGCTTCTCTTCGCACTGCAGGAGGTGCAATCCCAGCAAGATGGTAGAGCTTGTCTGTTGGCGTCGGTTTCAGACATCCAGTGACGAGCCTGCAGGTCTCGTTCAGAGCAATGTCGACCTGTTTAGCGTGGGTAGAGTTGTACCAGACACTGCTTGCATATTCGCCTGCTGGGAAGCAAACTGCTAGTGCTGTGGTCCTCACTACCTCTGGCTTTGCGCCCCAGGAGGAGTTCGTTATTTTCCGAAGAATATTATTTCTGCCGCTCACCTTCATTTTGGTGTCAATACAGTGCTGTTTATACGTCAGAGCCCTGTCTAGGGTTATTCCTAGGTATTTGGGGTTAACGCAGTGTTCGAGGAGTGTGTCCTTCCAGAAGACACGCAGCTTACGGGATGCCTGCTTGTTACGGAGATTGAATGCGCAAACTTGTGTTTTTCTAGGGTTCGGCTTGAGTTGATTGTTGGCGTAGTACTGACAGAGCATGTCTAGCGCATCCGTGAGCTTTGTCTCAACATCCTCAAAGGAGTCACCCTGTACGGCCATAGCACGGTTATCGGCGTAGATATAGTTTTCCGTACCAGCTGGCAGTGGTTGATCGTTGGTGTATATGTTAAAAAGTAAGAGTGCCAGTACGCTGCCCTAAGGAGACCATTTTTCTGGGCCCGCCACCTGGAATGCATCCCTTGGAATTCCACAGAGAACCTACGGTTCTCTAACAGACTTCTAACTGTGGATGTGAATTTAAAGTCCCTGGTAATGGCATACAGCTTCTTCATTAGCAGACGTAAGTTGACGGTGTCATATGCGGCTGTCAAGTCTATAAAGGCGACACCGGTCATTTTCCGGTTCTCATAGCCATCTTCAATCAGCTGCGTGAGGTTAATTACCTGAGATGTAGTGCTTTTCCCTGGGCGGAAACCTGCTTGTTGGGGGATTAGGTAGGGTTCTATGGCACTGGAGAGGCGATCCTGGAGTATTCTTTCAAAGATTTTAAAGATATGGCAGAGAAGTGATACGGGTCGGAAATTTCTGGGGTCACCAGCATTTTTGCCTGGTTTTAAAATGGCAATAACTTTAGCCTTCCTCCAGATTGTGGGAATCTGACCTGTTTCCATGCAATTGTTAAATAGTTTCAGTAGCCATTGTTTAACGTTGGGACCAAAGTGTTTAATCTGTTCAACAAAAATTCCGTCCAGCCCCGGGGCCTTCCTTAGCTTGCATTTCGCTATGGCTTTGTCCAGATCTGCCATTGTGAGAGGGGTGGCCAGAGTTGAATTTTCTTGGTGTTCAATCTTGTCTATTTTGGTCTCCGACTTCCTGATTTTGGTGTCGGGTTTCCCATTCTTGGGAAGTTGGTGGGCTATTTGGTCGGCTGTGACGGGAGCATGTCCTGGAGAGAAAGTCAGGTCATTGTTGAGACGTTTAAGGAGTGTCCAGGCTTTCTGACTGCTCCTTTTCATGTCCAATTCCTCTATTGTCCTCAGCCATTTCTCTCTCCTGGTTTTAGCTAGTGACTCGGTTAGCTGCTCGCCCGCAATGATAGTTTCCGCGGATATAGGGTTTGCGTCAAACAGTGTCAGGTATTGCTGCAACTAATCCTCTAATTCTGGCGTAAGGCCTTCAACATAATTGCTTCTGCATCCTCTAGGGATCGATTGCTTGGAACACCACTGCACAGCCTTCACGAAATTGTCATAGAATCTTGGTTCAGGTGGTAGGTTGTTTACAGAATCTTCCATGAGGTTTTGAAAGGTTGACCATTCTGCTTTCTTAAAATTGTACCTACGGCGAAAAGGTACGCTATGGGGTTTAACAACAGATGTGACCTGGCACATTGTTGGACGGTGCTGGGTGTTTGGTATTGGTGAGCAAACTCCTTTTGAGCATTGGGACGTTACTTGATGGCTAACGAAGATGAAGTCCGGGTTATAACCTCTCCCCCATCTGCCACTGTTGTAGGAAGTAGGCAGTTTATTGTCATGTATCAGTTTTAGGTTGTTTAGCTCGGCCCAGCAGATCACAGCCGTGCCATTGTCGTCGTCTTCTTGGTAGCCCCACTGCGTACTGTGGCTGTTGAAATCACCGATTACAAAATTAATTCTGTCTTTATTAAAATTGTTTACGTTGGAGCTGGAAAAGTCCACAGTTGGTAGTTTGTACACTGATGTAACAGTGCAGTCACTAAGTTCAATGGTTTGCACTTCAGTATCATTGATGTCGTATATACTGCTTGAAAGGATCTGTATGTTTGGCCTGGCAAAGATTGCGCTGCCATACTGTCGGTGTGGCCTTTCAGCTACTAGTCGCATGCCGTTTATCTTGGGTCTTTTGAGTGTGCTATCTCTGTGAGTTTCTTGTAGACACAGGACGTCACATTTATCTTTCCGACAGAGGTCTTGTAGTAGACGTTCTTTGCATGCAGACAGGCCTTCAATATTTACAGAGATAATCGTCAGTGCTGGGCCTGATAAGGTCCTTTTCTGTAGGATTGTCATGTTGCTTCTGGAGTGAAAGGATCAGCCGGTGTACAACCGCCCAGGGGACGCCCGAGTATGTGTATTGCATTCACATACTCTTCGTGGAGGCTCCTTTCTTGTCCCCCTCAAATCAGTTAAAACACTAGGATTTTGTCTATAATGATGAGAGAGTGTTTCACATAAAATCACAAAACCATTGTTTTGATTTCAAACAGTTATTAAAATAAAATTAATCAAAAAGTTAACAGTTGCCTGAGATTAGTTTAAGGAGAATCACTTAAAACGTTACTGGTCTAAGCAGATTATCGAACTTAGCAAACCACATAGCAACAACAGGAGAAATATGTACATAAGTCAACTCTGCTTGCGAGTAAGCCACTCAGTGGATAATGACATGCTCCGACGTCACCCAATGTTTCGGGACGTGTTGCAGACAGTCACGGCCAGTACCCAGGGTCCGCCTCTATAAAACATAAATACCAACACATTACATACATGAACATTTACAGCCGTTGAAGGATCCGTCGCGAGGTCTGGTTAGCTTTAATTGACAACAACCAACGAAAGCCCAAATTCTGCAAATATCTTAAGTTCCAGACCGGAAGAAAAGAATTATTTTGAACTTAATTAAATGTGTCGAAAATATTTACAACGACAGAGCTTCGACTCTAAACATTAAGGGACACCGCAATGACAGAATTAACGCAACACTCTCACATGATAAAGGCAAAACAGAATAACGACTATTTCAAAATGTGGTAACACATTAAACAAAGGCCAGTTTCAAGATCGCCGTCACATGCACCTAAAGGTCAGATCACAGTATTAGTAATTAACTTAATCCGGGGGAAAGAGCAGTTTGTTTCGCGATTTTAATAGCTGTGTTGGGAGAGGAGGGGGCAGAGGATGGGGAGAGAGCTGGTGAATGGATAGCCCCAGCTGCTGGCCTCAGTGGCGCGGAACTTGGTGATATGCGAGCCGACCGTTATTAATTATTGTCAAAGTTTACAATCTAAAAAGGTGACATAAAGGCTGGCCAGCCAACAAGACAAGAAAATAGTTCACTCAAAGGTTTCAAGCATCTATTAACTGCGCTATACAAATTCGCGTAAAGCGGAATGCTTGACAATCAAACAGTTACCTAATTTGGGCTCTGGCACGAGCGAATGGAACTCGAATTGGCACACGCAACTCATGATTATGACCAAACCCTGTTTACGGAACCGTTACCTAAATATAATTTCCAGCAAGGTCTCACAAAATTTAAGATACACAGGAAACACGTCCTGAACTTACACAATTGGCCAAAATACACAATCCAAATATCAACGGTTCCTCTTTCTAAGAAAGGAAACTGTAAAACTAACACTCTGCAAGTATTTACCTCAGTGCCACTACAGGTTAAGAAGACTGAGCAGTGGTTGCAATTTGACTGTTAATGTTGTTAGTCTCATACTTTAAGTAATTCGGAACCGACAGTTACAAAATTAAATGGAAGTAGGCTGTGGTGATAGCACTGCAAACGACCACTTGCGGAGAAATACACAAATGCGCACAACGATACCGTGTCAGGCGCCTTAACACCGAACAGGAACATTTACGAGGAAGAATGATCTCGATGTTGCTCACGCTGCGTGATGTAGAAAGGCCACAGCGGAGAAAAAGCAGCTTGCAGAGGGCAAACGTACTCCCATTTGCTCGGTATTAAACAGCTCTCCAAAACGATGTCCCGCGGCAGAATTTGGCAAACTAAAGGGGGGATGATGTCTTCCTGCTGACCGGACGGCCCCAACTCAATCCGTTTATGTCCTGAACAGCCAACAAAGCACGCCCTGCGTACTCTGTCCAACACCTGGCAACGAACCCACGGATCTGTAGAAGAGGCCCACACGGCCACAAACTGACCGACTCGACCGTTACTGTCTCCGTTAGGCCACTTCCTCTCTCTCCGCGCACCAAGCCGGTCACTGCCAAAGTCTCTCTCACTCTCTCGACTCACACCCGCCACGCCTCGCGCCCCCTTCTCTGTCCAGCTCTCTGCGAGAGTTTTACGCGAGATATCGAACGCAGCACGAATCCGAAATTATGACAACAGTAATAAATTAAAAACTTATGAATTCATTTATAGTCACAATAAAAATAGATCGTTGAGGATCAGTTAGCTGTGATTACATAATATTCTTTTACTCCTTGAAGCCCTTGGAAACGGAAAATTTAACACGAAAAATACAGTTCTTCAACCTCAGTTTTCGGTCTTTATCACTGACTGTTCGTAATGCCCATACCGCGGTACGATACTCGCTCACAAATGAGTTTTCAGCAGAGTTTTAAAAATTAGAATCAGTAGGAGTAAATAGGAGACTAATGGTAGTGAGATTTTGTAGTATTCAACTTGTGGTGTCACCGCCAGACACCACACTTGCTAGGTGGTAGCCTTTAAATCGGCCGCGGTCCGTTAGTATACGTCGGACCCGCGTGTCGCCACTATCAGTGATTGCAGACCGAGCGCCGCCACACAGCAGGTCTAGTCTACAGAGACTCCATAGCACTCGCCCCAGTTGTACAGCCGACTTTGATAGCGACGGTTCACTGTCTACACACGTTCGCATTTGCAGATACGACAGTTTAGCATAGCCTTCAGCGACGTCATTTGCTACGACCTAGCAAGGCGCCATATTCAGTTACTATAATTACTATCTTCAAGAATGTATTCTGTACAGATAATATTGTGAATCATGTACCGTCAAGAGCGACTTTCATCATTAATGGATTAATGTTAAGTATCAAACTAGTTACGTCCGCTTTCTGAATTCTAATTCCTTGTCATGTTCCAGACCTCACGTCAGTATAGTTCTTCCCTCCTCGCGCCAGCCTGCGTGAGCTAAAACGCGAGCATTTCGGCCTCCTCTCCTAACACGGTGTTGGCTCTTCTGCCAACACAACACAACTGCTCATTACTTTTCGAATAAAAAGGGCGACGAACTGACTTATGTTTTCATTAATTTTCCCATTTTATGTGATATTTTGATTATATATATATATATATATATATATATATATATATATATATATATATATATATATATTCCAAAACGTATAATGAAAAAGTGTCTTGGAATTTTTCGATCTGTTCAGATACAGGTTATTTTGAGCGGTTATAACAGTTGCGACAAACTGGAGATTAATAAAATCGGTATAACGAAAACCGATTGTTTCTGCGTTAACAGCCATCCCTAGCAGGTGGACACTGTCAAAAGAGAATGCAGGACAACACAGAAAACAATGCCATTATACTGTCTTATCCAGAATCACGAAGGGGAGCGAATTCACAAACCCTTGAACTACTACTTAGTTACATTAGCGAGTCGTGCTAACTACTTCGTGGAGGACTGCATATGTCGGTCGAGGTGCGAAGCCAGCGGGGATGGAGTGGCCAGTTCCGGTGTTCATGGGAGGAGGGGGGGGGGGAGGGAGAGGAGTGAGGGAGAGGATGGGGAGAGAGCTGGTAGCTGGTGAATGGATAGCCCCAGCTGTTGGCCCTAGTGGCGCGGAACTTGGTGATATGTGAGCCGGGCAGGGTGGCAAGTTGCGCCACGGTGCGGGAACAACGAACCGCGGGGCCACGCAGAGAGGCACAAAGCCGGAGCGCCAATGCCGCGTTTATCGACTTCGCTTCGGCTCGCAAATCTCGCTCGTCCTAATTTCCTGCTTCGAGAGAGCAGTCCTCGAGACTAACTGAGTCGAGTGCAGAACTGTTTGGCCGGGATGTTAGCTGAAAGCGGCGCCGGTTTAACAAGTGTTAACTTAAGCTCGTATTAGCCTCACTGGAAACTGCAATTTAAAGCATTGCACTAAGATCTTTAAACGGGTGTTTGGACTCACAGACTTCGAAGCAGAAGTGGTGTGGATCCTTAGCAGAGCCATAATAGTGGTGTGTGTGTGTGTGTGTGTGTGTGTGTGTGTGTGTGTATGTGCCCTCGCGCTCGCGCGTGCTTGCGTGCTTGCGTGTATATGTATGTCTGTATATGTGTGTATGTGTGGGCGTCCGTGTGTGTGTGCATGCGTGCGGCGAGTACTATATGATCTATTGTAGTTACGACTCATTAGATGAGAAGGGGGAGGGGGGGGGGTATTTCATGACTCGCTTGAGTCGGACAAAAATTTGTAAACACTGCGAGAAATTCATGCTTGACATAAATGCAGATCCTAGTCGAGTCTGTAGGTTTCAATGTCGTATTTGACCACGAACGACACCTGCACAATGTCCTCAATACACAGCAAGTCTCAATCGTGGTCGGGACAGTTTTCTGTGTCGTTGTAAGAGCTTCTGTTGGAGCTAAGCGAATTCCAACGTGGTAGAATTTTTGATGCCCATACGGTAGACACTTCCGAAACCAATGGAACCGAAGTGTTTGGTGTGTCAAGAGGCACCGTGGCGCCGTATACAAGAAAAGCCGAAAAACATCATCCGCAAGTTGACAACACGGACGAAAGTGTCTGCATAGAATGATCTTGACAGGTATTTACTGAAGATGATTTTGTAAAAAAAAAAAAATAGGAACACAACAGTTGCAAAAGTCGCTGCAGAACTGAACGCCGCACTCATGGACCCTGTTAGTACCAAAAGAAGACGAAAAGAGGACCATAAGCAGTGAACTGAGGCCGAGCTGAAATTCAAATCCAGTCGCCAATGATGCAAATGCCTGTAACATGAAAACGTGGCGCCGAAGCTGTGAAACCTGCAGCAATGGAACCATGCCATTTGGGTGAATGAGTCTTATTTCACCCGTTTCCCGACTTCTGGCTGAATTTCCGTCTCAGGAATGAGACATTGTGGGAGTTCGATGATGATTTGTACAGCCATATCGTGGTATTCGACAATTGTCGATGGTTACTGTGCAAGGTTGCACTACTACCAAGGCTTATGTGTGCATTTTGACCGATCAGGTTCATTAAGTGGTACAATGTAGGTTCCCCGAATGTGATGCTGTGCTCAAAGACGACAGGCCCCTGTTCGAAGTGCTCGAATCGTCGGCGACTGGCTTCGTGAGCACGAGAAAGAAGTGTCGTATATCCCCTGGATCCACAGTCACCAGATGCTAATATTATCGAGACTTTTTCGTCTGCTTTGAAAAGAAGGATCCATGATCCCTGTCCACCTCCACCATTACTACTGGAACTTGCCACTATTTTGTAGGGAGAAAAAAGATTCCTATGAAAACCATGCGTCGAAGCAGCATGCCTCGTCTCTTTTCATTTCGCGATGCGCTATTATCCCAATTAGCCACATTTTTATGTTCAAATTAGAATCAGTTTTATATGGGAGAGAAGTAAATCTCAATTAAACACAATCGACACTTGTGACACCGTAGAAATCCACGTTTTCTTCCAACTGCAATACAACAACAGTGATTGCGCCGTGCGCGGCAGCCGCGTGGTCTCGGGCGCCTTGTCGCGGTCCGAGCGGCTCCCCCCGTGCAGGGATGTGTGTGTTGTCCATAGCGTAAATTAGTATAAGTTAGAGTAAGTAGTGTGTAGGCTTAGGGACCGATGACCTCAGCAGTTTGGTCTCGTAAGACCTTACCAGAAATTTCCATTTTGTTTTTACAGAGATTGCGTAGGTGATTTCCTTCTTTTCTTTCATCTCAGTACTTGCCGACATTCCAGCGAGCGGTCTAGACGCTTAATGACGTAAGGAAGGGGTAGATGGTCCGTCCAGTTAGCTATGTGGAGATGGCTAACATGATTTTTACGAACAAATAGGCAAGTCTTTAACTGCTCGTTGGGACAAAACTGAATAAGTGACCTATATGGATGTACTCCATTCCTGATTGTCCTAGACGTATGGAGGGAGGTACGCAGCTAATTCTGAGACACCAATTGAACCAGAGCAAAACTACATAAGCCCAATGCCTGACCTGCACGGAGGTCCCTCCTGGACCGCTTTCTGATCTGAACTCTCCTTTCGGACGCCGCAGCTACCGCATTTATAGGCGGCACCGACCCCCTCCACGTTGGCGTCTGGCCACCGCCTTTCCGGCCTCTTATGTTACCATATAAGGCTAACGCCCACGCTTGAGTTGTGCCTCGCGCTTCGCCATGAGACTTCACGTGGTATCTCGTGAGTCCCTTTTCCTGCCAACACCTATCCTGCCGCGTCGCCTTTGTATTCACAATGAAACTTACTCGTTCGGGCATCTGTTCTACCGCCTATTAGGCGTTGGAGATTTTAAATATACGACACTGGTATAGTCTAAAATGATCTTGTGAGCTGCACCAGCCGCAGAGCGAACAGGACCTTTTGACAGAAGAACCATCCCGAACCCGGCCTCCCTCCCGCTGGTTTATGAGGGAGGGAGAACGCCGCCCTCAAGTGCTGGACTCAGGTATGGAGGATAGACGCTGGTCTGCCGACCAGCCATTATGTGATACCAATTTCCTTGGAAGGCATTGTTGGCCAGGAGCCTTCTGCTACCATTTTTAATGCTATGGTGGAAGGAGGTCTTTTTTAAACTAACACAGCCAGTTTTTTCAGCCATTCTTCAGAGGGGCTTTCCCGGAGGGATACCTGTTCATTATGCCACCTGCTTCCTGCAGACATTGTCAGCCAGGCCCCTCTGCTATTATTTCTACTGTTATAGACATCCGCAGGATGTTTTTCTGGCGATAGGAGGATTCTTAACCAACACAGCCAGTTTTTTCAACAGTCCTTACGAGAAAACTTTCTATTGGAGATACTCTCAAAAGCCTTCCAAAAGACACGGACAGTCTCTGGAAATGATGGTCACACGTATCAGCCACGTGTTCGGCGTCTGGACCAACATTTTTTCCTTGTTAGCCAAAAATAAGACATCTGGTTTTGCGGAGAATAGTGTCCTAAAATATTTAGACACAAGTTTCTGGAAGTGGAATTTCAGTATACTTGACCCGGAGGCCAGTATTTTTCCTGTGTTGTCTGGAGTACAATACTCCTTAATAAATATTTTCATTGGCGGGCCAAAAATTTTACTTTTCTGATTGACAGTAGCTTCCAGAGGAGCAGGAAACGCCTGCAGAACTAAAGCGCTCTGTGCTTTTTCGACTTCGAATTCTGCGCTGAGTAGACAGACTTTCCTTGCAGAGAGGACTCTTCCGCCTCTGTTTTCAGCAGTCACTCCCCATTTTTCACTCGGAAGTAACTTCGGGTTCCGCTCGCAGCCGGTACACGCTTCGGCCAGGATGCTGCACTCAGAGACATCATCCGGAGGGCTTCTGGTTAAGACATCGGCCGGGAACGATTCAGCAGTGGCTCACGCACGATCACATCTCGCGAGCCATCGAATCTTCCCACAACCAGCACATGGTAAGATTTATAGGAGAAACCGGCTGTGTAGATCCTGATAAACTTAGTAAACCTGAATAAGTTCACTGTTAGATTCGACCTGTCCGCAGGGACTGGCACTGTTGCACAAGTTCCCTTACATGTCCAGCATGACAAGTAATGTGTTGTCGAATCGTGAATTTGGATGTTAAAATTTGATATGCTAGAGCGATGAATTGAATATCACGTGCTTCTATTCCTGAACTTTGACAGCTATAAATGACTTCAATCTTTTGTTTTTATTATTATTGTTGCGACATCAAAGTACCTTTTATTGAATTACTAAACATTGTTTTAAGGAAATCAATTTGTGCTAACAAACTCAGGGATCTATCTTACATGTGAATTACATTCCGAAATTAGTCATCCCTATGCGTAATTAATGAAACTCTGTGTGTACCCTCCACATTCTCTGGTCCATTACTGGGCTGAAAATTGGCGTTTATTCGATCCACTGAGACAGGTTCATTGGCGTAGGTCTTCGGCCAGAGGTTTTGCATCCATTCCAAGACGAATGGAAGCTGTTCTGAATTACAACGGTTGCCGTACACTTCATTAAGCATGAAAATGTGTTGTGTTTTTGGTGTTTCCATTTTTGGCCCACCTCCTGTACTTGTAGTTATAACTGATCTTCATAGCTTCTATTGAATGCTCACTATGAATTGTCAAATATGTACAGGTATATCACACTGCGTCCTCCACATTATCAACAGTTTTCATGTCTGTTATAAATGATGAGGCAGTATCACCTCTCGCTGCTATTTCATGCAAACAGGAAAGTGACAATGTTTGTCCAACGCGTTCTGGTACAGCTATAGGTTCTTCCCTGGAATAAATTCACCAGTGTAGGACTCGCAGCCAAATTCCGGAGGGCTCGGAAAGCCCTCTGCCCAAACACCAAGTTGCCTGATAACTATCTGAAAAGAACCGTGGCTCAGGAATGAGCAGGTTCTAAAACTGCCCTCTCTGCTCCTTGGAAAGGAGAATGAAAAGTGAAAAAAAGGTCTTAGCATAAAGGTACAACTTTGTAAATTATAATGTGACATCATTATACTGCGATTAATTTGTATAATACTTAACGGGGTACTAATTCGCACAAAGCGTAAAATATAGTGTAGTCGCAGATACCTAAAGTAATGTGCTAATCAAATAACTATACTTCGTTATAGGAATAGAGCAGATGCGATGTTTTTGAAGGAAGCGAAATTGCCAAGAGGGAACGTTGATAATAAACCAGACTATGAAAGTAAAACGTGTAATCAGCATATCTCGTTCATAGCAGAACTTATTTCTTGAACATTTACATGATCCAGCTTTAAAATCGATAGATTATATCTTATAATGAAGCTAATCATCATGTATAAGATGTGACAGTGTGCAACGTGGTGCGGTTTACGCATTAGTGGTAGAATATCGTAGTAATAGTAGCACCAAAAATGAAATGCTTGTGGTGATATTATGCTGTTTACCTCAGGGTGTTAGAACGCGCAATACGTTAACCATAAAATTAAGTAGTGAAGCCTGAGTAGGTAAACTCCTAGAAAATGAAGGCGGTCTTGCTTAATAAAAAGAGAGTAAGAGAGAGACAGAAAGAAAGAGAGAGAGAGAGAGAGAGAGAGAGAGAGAAAGGTGCGTCGTCCGGTTATTGTCCAATATATTTATCGATGTTATTGTGTAGGTTGTCAGCTGCATATCTGATTCGTGATGAAACATGTTCCTCACCCGTTATTTTAAGTTGAAATTCTGCAATTCTGTAGCCAATAATCATTTATAGACGCTGTTTGTAATAAAATGGAACACCTGCAACCGTCCTTTCGATGTTACTTCTTATATAGTTACCAGTTTTGATGATTCAGTGCACCATCTTCAGGCCTTCCGATCGTACAGGCCTACACGATCCCGTCAATGGCCAACATCTACGAAGTGGTTGCCGTAGGCTGCAGTAAAAGTGATGCTGTGTCTGTAACCATCAACTACCAAGATATATTCCGCAAGGATCTACATCTACATCTACATCTATACTCCGCGAGCCACCTTACGGTGTGTGGCGGAGGGTACTTATTGTACCACTATCTGATCCCCCCTTCCCTGTTCCATTCACGAATTGTGCGTGGGAAGAACGACTGCTTGTAAGTCTCCGTATTTGCTCTAATTTCTCGGATCTTTTCGTTGTGATCATTACGCGAGATATATGTGGGCGGTAGTAATATGTTGCCCATCTCTTCCCGGAATGTGCTCTCTCGTAATTTCGATAATAAACCTCTCCGTATTGCGTAACGCCTTTCTTGAAGTGTCCGCCACTGGAGCTTGTTCAGCATCTCCGTAACGCTCTCGCGCTGACTAAATGTCCCCATGACGAATCGCGCTGCTTTTCGCTGGATCATGTCTATCTCTTCTATTAATCCAACCTGGTAAGGGTCCCATACTGATGAGCAATACTCAAGAATCGGACGAACAAGCGTTTTGTAAGCTACTTCTTTCGTCGATGAGTCACATTTTCTTAGAATTCTTCCTATGAATCTCAACCTGGCGCCTGCTTTTCCCACTATTTGTTTTATGTGATCATTCCACTTCAGATCGCTCCGGATAGTAACTCCTAAGTATTTTACGGTCGTTACCGCTTCCAATGATTTACCACCTATGGCATAATCGTACTGGAATGGATTTCTGCCCCTATGTATGCGCATTATATTACATTTATCTACGTTTAGGGAAAGCTGCCAGCTGTCGCACCATGCATTAATCCTCTGCAGGTCCTCCTGGAATACGTACGAGTCTTCTGATGTTGCTACTTTCTTGTAGACAACCGTGTCATCTGCAAATAGCCTCACGGAGCTACCGATGTTGTCAACTAAGTCATTTATGTATATTGTAAACAATAAAGGTCCTATCACGCTTCCCTGCGGTACTCCCGAAATTACCTCTACATCTGCAGATTTTGAACCGTTAAGAATGACATGTTGTGTTCTTTCTTCTAGGAAATCCTGAATCCAATCACAAACCTGGTCCGATATTCCGTAAGCTCGTATTTTTTTCACTAAACGTAAGTGCGGAACCGTATCAAATGCCTTCCTGAAGTCCAGGAATACGGCATCAATCTGCTCGCCAGTGTCTACGGCACTGTGAATTTCTTGGGCAAATAGGGCGAGCTGAGTTTCACATGATCTCTGTTTGCGGAATCCATGTTGGTTATGATGAAGGAGATTTGTATTATCTAAGAACGTCATAATACGAGAACACAAAACATGTTCCATTATTCTACAACAGATTGACGTAAGCGAAATAGGCCTATAATTATTCGCATCTGATTTATGACCCTTCTTGAAAATTGGAACGACCTGCGCTTTCTTCCAGTCGCTAGGTACTTTACGTTCTTCCAGTGATCTACGATAAATTGCTGATAGAAAGGGGGCAAGTTCTTTAGCATAATCACTGTAGAATCTTAAGGGTATCTCGTCTGGTCCGGATGCTTTTCCGCTACTAAGTGATAGCAGTTGTTTTTCAATTCCGATATCGTTTATTTCAATATTTTCCATTTTGGCGTCCGTGCGACGGCTGAAGTCAGGGACCGTGTTACGATTTTCCGCAGTGAAACAGTTTCGGAACACTGAATTCAGTATTTCTGCCTTTCTTCGGTCGTCCTCTGTTTCGGTGCCATCGTGGTCAACGAGTGACTGAATAGGGGATTTAGATCCGCTTACCGATTTTACATATGACCAAAACTTTTTAGGGTTCTTGTTTAGATTGTTTGCCAATGTTTTATGTTCGAATTCGTTGAATGCTTCTCTCATTGCTCTCTTTACGCTTTTTTTCGCTTCGTTCAGCTTTTCCTTATCAGCTATGATTCGACTACTCTTAAACCTATGATGAAGCTTTCTTTGTTTCCGTAGTACCTTTCGTACATGATTGTTATACCACGGTGGATCTTTCCCCTCGCTTTGGACCTTAGTCGGTACGAACTTATCTAAGGCGTACTGGACGATGTTTCTGAATTTTTTCCATTTTTGTTCCACATCCTCTTCCTCAGAAATGAACGTTTGATGGTGGTCACTCAGATATTCTGCGATTTGTGCCCTATCACTCTTGTTAAGCAAATATATTTTCCTTCCTTTCTTGGCATTTCTTATTACACTTGTAGTCATTGATGCAACCACTGACTTATGATCACTCATACCCTCTTCTACATTCACGGAGTCGAAAAGTTCCGGTCTATTTGTTGCTATGAGGTCTAAAACGTTAGCTTCACGAGTTGGTTCTCTAACTATCTGCTCGAAGTAATTCTCGGACAAGGCAGTCAGGATAATGTCACAAGAGTCTCTGTCCCTGGCTCCAGTTCTGATTGTGTGACTATCCCATTCTATACCTGGTAGATTGAAGTCTCCCCCTATTACAATAGTATGATCACGAAACTTCTTCACGACGTTCTGCAGGTTCTCTCTGAGGCGCTCAACTACTACGGTTGCTGATGCAGGTGGTCTATAGAAGCATCCGACTATCACATCTGACCCACCTTTGATACTTAACTTAACCCAGATTATTTCACATTCGCATTCGCTAATAACTTCACTGGATATTATTGAATTCTTTACTGCTATAAATACTCCTCCACCATTGGCGTTTATCCTATCCTTGCGGTATATATTCCATTCTGTGTCTAGGATTTCGTTACTGTTCACTTCCGGTTTTAACCAACTTTCCGTTCCTAATACTATATGCGCACTATTTCCTTCAATAAGAGATACTAATTCAGGAACCTTGCCCTGGATACTCCTGCAGTTTACCAATATTACGTTAACTTTTCCTGTTTTTGGTCTCTGAGGACGGACGTTCTTTATCAACGATGATAATGTCCTCTCTGGTACGCCGTCAGGTATTTTATCGTTTCGCCCAAGGGGGGGTCCCTCTAACCTAAAAAACCCCCGTGTGCACGCCACACGTACTCTGCTACCCTAGTAGCTGCTTCCGGTGTGTAGTGCACGCCTGACCTGTCTAGGGGGGCCCTACAGTTCTCCACCCAATAACGGAGGTCGATGAATTTGCAACCATTATAGTCGCAGAGTCGTCTGAGCCTCTGGTTTAGACCCTCCACACGGCTCCAAACCAGAGGACCGCGATCGACTCTGGGCACTATGCTGCAGATATTAAGCTCAGCTTGCACTCCGCGTGCGATGCTGGTTGTCTTCACCAAATCAGCCAGCCGCCGGAAGGAACCAAGGATGGCCTCAGAACCCAAGCGGCAGGCGTCATTCGTTCCGACATGTGCTACTATCTGCAGCCGGTCACACCCAGTGCGTTCAATAGCTGCCGGAAGGGCCTCCTCCACATTACGGACGAGACCCCCCGGCAACCACACCGAGTGCACACTGGCATTCTTCCCCGACCTACCCGCTATTTTCCTAAGGGGCTCCATAACCCGCCTAACGTTGGAGCTCCCTATAACTAATAGGCCCGCCCTCTGTGACTGTCGGGACCTTGCCGGATAATCGGCCACTGGCCCAACAGGCGAGGCATCCTGTGGTGGCTC
Source organism: Schistocerca serialis cubense (assembly GCF_023864345.2). Taxonomy (NCBI): domain Eukaryota; kingdom Metazoa; phylum Arthropoda; class Insecta; order Orthoptera; family Acrididae; genus Schistocerca; species Schistocerca serialis. The sequence continues at coordinate 345,367,530 of NC_064639.1, forward strand.
GGAAACGATGTCATCACCACTAGGAAGCACCCCGTACGTGTTGGAAAGGGGTAAGGCAGCTGCCACGCGGCCAGATCCCACCTTCGCCTTTCGGCCAGGCACGCGCGAGCCCACCACTGTCCGCCATTCACCCTGGAGTGATGGCTGACCGGTAAGATGCTCACTGCCGGAAGACGCAGCGACATCAGGGGTTCCATGTGATTCCAAGGCCACCGAAGTAGGCATAGGTCTCACCACAGTTGCCCCAACGCCACTACGAGCCGACGCCTGCGCCTCGAACTCGATGAGCCTAACAGACAAAGCCTCCACCTGCCCCCGAAGAGTGGCCAATTCTCCTTGCGTCCGCTCACAACAACCACAGTCCCTATACATGACTATGTTTACCCTACTCTATACGGTGACAAATTCCCAAGATAATCTTCTGATGAGCTACTCTGATAATCAAGAAACACTCACTGAAATACGAGACGCGAAAACTACGCTAGGTTTTCCCAGAAAAACTATTTAAAAGCTAAGCGCAGCAAATAAGTACAAAAACGCTTTATACAAACAGTACTCGCTGCTGCTGGTGCTCTCGCTCTGGCTGTCACAAGACAACTGCTGATTCAAGTGACTAGTGGCTAACGGCCGCGAAACAAACAAAAGACGGTTTTAGGGCGCTTTCTGTTCTAAACGATCAAGAAAACACTAAGAAATCTAACACGAAAACTACGTAAAGTTTTATCAAGAACTGTTAGTTACTATGCAGAGCAGATAAACACAAATAGAATCCCTTCCTTAGTGGAAGGTCGTAAACAAAATGCAAAATAAACGCTTTATACAAACAGTACTCGCTGCTGCTGGTGCTCTCGCTCTGGCTGTCACAAGACAACTGCTGATTCAAGTGACTAGTGGCTAACGGCCGCGAAACAAACAAAAGACGGTTTTAGGGCGCTTTCTGTTCTAAACGATCAAGAAAACACTAAGAAATCTAACACGAAAACTACGTAAAGTTTTATCAAGAACTGTTAGTTACTATGCAGAGCAGATAAACACAAATAGAATACCTTCCTTAGTGGAAGGTCGTAAACAAAATGCAAAATAAACGCTTTATACAAACAGTACTCGCTGCTGCTGGTGATCTTGCTCTGGCTGTCACAAGACAAGAGCATCGAGTGGATCAACACATGTGTATGAGTGAGTCTTGAGTTGAGGTAGACGGAAGCACTTCGCCAGAAGATGACGAGTAGGCAACTAATCGGAACGTTGTTGCAGGAATTTTCATAGCATTTGGGGATTGCCTGCTTGAAAACTAGGCAACCATGAAATAGCCGAACAGCGCATTTTTCAACAATGAGACAGTATCTGTATGCAGACTTATTAGGTAATAACCACAGGCTACCACAACATCAGAGATATTCATAAGGAAACGCAGCATTCACATGCAGTGTATTTATTCTTCCATATCTCTCATTATTGTCTCTTGGTTAAACAGGTAGCCAGTGTTCCTAATAATTATCAACAGTTCCATCAAATTATTTGACTGCGTTTCACTTTTATTTTCAAAACAGGCTGTACTTTTTTTACTTATTTGTAAACTGAAGAAAAATATCCCGCCCTTCCTTAAATTGTCAACATCAGTTTCGTGATTTGTAACGGATTCAGTTCTAACGTTATGAAGCTGTTTGGGAATACCAGAGAAATCTTAAACCCCGACAGCCGTATAGGAGAATGGAGCACCTTTTCTGCTGAATACGAATCGTTTCTCTATTAATGCACTACCTTGTTACCTCAGGACATTCCTTAAGGAAAAACTTCGCATTAGCGTGATGTGCACCGTAGTGTCCTGAAATCGTTGACTTGGTACAGGAACATCCGTGCTGTGTCGCTCAGATGTGCATTACACGTCTCTGGTGGAACTTATAATTTGATGAAAAGGTAGAATATTTATTTCAGACGGGCCATTTGGATGAATAATAGACTGGCTGCCGGCCGGTGTGGCCGTGCGGTTAAAGGCGCTTCAGTCTGGAACCGCGTGACCGCTACGGTCGCAGGTTCGAATCCTGCCTCGGGCATGGATGTGTGTGATGTCCTTAGGTTAGTTAGGTTTAATTAGTTCTAAGTTCTAGGGGACTGATGTTAAGTCCTATAGTGCTCAGAGCCAGCCATAGACTGGCTAAATTCGCTTATAGCCGTCCGAAAAGAACAAAGACTATTACGACACATTTTTCCAAAGAAAGAATGCAGTAGCGTGTTTCGACGGCGCCCTGTGCGTCTTGCATGAGTTCGATAACGCCATAAAAAGGCCGCTTTATGTTTAAACGGGCGTAATGGTCTCTCATATCGAAAATAAGCACCCTCATTTTCACGCCCCCAAAGTGGTGTGGTAATGTATTATTCATCGGCCACTTTAGTCACATCGACTTTCAGCAGCCTGTGCGTCTCAGAAGACGAACGAGCACTAAATTTTTTCTTTTCCGGTTTACATATTCCTCTGCTTCTCCATTAAAGGTATTGCTTTCGTTACATAACCGCCGGTTGTAGACAGACAGTGCAACCCAGTAAAAGGAGAAGTGATTTAAACGAATTGAGAAACGTACAAAAACAACGCATTTCATTGAATGCGAATTCATGAAGCCGCTGAGGTTTTTATGGCCTCAAACTAATTCCTGAAATGTTTAAAAAAACGTGAAACCACTGCACTTTCGTATAGAATTTTGTAACTGGGAAATACCTGGAATGAGAATGAGTAATATTATGAAAACTGATCGACATAAGGTGACAGCAACGAAAACGCGCAACAGTTCAGAGACTGTCCCTGAGAAAGTCCATATCTACAGATAACAAGGGCCATTATCAAGGAAGAGGGTAATTACCATTCATAAAAGAACGAGGTCGAGATGGAAATTACTCGGCGTGGCATTAAAAATTGTGTTAAGTCTGTCAAAAAGGGCTTATTTTCTGCATTTTTCTTAAGTCCCTGTAGCCAAAGGTTTTCAATGAACAGTTTCCATTTTTGAAACGCTCTCCGGGCAGGTTTGCAAAATACTTAACTTAGGCTGCCTTATCGACTCAATTGCTCTGAAAAAGTTTACGGCTTGATTTTTTTTTTTCTTTATTTAAGAAGTAGCGAGGTTCTTCCAATGACTAGCTTCGAATCTCTCAGGTGTAATCTATCTGAAGCACCTTCATCTGCAGATTTATTGTCCCAAGGAAAGAGAATGTGTTTCTTTTGCAGTGCGCGGTTTCCCAAACATCGGTCATGCCAAACCCAACTGGCGCTATTCTCACGGGATACACTGATTGCCATAGATCATAGTAGCAAGGTAGATGGTGTGGTTCTTGACTTCCGAAAAGCATATGACTCTGTACCAAACCAAACTTCACTGTAGGAAGTACAATCTTGTGCTTTATTATCTATTAAACGAAATTTGGAACTGGGCTGAGAATTTGTTCATAGGAAGGAAACAGCATGTTATCGTGGATTAAGAGTCGTCGACAAATGTACTCATAATTTCAGACGTATCTCATTGTAAGCGTACTGGAACCATGCTTTTCATATTACCTGCTAACGACCAGGCAGAAAATATAAATCGAAATCTCAGACTTTTTTGCAAATGATGGAGTTATCTGTAATGATGTAGCTTCTGAAAGAGCAGCAGAAGGGTCCAGTCAGATCTTGTTAAGATTTTAGAGTAGTGTGAAGAATGGACGCTTGATTTAAATATCCAGAAATTTAAACTATCGACTTCACAAAAATCAGAAGTGTATTACTCTACAATTTTAAATTTCAATGCGTCGCAACTGAAATCAGTCAACTCATACAAATACGTGGGTGCGACAGTATGTGGGTATAAGTCAGTTAGTTACAAGCGGAGCATACGGAAGATTTCAAAAAATGGTTCAAATGGCTCTGAGCACTATGGGACTTAACTGCTAAGGTCATCAGTCCCCTAGAACTTGAATTGCCCCCTCTGTTTATTGATTGGATAGCCACTGAATTGCTATTTATTTATTTAATGGGATAATAATAATTATTAAAAGGTGGCAATTTTATTTGAGCACTGGTTTTACTCTTTCGATTGTTGCGAGTCAGCGATAGTGCAATGCTGCTCGCTTTGGAAAATACACTTTTTATAAGAATTATTTGGTCCAGGAAACACTTTTACGATCACGGTTGCGATTCAGACGGTGTTCGCGTAATTGTACTGATTAAAAGTTATCGTTTCCGAAAGACGTAGGTTCGATTAAAGCTGTGTGCACTTTTGCGCGTATAATGAAAATATTCATAACACGTCGCGTAACAAAAAGGAACATGCGAATTACAACCGTGATCAAACGAAGAAAATATATGGTAACATAAATGTTCTTCGCTGTTATTCGGGACAGACTCAGATTAGACCTTGCAATTTTTAGTTCTAGGAAATCACAAGGCGTTACACTTTAGAGATATTTGTTTTGAATAACTTGTATTTACCTTCTCTCTCTCTCTCCTTTTTACAGCCTTTATGCCTTCACATCGATTAAGGAACTTTTCCTTCTCTACCGACCAGTACGAGAACAAAATTCAGGCTCAACAAAATGTCTTACATCGAATTATTACATGCTTAACCCTTAACAATCATATATAGTTTCGTAGTACAAACAATGCTAATTTATTCCGTGCACTAGAAAGTCTTTGATACACTGAACACAAAAATGAAAATAATAAAATTATAATTACATTTTTAATATCATGAATACTCTTTAAATCATGAAAATAAGGTTTGACATCGTCGGAATATTAATTTTCATCGTTGTAGCACTACAATCTTAGAATTTCTTAAACCCAACTAACCTAAGGACATCACACACATCCATTCCCGAGGCAGCATTCGAACCTGCGAACGTAGCGGTCTCGCGATTCCAGACTGTAGCGCCTATAACGGCAGATTTCAGTCGACTGGTATTTACTCGAAACAATTAGTCAACAAAGGAAGTTACTTGCCTGTGCGACAGAATAATGCCAGAGTTTGAACGACACATGCCTATTCGAGCAAACAGTAGATATTCACGGTATACAAAGAAGAGCAGCACGGATGGCCTCACTGATTATAAATTCACTGCAGAGCGACAAGCAACATTTCGTATCCGGGAGTGTGTCAATATATTACATCCCCTATGTTTCGTCCCCATAGGAACGGCGGCTTAAGAAACTATACCTCACTCGTTCCATAGGCGAATGGAAAGTGCAGATATGGTTCATAGCGGTTTCGAAGTATGTATGGAGTGTATATTCTAGCCAATGAGACGTAAGTAATATTCTTCAGCATGTCGCTCTTGGCTAGGAAGTAACTGATAGGAAGGTATTTCCGTAGGATGAAATCGATGCCTGTTCCTTTTCTGAAAGTCCCACAGGAACAGAAAGTTTGTAATCGTTGTGTATTGCCAGTTTCGGAATATTGTTGCGGAACACGAATTTTAAACGCCTTTACTGTGAAAAAGGGTCACTGTGAACTGCACAGTAACCAGAGGAGAGATGCTTGATGGAATTTACCAGAAGCGTCAGGAAAACGAAGAAGTTACTTTAGTTTTTTTTTCTGTCTCATGTTAATCAATGTCGTTTTCCCTTTAATTCCATTCTGTATTTGTTCAAACCATTTTCTTTCAGTCGAGGATGTTTGTGTGACTCTTCTCCACATCGAAGTTATAATTGTTTTCTCTTCTTGTTATCCCAGAGTCTGTCCTTCATAACCATGTCTTAAAGTGCTCCAAATAAATGTCTTGGTGGATCTGTTTATTGTTTCTATATTAAGGCTGTTGTTTATTAATAAATTGCTAGTCACTGTAATCCATCTTTTAAAATCGATTACAGTTCTGTGGTCATCAGCTACTATACTACTCAAATTTGTATCTCATTCCACAAAAAAGAAATTAATATGTTATTAATTTGTTTTAGAACTCAGGAAAATGCTGATGGAGTGTTCTCCGGGAACCTTAAGTGCTCGGAAGTCGGCATGAATCAGCGTGACCACACCAGGAACCGAAATTGAAAACCACAACTGAACCGATTAGTAACGACGTATTACAAATTCTACTGCGAATAGTCTGATGTAATTAACTGGATTACCTGTTTGCTGGTTGTCAGGCTTCGATAAGTTTAGTGACGGCGGAGCGTATTTGTATTAAATATAATGCAACAAATAATTTGCATTATGTTGAATAACGTGAATCTGGCTTCATATAATAAATTTAGACTGCAAAGTTTCGATTTTCCTGTAATGTGAAAATCTGCACGTAATGGAGCGTGGTTGGCATGCAAATTGACAGGTCATCAGACTGATCACCCTTTAACATCATTTACCTTTTCGTATCATTAGTGACGAAAGGTAACAGCAGTGATTTACTAATGAAACTTGAGCAAAAATTGCTATTACTAATACCAGATAATTTAGATGTAATTGCAAGAATGCTTAGGTTACACGCTAAACTGGTAAATGGAAGACTTGCAGAAGAGATCTACAAAGGAATGTCGTAATTCAGATCAGTGCTTGCTGTTAGAACGTTATAGCAACATCTTAAATTCACTTTATTTACCTTCATTGCCTCTTGAATGGCGTTGACATTATTGGTAAAAACACTGGAACACCCGTTCAGTTGTTACATTTTGGAGGTTTACCTTCATATAACACGTTACATACGAGTCGTAGTAGTAGCTATTACACTACCACACTTCTTCTACCTTTTATGCTTTTTGCGTTAATGTGAAAGTCCAAAACAACTGTTATGTTTGAAGAACTGTTTCCAGGACAACCATTACTATGCACATTTTAGTGTTTCCATCAGTAACACATGGCGTGTTTAGAATTTGCTTAAACAACTAGAATCCAATATGCACCCGATAGTTCGAACAAGCAGCAGTTGCAGAATTATAGTTTTTCAAACAAGTTGTGATTTAAATAAAGTTCATTAATTTTAACTTTACTCGTAAATGTTGTATCATTACGTCAGCGATTACAAAGATCACACTGTATGAATTTTATTTTGCTTCACACTACTGATGTTCGTGTTGATCGTGCTGTGGTGGTAGGCTGAAGGTTGCAGCAGGATGATCGGATGCCAAAGATTTGGTTAAGATGGCGTTGTCAAGTGAGATTAGACTCAAGTGAACAATTAGATTTTAGGGAGGAAAGTTCATCACCGAACAGCAGGTATGATAATTCACCCAGAGTTTTTTGCCTCTCATGTATGTCTCATACAGCATCGTACCGTAGGACAGCATGAAACAATCTTGATATTGGATTACAGCTCCCTAGAGAAAACTCGAAAGAAAGTTTAATTAGATTGTAAAGAACAGTTATTTTCTTTATATTGAACACACTAAAATTTTGAATTCTTGGCGCATGGTATAGATTCGGATTTTACCTTGAGGGAAGACGATTCACATATATTTCACGTTTTAAAGTGTCATTTCTGTTTGCATAGCTTTCAGTTACTAAATTTCGTTATGATCTAGTACTTGAAGTAAAGTCATTACTTTATTTAAAACCTATAACACGCACATATTTAGTGTCGCTGCAGCAAGTCCTTTTGGTTGAAACGAGCATTCTCAGTTAACAATGCCAGCGCCAACTGATCTAAAATGAAAAATGGACAAAAGCAGTAACGACCTTCATTATTACCAAACTTTTTAGATGTAATTACAAAGATGCTTACGTGCTAAGCTGCTACAAGAGAGAGAACCAAAAAATCAGTGGCAAAAGATAGAATGCGAATCTGGCCTCTCTCAGTTGCAAAGGAATGTCGTAATTCACATCAGCTATTGCTTTAGGAATGTGACAGCAGCGTCTTAATTTCACTTTGATATTAAAATATTTACTTACAAGGAGAAAAATGAATTTACCAACGTCAGAACTTTTCGTACATCAGTATTTTACTTCCTATCTTAATGTTCGCTGTTAGTTCTCTGTTAGATTTACCTATCAAAATCATTTTAAATTTTTGACAAATACTTCAATTTTTTCACAATATTCTAAAACTACCATACCATCAGCAAATCAATAAAATACATTGGTTTACAACTGATCGTTATCCCTTTTGTGCCACTTTTCCTAGTTTGTATTGGACCTTCTATAATTAAATAAAATAAGGACAGAGATAGACGATATCTTTGTAGTACACCTATTCTTATCCTAGCCTCTTTCATAGTGTGAGATCTATTTGTCTATTCCACTTTTTGTGTTAGTTAAAAACCAGTATCGTAACTCTTCACCCTGTTTCAGCTTTCCAAACATTATCTATTAGTCAACTCTTCAAAAAGCTCTCTCTAAATCAATGAATGCAGCATCAGATTTCCTACTCATCTCATTTATTCTTTGTAATATCGTTTGTAGTGCCAATGCAGCTTCCCTGGTTCATTTTCAGTTCCTAAATCCCACTACTCTTCTTTCATAAACTTCTAATTTATTCTTTCCTTACAGATATTGAGTAGAATATTCGTTCAGTGATGATTATTTCTTCCATTACCAACAGTATATCTCACTGCGCTTGAGTCTAGTACCACCGCAGTGGTGTGCGTCGCTGACTTCGGCTACTAAGGTGACTAGCCTGTTGATTTCTTTTGATAAAACCTCATAATATAATGTTTCGATATTAACTAGAAATAACTGAAAAAGAAACCACTTCTGGTCATATGTCAACATGATAGTTTACTCTTCTTTCAAGCTAGGAATACGCCTTCAGTGTATGTGCAACAATTTTTAATGTACTTATAATGTAAAAATGAGGAGGTGCTTCCTACTCATAACCTACTGTCCAGTTATACGACGCATAGTTACGCAGTTGCATTACACCGATTCTTGAAAGCAATTTCCATTCATTTTCTGAAAGACTTTGAAATGCAGGGCTATTTCCATGCAGTACAGGCCTTTTTCCTATTGTACTGGGAACTGCCTGATACTGCCCTATACATTGTTACGGACTGCTTGGACATTAGTGGACGAGTCGGCGACCAATGAACCGTCAGAGAGTTAATATCACGTTTCTCATTTGCGTTGGCTGCCGCTCTAATGAAATGGAAATTTACTGAATATTCCGTTTCAGTAAACAGCGGGGCCACCGTAATAGGGAGCAGCGGACATTTGACCAACAGAAGTGGACAGCAATGGACAGTTGTCGAAAGAATGGGTACTTGCTTTCCTGCAAGCATTTGTGTATATTTGTGGAGAAATCAGGCTAAAACTTGTGATAAAATGATTCTTTCTGAAGATATGGGAAACTTTCGTTAAGCAGTTGCAACAAAATTAACAGCAATCAGTGACAAAAGCATATTTGTAAATTAAACTTCGAAATAAAGGCAAAAGAAGAATACTGTCCACTAACGTCGCTACCAAATCTTATATTCTGGCATGGTCTCGTGAAATACATTTACTAGAATTTAAACGATATAATGTGGGTACAGTTGCCTGTGGTCCTATGACCTTACGTTATAGACGCTACTGTTGTTTTCTCAACTAAACAACGTCTGTATTTGAGTATTCATAGACATTATCCGCGCTAATGCAGTCCAGGGGATGATGTAAGAATGGCCTTTACGATGATATTTTCACTGGGCTCTAGCTGCAACGATACGGTACCTTACGGGTGATTACAGTCATATAAATTATTTTTCCAGCTTTGTTTGATACTAGACGAGTACCCAGCTTTCCACAGGTATGTATTTATTATTGTCTTCTATTAATCCGTCTCCTCCTCCTCTTCTCTCTCTCTGTGCATTGGCTCCTCCCTCCTCTGTCTGTCCATCCCCACTTTTCTTCTCTGTCTATGTCTTCCTATCCCACCTCTCTGTCCAGCTCCTCCTCTTCCCTTTCTCTGTCCATTTCCTCCTCAATCTGTCCATCTCCTCCTTACTCCTCTCCATCTTGTGATTCCCCCTGTCGTAGCGGCTCCTTATTAGTTAGAGGGCCTGCACAGCAGACAAGCAAGGTGAGAGGCCAACCTGCCTTCAAGAGCTCTGATCAAGGCATCGCCAGTGTACGTAAACATCAACAGACTTTCCGCATAAACACGGCAATACTTCGTGAAAAGCCATGTGACAGAGATCCACCAATTGGAAGAAATGTGACTACGTGTAGCACTCTGCCGAATCGATGTTATAAGCATGCCAGTAGAGTCAGAACGGCAGTGTGTACCTACAGCTGGGACAGCTCCGTCCAATATCTACGCCAGTTCTAGCCTAGTAGACACTCGCTGTAGCCTTCAGTAGAAAGTTGTATCTTGTTGGGCGTAATGCCACATTGTAATTGTGTAGCGTAATATTTTGGTTATTATTTCTTTTCATTGTCTTGTAATCTCCTCTGGATTTTGCCACCACAATAATTGTTGTGTTTTCTTGTTGTGCTTGCGTTTGGAAATTAGTGTACACCAAGAAAGCGTTTTAGTAAAATAAAGTGTCCTCAAATTTGATCGTTAGTTCTTTCCTGCCGACCACAGTATACTACATGCCCTTTCTCTGTCCATACCACCCTCTCCCGTCGACCTATCCATTTCAGCCCCCTTCTCTGTCAGTCTCCTCTTCCCCCCTAACAGGGTCCATCTCCTTATTTCCCCTCTCTGTTCATTTCCAACTCTCCCCTTCTCTCTCCACATTATCATCCCCCCACCCCCGTAGAGGCTGGTGGCTCTTATCTCCTCAATGTTTACTTCCAGATCGTTTAATGATGTGTACCTAATTTGACTGAAATCGATCCAAAAGGTCGGGATGAGCTTTTTACCCGTGTATTTTCCGGCGTACGCACATGCAAAATATATTTCACATACATTTTAAGTTTTGCGTCTGTTTTTGTACACATATTTCACATGTATCTCTAGCAAATTTCGCCTTGGAGTTTCATTTTCACTCTACTCAGTTTTTATGACGTCGTATCTGCAGAACTACGTGTATTATGTAATTTTTCAAGTATATCCAGTGGTGTATGTGTTTACTGTCTGCAGAGTGTGTTGTGAATAGAGTTAGTACTAAAGAAAAGAAGAAATGCAGACGATAAACGGGTATTCATTGGACAAATATATTATACTAGAACTGACATGTGACTACATTTTCACGCAATTTGGGTGCATAGATCCTGAGAAATCAATACCCAGAACACCCACCTCTGGTCGTAATAACGGCCTTGATACGCCTGGGAATTGAGTCAAACAGAGCTTGGATGGCGTGTACAGGTACAGCTGCCCATGCAGCTTCAACACGATACCACAGTTCATCAAGAGTAGAGACTGGCGTATTGTGACGAGCCAGTTGCTCGGCCACCATTGACTAGACATTTTCAGTTGGTAAGAGATCTGGAGAATGTGCTGGCCAGGACAGCAGTCGAACATTTTCTGTATCCAGAAAGGCCCGTACAGGACCTGCAACACGCAGTCGTGCATTATCCTGCTGAAATGTAGGATTTCGCAGGGATCGCAGGGATCGCAAGGATCGCAGGGATCGAATGAAGGGTAGAGCCACGGGTGGTAACACATCTGAAATGTAACGTCCACTGTTCAAAGCGCTGTCCATACGAACAACAGGTGACCGAGACGTGTAACCAATGGGACCCCAATACCATCACGCTGGGTGATACGCCAGTATGGCGATGACAAATACACGCTTCCATTGTGCGTTCACCGCGGTGTCGCCAAACACAGATGCGACCATCATGACACTGTAAACAGAACCTGGATTCATCCGAAAAAATGAGGGTTTGCCATTCGTGCACCCAGGTTCGTCGTTGAGTACACCATCGCAGGCGCTCCTGTCTGTGATGCAGCGTCAAGGGTAACCGTAGCAATGGTGTCCGAACTGATAGTCCATACTGTTGCAAACGTCGTCGAACTGTTCGTGCAGATGGTTGTTGTCTTGGAAACGTTCCCATCTGTTGACTCAGGGATCGAGGCGTGGCTGCACGATCCGTTACAGCCATGAGGATAAGATGCCTGTCATCTCGACTGCTAGTGATACGAGGCCGTTGGGATCCTGCACGGCGTTCCGTATTACCCTCCTGAACCCACCGATTCCATATTCTGCTAAAAGTCATTGGATGTCGACCTACGCGAGCAGCAATGTCGCGATACGATAAACCGCAATCGCCATAGCCTACAATTCGACCTTTTTCAAAGTCGGAAACGTGATGGTCGTCATCTCTCCTACTTACACGAGGCATCACAACAACGTTTCACCAGACAACGCCGGTCAACAGCTGTTTGTGTATGAGAAATCGGTTGGAAACTTTCCTCGTGTCAGCTCGTTGTAGGTGTCGCCACCGGCGTCAACCTTGTGTGAATGCTCTGAAAAGCTAATCATTTGCATATCACAGCATCTTCTTCCTGTCGGTTAAATTTAGCGTCTGTAGCACGTCATCCTCGTGGTGTAGCAATTTTAATGGCCAGTAGTGTAATTTCGCGGTACATTCGACGGTATACTTCAATACTGTATGTATGATGTGTCGGGAATACAGTTAATAGTAAAGAAGTAAGAAATTAATGCTTCATGCGACGGTTTTACTAAATGGGCTGCTAGGAAATGAAATGGACTCCAGTCCATCACTCCTCGTTATCGGGCTGTATGGCAGGCGACAGTCAAGTTGGTATCACACCGCTGCCCTGGGTGTCTCCAGGCGAGTTTCGCTAATCATAGGGATTCAGTTCGAAGCGAGACGCATCGCTGAAGACAATTGTACTCCATTCAATGACATTCCAAGCCGAAGACGTGTCTAGATACATCCTAGACAGTAATGTGATACGAACCCGACTGTCACTCGACATGCGGTTCGACAACCAGGAGAAATGGTCTGTGGTACTATTTCTCTTCATAGCAGGACCCCTTTGGTTGTCATCTGCGGCACCATCAAAGCTCAGTGGTACGTCGGTGGTATTCTACGCCCTGTTTTGTTGCCCTTCTTGGCAACCCACCTTGGGCGCACATTTCAGCAAGATAATGCCCGTCCCCACAGCGCAAGCTTTTCCATTGCTTGTCTTCGTGCTTGCCAAACCGTACCGTGACCAGAAAGATTACAGGATCTCTCCCCAATTGAGAACGTTTGGAACACTGTGGGCAGAGCCCTCAAATCAGCCCCGGATTTTAATGACCTGACGTGCCAATTGTACAGTATTTGGCAGAACATGATTCGGGAGGACAACCAACAACACTGTCAATCAGTGCCAAGCCGAATAACTGCTTGCATAAGGGCCAGAGGTAGACCAACACAAAATTAACTTGCTCAATTAGTGAAGCTATTTTCCTCATATAAATCCTGGAATTGTAATCAATAGCTTGCCTGTATATATACATCACATCGAACAATGTCCGTCCCATTCGGATAATTCCATCATGGCGCTTCGCTGTTTTAAAATTTTATTTTTCTGTGTATTTGGACAAGACTACTCTCCCTTGAAACGCCGTACACTTATACAGTGATGGCGTTTAGAGGTGTTGCAGGTTGTCGGGGATTTAAGTAGTAACGGAGTCGACTGACTCTTTTAGCTGTGTTCTTCTGTGGACATTGAATTTCATAGAATACACGGGGATGCTTTTGATTTCACTGTTGCTATGATGCCGGATGGTGTGCAGTCACTTGCGCAGGTCCAGCGTTGGCTGTTAATTATCGTATGGCAACGAAACATTGTAGACATTATAATGCGTTAATGGCGAAGGATTCAGGCCGGAAAAAAATTAGTTGCAGTCTTGGCCATCAGTGCAAATCTTTCGCTGTACAGTATCTCGTCGACGTCTCCCATGATCATATTGAACAAACTGTGTATGAGGTGATTCGTAATAAAAATCAGCGTTGTGTCTTTCTCACTTTTTTTACCTTTTCGCCCTAGTCCCGTTTCTAATTATTTGCTTGTGGACACATTTTTGTACGTATTTCTTGCATTCACAGCGCCAGATTTGCACCTGTTAGCCAAACCTGGAACTAAATTTTTTTCCCGCGTAAATGTTGGTTGCTTTGGGGAAAGAGACCAAACAGCGAGGTAATCGGTCTCATCAGATTAGGGAAGGATGGGGAAGGAAGTCGGCCGTGCCCTTTCAAAGGAACCATTCCAGCATTGGCCTGGAGCGATATAGGGAAATCGCGGAAAACCTAATTCAGAATGGCCGCACGTGGGAATGAACCGTCGTCTTCCCGAGTGCGAGTCCAGTGTGCTAACCACTGCACCAACTCACTCGGTGTCCCAGCGTAAATGGATTCTGCTTTGGCGCATTAGAATATCTATCAAATTTTGCTGCCACGCGATAGCTACGGTCCGCACTCGGCCTCTGTGAGTAGCTGCAACTTAATCATAGCCACCCAGTACTTTGCTGTAAACAGTGCCGTTTACTGAATTTATAATATTATTTCATAATTAATGAGCCGTTAAGTCTACTGACATGCTTCGATGTACAAGTTCAGGCAACCGATAGCAAAAGGAGCGAATAAATGATTTGCTTTTGGTACTGCTGGTGTGTTCCGGATCTCCATGTTACTGGTCAAACGCCTTTGTTCCCGTGTCAAGAGCCTCACGTAACTATACTTAGCAGTTAGTAAAAGTGTTTTATATTCTTTATCATGCGATTATTTCAGAGAAAAGTGTTCGATTATTGACCATATTAATTTACGTAAAAACCGCGTTTTAGATGGCGTAGGTTTAGTGTAACGACTGGTTTCGGCCGTGTTAGAGAATTTTGAGATATAAAACACCGATTATATGGTAGCTGTCTCTGGTATCCGCCAATGAGCTCCATGCCACTGATGGTTACCATCCTCTTCCGTATTTTAGATCTGACCATTGCCTAATTTAGCGGAAGCCGGTAATATCAGAAAACCAGGTCGGTGTTTTCATTCTTGCAGGACAAATGTGCCTTTTGGTAACCCAGCCAATTGTTGTATTCAGTCTGCAATTAAATTAAGAAAAAAGCTCTTTCCACATAACTTTTCTTTTGAGCATTATTACTTGCATGCTGTAGCTTTCTGTAAAGGTGGGGTACATTTTGGGTTGGTATTTCTGTAGACGTGGAGCTTAATTTAATAATTATCTTATTTAGCATCAACAATTTCATTTAACATAACAGAGGCTACTTACAATAAAGTAATATAACTTTCTATTCTTTTGACAACAATAGAACAAGGCCAAACAGAGGACAAATTCAGTCTGGCCATACAACGGACCACAAGACAACAGCATAAGGATTTAAAATGACTACCTCTCTACCTCAATCAGAAATGACAACAGAAAACTTACAACTAACTACACCTATTTCTATTTGTAACACAACAACTCTGTGGCCTACCAAATCCTTTTCTTGCAGTTTTACTTTTCGATGTATAAGGAGGCACGCTAGATCACTCAGGGCGACGCAATATTGTCAGAGAATATGGTGAACTGGAAGTTGCATTGCCGTTGGGCGCGCAAGTCGAGTCGCGCTGCGTTTCTTTCCTTTTTTTCAGAAATGGTCGTAAAGTAGTGGTGATAAAGTACGTAAGGGCTCGGTGCACAATTGGTGAGGACGGGTGAAGTATATGGCATTAAATAAGCACAGTATAACTACCGCATGAGCATGCAAATTACCATGAAGAGTATTGTGCGCCCAATTTCATTTGTTACGGAGCTATAAGAAAAAGAGGCTGTACCACACATTATCAAGGAACAATGCCTTACATTGGACGACATCTCTATCTGAAGTAAGATCAAACTAACTACTTTGTCAGATTTGTAAAAGCGCCGTAGTTCACCGCCGTAGTGTACCGGGCGAGGTGGCGCAGTGGTTAGCACACTGAACTCGCATTCGGGAGGACATTTGTTCAATCCCGAGTCCGGCCATCCTGATTTAGGTTTTCCAGGATTTCCCTAAATTGCTTCAGGCAAATGCCGGGATCGTTCCTTTGAAAGGGCACGGCTGACTTCCTTCCCTAATCAGATGAGACTGATGACCTCGCTGTCTGGTCTCCTTCCTCAAACAACCCAAACCCTCATTTTGTGTTAGAGTAATACCGAATTCCACTAAAGTTTCTAACTTTAGTTTTACCTAAGTAATACACATACTATCCAATACTGACGATTCGAGAGAATCCTAATGACCGAGAAACTATTACAGTGTTTTTATCGATGAAATAATAGTAATTAAAATATCAGTTGTTTGCAGAACAGTAATTAATGTAAGCGCTTCAGTCAAGTAAACAGTAGGTGTAATCTAAAAGACAGTGCTTAATAACGTAAAATTCAGTAAAACATAATTTTTTGTAGTACTTTTTCAAGGATAAATAAGTTTTCATTTTTACGCGACTGCAATCAGTCAGAATTTTTTTTTTAGCCAAAATAGTAGTAATTGCACAAAGTGAATAGCAGTAACTATTAATGAATAGTAATACAAGTCGAAGTTACAAGAAACCAATGACTCAGTAAAATCATATCACGAACTCCGCCATTCTTTTACAATCGAAACGTTGAATTTGCAATTTAAGTAACTGCACACAAAGGAAAGTGATTATTCAATGATACTATATCGTTACAATGGATTTTAAGTTGCATTACAGTATTCAGTACAAATAACTCTTCGAGTAAAATTAAATACAGTAAGCATTACATTGAGTGCCGTCAGAAATTTTTACATTGACTTGACTGTTTACTAGTAATGAGATCTTGTTATTATTTGTTTATTACTAGCTGATTACCATGAGCTGCTACCTAAGTGAGAGGAATTTGTTCACCGTGAAATATCTGTCTGAAATCACGCTAGAGCAATATTTACGTTTTGTGCTGTTTTCGCCTTGCAACAATAGCAAGAATATTTATGTAAGTTTTTCACAGGAAGTGTAATGACAGCAATTACGCTCACGTAATGAGCTGGTGACCTTTAATTTTCTTTAATTCATTAACTAAACTCATAATATTTTTCTAATTTAACAAACTAGTATAGATCTATCGAGCCAAACTTTACGTTCGTTTAACCTTAACCGAGGTTTTATTTCTTGTCGTCACTGCTGGAACAACAGAGCATTGGCGATTTACTTATAACGGCACCTCCATTTCATGGGTTTCAAATATTTTTCGGGGTACATGCCTTCCTGCGCAACGGGGGACTTCATGTGCACGATCCCCTTAAATCCTAATTAGTGAGAGTGTAGTGTGTTGTTATATACTATTATTAGCGACTCCCGACAACTAAGGCACCAGCTGGAAACAACACTGCCAAGCTATACACGCTCATGTCTGAATAGCATCTTATACTACACACGAACCATGGACCTTGCCGTTGGTGGGGAGGCTTGCGTGCCTCAGCGATACAGATAGCCGTACCGTAGGTACAACCACAACGGAGGGGTATCTGTTGAGAGGCCAGACAAACGTATGGTTCCTGAAGAGGGGCAGCAGCCTTTTCAGCAGTTGCAAGGGCAACAGTCTGGATGATTGACTGATCTGGCCTTGTAACAATAACCATAACGGCCTTGCTGTGCTGGTACTGCGAGCGGCTGAGAGCAAGGGGAAACTACGGCCGTAATTTTCCCGAGGGCATGCAGCTTTACTGTATGATTAAATGATGATGGCGTCCTCTTGGGTAAAATATTCCGGAGGTAAAATAGTCCCCCATTCGGATCTCCGGGCGGGGACTACACAAGAGGATGTCGTTATCAGGAGAAAGAAAACTGGCGTTCTACGGATCGGAGCGTGGAATGTCAGATCCCTTAATCGGGCAGGTAGGTTAGAAGATTTAAAAAGGGAAATGGATAGGTTAAAGTTAGATATAGTGGGAATTAGTGAAGTTCGGTGGCAGGAGGAACAAGACTTCTGGTCAGGCGACTACAGGGTTATAAACACAAAATCAAATAGGGGTAATGCAGGAGTAGGTTTAATAATGAATAGGAAAATAGGAATGCGGGTAAGCTACTACAAACAGCATAGTGAACGCATTATTGTGGCCAAGATAGATACGAAGCCCACACCTACCACAGTAGTACAAGTTTATATACCAACTAGCTTGCAGATGACGAAGAAATTGAAATGTATGATCAAATAAAAGAAATTATTCAGATATGGAAGGGAGACGAAAATTTAATAGTCATGGGTGACTGGAATTCGAGTGTAGGAAAAGGGAGAGAAGGAAAAGTAGTAGGTGGATATAGATTGGGGGTAAGAAATGAAAGAGGAAGCCGCCTGGTAGAATTTTGCACAGAGCACAACATAATCATAACTAACACTTGGTTTAAGAATCATGAAAGAAGGTTGTATAAATGGAAGAGTCCTGGAGATACTAAAAGGTTTCAGATAGATTATATAATGGTAAGATAGAGATTTAGGAACCAGGTTTTAAACTGTAAGACATTTCCAGGGGCAGATGTGGACTCTGACCACAATCTATTGGTTATGACCTGTAGATTAAAACTGAAGAAACTGCAAAAAGGTGGGAATTTAAGGGGATGGGACCTGGATAAACTGAAAGAACCAGAGGTTGTACAGAGTTTCAGGGAGAACATAAGGGAACAATTGACAGCAATGGGGGAAAGAAATACAGTAGATGAAGTATGGGTAGCTTTGAGGGATGAAGTAGTGACGACAGCAGAGGATCAAGTAGGTAAAAAGACGAGGGCTAGTAGAAATCCTTGGGTAACACAAGAAATATTGAATTTAATTGATGGAAGGAGAAAACATAAAAATGCAATAAATGAAGTAGGCAAAAAGGAATACAAGCGTCTCAAAAATGAGATCGACAGGAAGTGCAAAATGGCTAAGCAGGGATGGCTAGAGGACAAATGTAAGGATGTAGAGGCATATCTCACCAGGGGTAAAATAGATACTGCCTACAGGAAAATTAAAGAGACCTTTGGAGGCAAGAGAACCACTTGTATGAAAATCAAGAGCTCAGATGGAAACCCAGTTCTAAGCAAAGAAGGGAAAGCAAAAAGGTGGAAGGAGTATATAGAGGATCTATACAAGGGCGATGTACTTGTGGACAATATTATTGGAATGGAAGAGGATGCAGATGAAGATGAAACGGGAGATACGATACTGCGTGAAGAGTTTGACAGAGCACTGAAAGACCTGAGTCGAAACAAGGCCCCCGGAGTAGACAACATTCCATTAGAACTACTGACGGTCTTGGGAGAGCCAGTCCTGACAAAACTCTACCATCTGGTGAGGAAGATGTATGAAACACGCGAAATACCCTCAGACTTCAAGAAGACTATAATAATTCCAATCCCAAAGAAAGCAGGTGCTGACAGATGTGAAAATTACCGAACAATCAGTTTAATAAGCCACAGCTGCAAAATAATAACACGAATTCTTTACAGACGAATGGAAAAACTAGTAGAAGCCGACCTCGGGGAAGATCAGTTTGGATTTCGTAGAAATACTGTAACACGTGAGGCAATACTGACCCTACGACTTATCTTAGAAGAAAGATTAAGGAAAGGCAAACCTACGTTTCTAGCATTTGTAGACTTAGAGAAAGCTTTTGACAATATTGCCTGGAATACTCTCTTTCAAATTCTAAAGGTGGCAGGGGTAAAATACAGGGAGCGAAAGGCTATTTACAATTTGTACAGAAACCAATGGCAGTTATAAGAGTCGAGGGGCGTGAAAGGGAAGCAGTGGTTGGGAAGGGAGTAAGACAGGCTTGTAGCCTCTCCCCGATGTTATTCAATCTGTGTATTGAGCAAGCAGTAAAGGAAACAAAAGAAAAATTCGGAGTAGGTATTCAAATCCATGGAGAAGAAATAAAAACTTTGAGGTTCGCCGATCACATTGTAATTCTGTCAGAGACAGCAAAGGACCTGGTACAGCAGTTGAATGGAATGGACAGTGTCTTGAGAGGAGTATATAAGATGAACATCAATAAAAGCAACACGAGGTTCATGAAATGTGGGAGAATTAAGTCGGGTGATGCTGAGGGAATTAGATTAGGAAATGAGACACTTAAAGTAGTAAAGGAGTTTTGCTATTTGAGGAACAAAATAACTGATGATGGTCGAAGTAGAGAGGATATAAAATGTAGACTGGCAATGACAAGGAAAGCGTTTCTGAAGAAGAGAAATTTGTTAACATCGAGTATAGATTTAAGTGTCAGGAAGTCTTTTCTGAAAGTATTTTTATGGAGTGTTGCCATGTATGGAAGTGAAACATGGACATTAAATAGTTTGGACAAGAAGAGAATAGAAGCTTTCGAAATGTGGCGCTACAGAAGAATGCGATTAGATGGGTAGATCACATAACTAATGAGGAAGTATTGAATAGGATTGGGGAGAAGAGAAGTTTGTGGCACAACTTGACCAGAAGAAGTGATCGGTTGGTAGGACATGTTCTGAGGCATCAAGGGATCAGCAATTTAGTACTGAAGGGCAGCGTGGAGGGTAAAAATCGTAGAGGGAGGCCAAGAGATGAATACACTAAGCAGATTCAGAAGGATGTGGGTTGCAGTAGGTACTGGGAGATGAAGAACCTTGCACAGGATAGAGTAGTTTGGAGAGCTGCATCAAACCAGTCTCAGGACTGAAGACCACAACAACAACAACTATACACATATGAGAAATCATTACATATATGATAATTCATACACATAAGGCAACAAGAAGACAAAAATAATGCACAGGAATGAACCACAGATTGAGCCACAAGAATTCAATATACAATAAACTCTCAAAACCACTGAATAGACAACTGCTCATGCTTGTCGAAAACACAATCAAATTCTGTTTAATTTACATTATTAAGCTCATTGTGTATCATGAGACAATTACTCCTGCTCTGCACCACAACACATATTTCCATTCACCCAAAGTGCCAGTAAATACAAAAAGCTCCTTATTCGGCATTCGCAGACTATCCTCCGGGAAGTTATCTTATAAACAGCTACAGCAGACGACGTTTACGCTCAACACGGTGCACCACTTCAATCACAAAGCCACCAGGTTAACACCATCAGTTACGAAAGCTGGGCAGTACACCTAATGACCATCGGAAACCATTCCTTATCCTCATCTGAAACGGCTGTGCATCCTGCTAGGTGAAGGCAGGAACCGCTCTCAAGGTTGTTGTTCACACGGAAGCCCCATCTGCGCCACCCATCGCCACACCTGACAACGGTTCCGCAAACACTAGTTCTTGAGACCCCACAGACTTGGCTCCGCCCAAGACTCGCTACTTCGTGTCACTCCAGCAACTGACTCCGAAATCGTCAGGCTCTTATGCTGTACAGTCCCAGACTGCATATCGTTGTCTATCTCCAAGCGCAACAAGAGATTCCAGCCTCAGCTCGTGCTGGCTGCCAACGACGCGATCCTGGCACTGAGCCCGGGCATAGTGCTGTGTTATGACGTGGGGCGTTCAGTAAGTAATGCTACACTTTTCTTTTCTCGGCCATTTCTGGTGGAAAAAATGCGGAATTTGCTGTGGGATTTCGTGGAATATTCCCGCTTCAGCTCATATAGTTTCGCAAAGTGCCAATAGGTAACGCCGCCGTACGTAGCCTTCAAACTGGCGTCTGTAACGAGGTACTTTTCAAGCTGAGAGCTGTCACTGGGTTTCTCTTGGTGGAAAACCAGAGCGTCGTATTCACAGGCGCTCGCAGAATGTGTGCGGTAACTTGACAATGAACAAAAGCACAATGAGTAGTTGGGTGCAACAGCTGTCATCATTGCAACAAGCCGACCGGCTGCACACAGCTGCACACAACTGTGACTCCTGCGGTGTTGGAACGTGTGGACACGCTCATTCGAGGTGATTGACGGATCAAAATCGAACACCTCAACTAGACGTCTCTCAAAAATGTTTCAAATGGCTCTAAGCACTGTGGGACTTAACATCTGTCATCAGTCCCCTAGACTTACTTAAACCTAACTAATCTAAGGACACCACACACATCCGTGCCCGAGGCAGGATTCAAACCTGCGACCGTAGCAGCAGCGCAGTTCCGGACTGAAGCGCCTACAACCGCTTCTCCACAGCGGCCGTCTATATGTCTTTGTTGGTAGTGCTGACACACTCGTTCATCAGTTGGGCGTGTACCCGCTGGGTTTCTCACTGCCTAACAGAAGACCACAAAGAGCAGTGAAGGATCATCTGTTTCACCAATTAATGATGCAGTCCACGGGGAGCAATATGTGGAGGATGGGGTTGTTGGTGCAGCAAGGCGTACGCTCCGACGTCTACCAGTAAAGTGGAATCAGGTGGGGGCAATAAGGTGGCGTTAAAGCCATCGCATTGAACGGAGATTATGTTGAAAAATGCGGTTTCGTTCCCAGAAGACTACATTCCATTATCCTTGGTTCAAGAATCATGAAAGAAGGTTGTATACATGGAAGAATCCTGGAGATACTAGAAGGTTCTGAGGCATCAAGGAATGGACAGTGTCTTGAAAGGAGGGTATAAGATGAACATCAACAAAAGCAAAACAATGATAATGGAATGTAGTCGAATGAAGTCGGGTGAAGCTGAGGGAATTAGATTAGGAAATGAGACACTTAAAGTAGTAAAGGAGTTTTACTATTTGGGGAGCAAAATAACTGATGATGGTCGAAGTAGAGAGGATATAAAATGTAGAGTGGCAATGGCAAGGCAAGCGTTTCTGAAGAAGAGAAATTTGTTAACATCCAGTATTGATTCAAGTGTCAGGAAGTCGTTTCTGAAAGTATTTGTATGGAGTGTAGCCATGTATGGAAGTGAAACATGGACGATAAATAGTTTAGACAAGAAGAGAATAGAAGCTTTCGAAATGTGGTGCTACAGAAGAATGCTGAAGATTAGATGGGTAGACCATATAACTAATAAGGTATTGAATAGAATTGGGAAGAAGAGGACTTTGTGACACAACTTGACCAGAAGAAGGGATCGGTTGGTAGGACATGTTCTGAGGCATCAAGGGATCACGAATTTAGTATTGGAGGGCAGCGTGGAGGGTACAAATCATAGAGGGAGATCAAGACATGAATACACTAAGCAGATTCAGAAGGATGTAGGCTGCAGTAGGTACTGGCAGACGAAGAATTTTGCACAGGATAGAGTAGCATGGAGAGCTGCATCAAACCAGTCTCAGGACTGAAGACCACAACACCAATACCCAGAAGAGCGTGGAATAGCGTGATGTATTGGATTTCCCGAATAAAACCAAACTGCTTTCAGAAAAAAAGTATTGTTTTACTTCTGAACGCCCCTCGCAGTTCTTATGGGTGCAGATGACTGTCCACCACCGTCCACGGGGATCATTAGCTTGACCGCGGCAGCGCTCGTATCTCACTTGATCTGCTCTATCCACCCTTTCTTCACGTTTCGGAACTTCATTAACGTATGAAAATTTGCCTTAACTGGTTACTTAGAACTACAGTGTTTACTAGCTTTCTTTGAAAGTATTTCGCTCCTATTAGTAGATATGTGTTACACACGGCCCATGTCAACGCGGAACAACCTATACAGGCAGCAGGTGGCAGCACTAGCAAACAGAGTATATATGAAACATGTCGTGGGGGGGGGGGGGGCATGGGGAAAACGGTGCTGTCGTTGTAATGTGGACATGGAGCCCTCTACCTGACGCCCAGTAGGAAAATTGTGATACGCAAAACCGGCGCCTAGGTAACTGTGATGCACTAAGGGGCTATAAACGACAGGGGTTAACGACGGGTGTGGAGATGTGTATGGGTGAACATATGCGCAACTGTAGAGCAACTGATCACCCAGCTGAATCAAGAAACTACTAGCAGTTATTCCAATACGATCGTTCAGTGAACATTGCTGCTCAGGGGTCTCCGCAGCGGTCGCCTGTTTCATCCACCCATTAGATTGCTGTTCATCGGGGACGAAGGCTGGATTTCGCTCACCGGAACAGAAACTGGTCATGCACTTAGGGACGACAGTCTGCGTTTTCATAAGGACCACGTTTTATGCTCCATCGGATAGACGGCCGTTGGTGTGTATAGCGCAAAACATTTGAAAGAAAACGTGGAGGAAGATTATGAAACTGGAAGGCACAACGGATCAACCAATTATGCATCTGTACTTGGGGACCATATTCGTCCCTGGATGCAGTTTGATTTCTCTCGGCACAATGTTTTTCCTACCAACAAGACAACGCAAGGTGCCACAAAGCTCACAGTGTACGTGCGTGGGCAGAAGAGCACCAGGATGATTTTGTCGTACTCTCCTGGCAGTCATTCAGTGTGGATAGTGTCGTTCAGTGGATGCTGCAGACGTGTTTTGTGTTCCGACTTCAGTGTCTAGTGGACTATATTTCATTCGTTCACTTTAGTGTATTGTGAACTAAGTTTCCAATGGATAAATTTGTTACCAAAAAGGCGCGCTTGGAAGTTGTTGATACTGCAAGTCAACCTCCAACAATTATTGTGTCATCAGTTACTTCGTCGTCTTCAGGCGAGAACTGTTCACAGCCGAAACCTAGACAATCCAGTGAGGGAAAATTACTTCAGAAGTCTTGGTTGAGCAAATATACATGGCTAGAATATGAAGCATCTACCGAAAAAGTTTTTTGCAAAATCTGCCAAGAGGCAGATGCTAAAAATCTGTTACAATTTCGTTCAAAAAAAAGAAGATGCATTTACTTCCGTAGGGTTTTCTAACTGGAAAAAAGCTTTGAAAAAATTCCGTCTCCATGAAAATACGTTTACGCATAAAGAAGGTGTTATGAAACTAAATTCTATCACTAACCGAAGTGTGGCCTCCCAATTGAATGAACAGTTAGATAGAGACAATTTTGACTACGTGCAATTTCTATGCCAACAAGGACTAGCAGTTAGAGAGCACGAAGATGTAAACTCAATTTTTTTTAGTTGTTGGAACTCCGAAAGAATGACATACAAGAGTTTATAGATTGGTTAGGGCATTTGGGGTATAAGTGGTCGTACCACGATATTGAAAATGAGATCATTGATCTACTAGGAAAGCCTGTGTTGAGAAAGGTATTGGCTTCAATCAAGAAGACTGAACATCTTTCTATTACGGTTGACGAAATAAGTGATTCTTCGATTCACGAACAAGTATCATATTGTATTTGTACTGTCGATGGTTCCTTGATCATCAACAAAGACTTTATCGTCTTATACGAGACCACCAACACTGAATCATAAAATCTGTTTAGTATTTTAAAAGTCGTTTTTGCTCGTCTTCATTTGTAAATGGATAACTTTAAGAGAACAGTACTATGATGGTGCCTCGAATATGTGAGGTAAGTTCAAAGGACTAAGAAAGTTAGTTTTTGATATACAGCCAAAAGCACGTTGTGTGCTCTGCCACTTTTCACAGTTTAGATTTGGAAATTGTAGACAGTCTCCACCATCTTAAGTCTATGAGGGATATTATGGCTTTAGCCAAGGACTTAATAAATACTGTAAGGGAATCCAACAAAAGGATGAGACTTGTCAGAAGCATGATGAACATCAACAAAAGCAAAACGAGAATAATGGAATGTAGTCAAATTAAGTAGGGGGATGCTGAGGGAATTAGATTAGGAAATGAGACACTTAAAGTAGTAAAGGAGTTTTGTTATTTAGGGAGTAAAATAACCGATGATGGTCGAATCAGAGAGGATATAAAATGTAGACTGGCAATGGCAAAGAAAGCGTTTCTCAAGAAGAGAAACTTGTTAACATCGAGTATAGATTTAAGTGTCAGGAAGTCGTTTCTGAAAGTATTTGTATGGAGTGTAGCCATGTATGGAAGTGAAACATGGACGATAAATAGTTTGGACAAGAAGAGAATAGAAGCTTTCGAAATGTGGTGCTACAGAAGAATGCTGAAGATAAGGTGGGTAGATCACGTAACTAATGAGGAGGTATTGAGTAGGATTGGAGAGAAGAGGAGTTTGTGGCACAACTTGACTAGAAGAAGAGATCGGTTGGTAGGACATGTTTTGAGGCATCGAGGGATCACAAAGTTAGCATTGGAGGGCACCGTGGAGGGTAAAAATCGTAGAGGGAGACCAAGAGATGAATACACTAAGCAGATTCAGAAGGATGTAGGTAGCAGTAGGTACTGGGAGATGAAGAAGCTTGCACAGGATAGAGTAGCATGGAGAGCTGCATCAAACCACTCTCATGACTGAAGACCACAACAACAACAACAACGCTGTGAGAGCTCCAATGACCAAGCTGGTCTACGAGCCCTTTGACCGACTCGATGGACTATGCGAGCTTCTAGTATCTTGAGAATACTGAAAAACTTTGAAGAACTTCTAGAGTTTTTTGAAACATTTTCTGCAGAGGATAAAACAGAGGCAGGTTAAAAATGTGCAGGCTACCTTGAGTCAATGTTACAATTCAAGACTTATTTCTTTTTACATCTTTATTGCCATGCAATGAACCCAGTAGAGGATGTCAATGAAAAAATTCAATGCCCTCATCTAAGTGTTGCTGATATGGAAAAAATATATGAGGACTTGATTTGTATATTTAATGGAAGGCTTGATAGTTCTGAACGCTTTTGTGTATTTTGTGTAAAAAGAAAAACATTCACAAGTTGATGATCCTTTGCTTCCTCGGAATCGAAGTATACCAAACAAGTATGAAAACAACGAAGCCAGGTTATAATATTTCTGATTTTATTAACCTTCACAGAGATATAGATGGAACATACTGAGTCAGCAGGAGCTAACCATATATGCTCGGGACGCAAACTGCCAATTTATCCAAGTATGCAGTGCGGGTTGAGAATAGAGAATTTGAAAGGACGCCTGGTTTAATAGATCTAATATCCCCCCCCCCCCCACACACACACACAAAAAACACCTCGAATAGCATATTTCAAAAAATACAAACCCCTGTTGAAATATTGTGTGTGACTAACATATAAGGACAGCTGAATAAAAAGGAGAGACATGGAAAAAAGTAAATAAACTGTTTGTATTTCAAAAGTAACCGCCATAAACGCTAATACATTTCTCCCACTGTGAGACAAGATGGCCACAACCTATATGGAAAAATGTTTGTGGTTGCCCGCAGAACCAGGTGTGCATCACTTCATCCGAAGTAAATCGACGGCCACAGATGTCTTTCTTTAAGGCTACAAAACTATGGAAATCGCACTGGGTGAGACTGGGACTGTTTGGATGATTTGCAAGAGCTTCCCAGCTAAACGTCTGCAGCGTAGTCGAAATAAACTTGGCAACATATGGGTGGACACACATGTTTCCAAAAGTGGTTGTGACTTGTGACTATACTACAGAAGTTTCGCTGGGAACCCCTTTCACAGGTTCCATACGTGTGGGTCCACCATAATGTGGCCAAGACTGTTTCGACTACACTGCAGATATTTCCCTTCAAAGCCCTTATACATCTTCCATAAGGTCCCCATGTCTCCCCACACGATTTCCAAATTTTTGAAGCTCTAAAGAAAGTCATTTGTGGCCGTCGATTTGCTTCGGACGAAAAGACATGCCTGGCTACAAGGATGGTTCGGTAGGCAACCACAAACACTTTCCCATGAAGGCATTGTCTATCTTGCCTTACAGTAGGATAAATGCATTAATGGTTATGGTGTGTACTTTTGAAATAATAAGCACCTCACTTACTTTTTTCAATCTTCCTGGTTACAGCTTCACTGAATCTTGCACATAGAAAAGAGACCACCTTAGATGCAATAATAAAAAATCCCGAAAGGTAGCAAATAAATTATTGTAATACCGGCATTAGCTGAAAGACTTAATGCTGGAAAAGGTGTCGACACTTGACATAAAAGAAAGACAAATTGATCTTTGCAACATATATTCTGAGGATTCCAGTGAAATAATAGTATGAATACATCTGTTCTGAGTATCACCTCCCTCTGGGAATATGTCTCACATGAATGAAATCATATCATTCATTTCAGAACATTTGCGTTGTCGTAATCAAAATTTTTACACGTGTTTTAACGTTAAATCAATTTACAATGATGCTATCAAATTTTACACATTTTGCAGTGTTAAAGGGTTAACATGGTAAACAGTACACACACACACACACACACACACACACACACACACACACACACACGCTAATGAGTTGGATAACTAGCAGCAGGTGAAAATAAAATGTGTACAATATAAAGCCTCCACACATATACACGCAACCCAGGCATACAAACACACCTTTTTGCACTACGACTAACAGGTCATTGTATTCCGCACATACACATTCATTTTAAGTATACTACAACAAATAAATACATTCATTCTTTCTCTATAGCTCGAGTGAATATCGTGAATACAGCATGGTTTCGATTCCGTTCTCACAAGTAACCCGTTTGTTGTCGCCATGGGGCAGACTGATGTTGAGTTGCGATATAGCTTGTACGATACAGTCAGGTGATTGGTTGAAAGTTTGCTGCACCATGTGCAGAGGACGAGGTGGAGCAGCAGCAACTCCCAAAAAATGGTTCAAGTGGCTGTGAGAACTATGGGACTTAATTTCTGAGGTAATCAGTCCCCTATACTTAGAACTACTTAAACCTAACTAACCTAAGGACATCACACACATCCATGCCCGAGGCAGGATTCGAACCTGCGACCGTAGCGGTCGCGCGGCTCCAGACTGTAGCGCCTAGAACCGATCGGCTACTCCAGCCGGCAGCAGCAACTCCACCAAGCAGGGTGTCCAAGTAATCATAAACTATCAGAGCCAAAGGGGCTGCACAAGGAACACTCTTTGCCCGCTATTTGGTGACGCCCATTGCTGTAAGGTACGTGTAAATTATTTGTCTGTGGCCTATGTGACTCTAAATAGTGTCATCCCTAAACTGTGACGTTACTGGAGGTTTCTATAGTGCATGATGTACCTGTTTTAATCCCTCAGCATCGTCATCAGCTTGATGAGGGAACCATTACGCAGAACGAGACGCTCCAAACATAGTGTCAAATTGTTATTTGAGTCACAAGTTATTAGGCTATGCTATGTCCAAAAAGTGTTCAAATGTGTGTGAAATCGTATGGGACTTAACTGCTAAGGTCATCAGTCCCTAAGCTTACACACTAAGTAACCTAAATTATCCTAAGGACAAACACACACACCCATGCCCGAGGGAGGACTGGAACCTCCGCCAGGACCAGCCACACAGTTCATGACTGCAGCGCCTGAGACCGCTCGGCTAATCCCGGGCGGCTATGCTATGTTCGCCTCCACGACATATCCTACACCAAAATCTGCTGCCTCGCTTGGGAAATCACGTAATTCGACAATTTCTCCATTGTACAGCAATCCCAACCGCCCAGTTGGCACAGACTGTAGCGTGGCATGCCCACATAAATCGTTTACAAACAGGTATACATGTAACTGAAATTGTCAGATGCGTTGAACTCTCTTCCCAATCGTGGATTATTTGCCTTGGTGATGCATACGAACACACTGAAAAATGCCTCCCCCCTCCCTCTACCACCTACCTGGTGAATGCTGAACTCAAAAAATACGTCGACATTGGTCAAAAGTTCGATTTTGACAGGTATCGTTTGCAGCACTGAGTCCCACTAAGGCATGCAGGTTATTAGGATTTGCTATGCCCGCCTCCACGATACATCCTACGTAGGAAGCAGAATTCATTATGTATTTTCCCGCATGTACGAGTACTTTCAAACGCTGAAAACGCACATTTTGTGTAGTAAAAGATGAAGGAAAAGTGAAATGAAAAAAAAAGTTTCAGAAAACGAATGTACAGCGCATGTAAATGTTACAATAATGCAAGCACTGTCAAGACAAAAACATTTCGTAAGTATATATTACTAGCGGCCCACTCTAGCTTTGTACGGGTGGCGGCAAGTATCTATGGTCCGATGATTAGTAATCTGGCGTATCGGTAATAAATTGTAAACTCAACCCAGCCTCGTGATCTAGTCTATCTTTTAGTGAAAACCGTATCAAACTTCGGCAATATTTCCTTGGAATAGGCTTCAGTTTCAAAATCAAAAACGCGGCTGGGATATTAATTTATAATAAGTGTAGAAGAAGAAGATACACTATGTGATCAAAAGTATCCGGACACCCCAAAAAACATATGTTTTCATATCAGGTGCATGGTGCTGCCACCTACTGCCAGGTACTCCATCTCATCGACCTCTGTAGTCATTAGACATCGTGAGAGAGCAGAATGGGTTGCTCCGCGGAACTCACGGACTTCGAACGTGGTCAGGTGATTGGGTGTCACTTGTGTCATACGTCTGTAAGCGAGATTTCCACACTCCTAAACATCGCTAGGTCCACAGTTTCCGATGTGATAGTGAAGTTGGAACGTGAAGGAACATGTACAACAAAAGCGTACAGGCCGACCTCGTCTGTTGCTAGACACAGACCGCCGACTCTTACAGAGGCAACAGCCGCAACGGGTGCGGGGCAAAGTCAGGACATGCGGGGACCAAGCAGCAATCAGTATTGTAATTGTAAACTGTCGAAGCTGCGTTGGTAAAGTACCGGAACTTCAAGCGCTGATAGAAAGCACCGAAGCTGAAATCGTTATAGGTACAGAAAGCTGGCTGAAGCCAGAGATAAATTCAGCCGAAATTTTTACAAAGGTACTGACGGTGTTCAGAAAGGATAGATTGCATGCAACCGGTGGTGGAGTGTTCGTCGCTGTTAGTAGTAGTTTATCCTGTAGTGAAGTAGAAGTGGATAGTTCCTGTGAATTATTATGGGTGGAGGTTACACTCAACAACCGAGCTAGGTTAATAATTGGCTTCTTTTACCGACCTCCCGACTCAGCAGCATTAGTGGCAGAACAACTGAGAGAAAATTTGGAATACATTTCACATAAATTTTCTCACCATGTTATAGTCTTTGGTGGAGATTTAAATTTACCAAAAGCTAGACTGGGACACTCAGATATTTAGGACGGGTGGTAGGGACAGAGCATCGAGTGACATTATACTGAGTGCACTATCCGAAAATTGCCTCGAGCAATTAAACAGAGAACCGACTCGTGGAGATAACATCTTGGACCTACTGATAACAAACAGACCCGAACTTCTCGACTCTGTATGTGCAGAACAGGGAATCAGTGTTCATAAGGCCGTTGCAGCATCCCTGAATATGGAAGTTAAAAAGAATATAAAAAAAGGGAGGAAGATTCATATGTTTAGCAAGAGTAATAGAAGGTAGATTTCAGACTGCCTAACAGATCAAAACGAAAATTTCTGTTCCGACACTGACAATGTTGAGTGTTTATGGAAAAAGTTCAAGGCAATCGTAAAATGCGTTTCAGACAGGTACGTGCCGAGTAAAACTGTGAGGGACGGGAAAAACCCACCGTGGTACAACAACAAAGTTAGGAAACTACTGCGAAAGCAAAGAGAGCTTCACTCCAACTTTAAACGCAGCCAAAACCTCTCAGACAAACAGAAGCTAAACGATGTCAAAGTTAGCGTAAGGAGGGCTATGCGTGAAGCGTTCAGAGAATTCGAAAGTAAAATTCTATGTACTGACTTGACAGAAAATCCTAGGAAGTTCTGGTCTTACGTTAAATCAGTAAGTGGCTCGAAACAGCATATCCAGACACTCCGGGATGATGATGGCATTGAAACAGAGGATGACACGCGTAAAGCTGAAATACTAAACACCTTTTTCCAAAGCTGTTTCACAGAGGAAGACCGCACTGCAGTTCCTTCTCTAATTCCTCGCACAAACGAAAAAATGGCTGACATCGAAATACGTGTCCAAGGAATAGAAAAGCAACTGGAATCACTCAACAGAGGAAAGTCCACTGGACCTGACGGGATACCAATTCGATTCTACACAGAGTACGCGAAAGAACTTGCCCTCCTTCTAACAGCCGTGTACCGCAAGTCTCTAGAGGAACGGAAGGTTCCAAATGATTGGAAAAGATCACAGGTAGTCCGAGTCTTCAAGAAGGGTCGTCGAGCAGATGCGCAAAACTACAGACCTATATCTCTGACGTCGATCTGTTGTAAAATTTTAGAACATGTTTTTTGCTCGAGTATCATGTCGTTTTTGGAAACCCAGAATCTACTATGTTGGAATCAACATGGATTCCCAGAAACAGCGATCGTGTGAGACCCAACTCGCTTTATTTGTTCATGAGACCCATAAAATATTAGATACAGGCTCCCAGGTAGATGCTATTTTTCTTGACTTCCGGAAGGCGTTCGATACAGTTCCGCACTGTCGCCTGATAAACAAAGTAAGAGCCTACGGAATATCAGACCAGCTGTGTGGCTGGATTGAAGAGTTTTTAGCAAACAGAACACAGCATGTTGTTATCAATGGAGAGACGTCTACAGACGTTAAAGTAATCTCTGGCGTGCCACAGGGGAGTGTAATGTGACCATTGCTTTTCACAATATATATAAATGACCTAGTAGATAGTGTCGGAAGTTCCATGCGGCTTTTCGCGGATGATGCTTTAGTATACAGGGCTATTACAAATGATTGAAGCGATTTCATAAATTCACTGTAGCTCCATTCATTGACATATGGTCACGACACACTACAGATACGTAGAAAAACTAATAAAGTTTTGTTCGGCTGAAGCGGCACTTCAGGTTTCTGCCTTCAGAGCGCTCGAGAGCGCAGTGAGACAAAATGGCGACGGGAGCCGAGAAAGCGTACGTCGTGCTTGAAATGCACTCACATCAGTCAGTCATAACAGTGCAACGACACTTCAGGACGAAGTTCAAAAAAGATCCACCAACTGCTAACTCCATTCGGCGATGGTATGCGCAGTTTAAAGCTTCTGGATGCCTCTGTAAGGGGAAATCAACGGGTCGGCCTGCAGTGAGCGAAGAAACGGTTGAACGCGTGCGGGCAAGTTTCACGCGTAGCCCGCGGAAGTCGACGATAAAAGCAAGCAGGGAGCTAAACGTACCACAGCCGACGGTTTGGAAAATCTTACGGAAAAAGCTAAAGCTGAAGCCTTACCGTTTACAATTGCTACAAGCCCTGACACCCGATGACAAAATCAAACACTTTGAATTTTCGGCGCGGTTGCAACAGCTCATGGAAGAGGATGCGTTCAGTGCGAAACTTGTTTTCAGTGATGAAGCAACATTTTCTCTTAATGGTGAAGTCAACAGACACTATTTGCGTATCTGGGCGGTAGAGAATCCTCTCGCATTCGTGCAGCAAATTCGCAATTCACCAAAAGTTAACGTGTTTTGTGCAATCTCACGGTTTAAAGTTTATGGCCCCTTTTTCTTCTGCGAAAAAAACGTTACAGGACACGTGTATCTGGACATGATGGAAAATTGGCTCATGCCACAACTGGAGACCGACAGCGCCGACTTCATCTTTCAACAGGATGGTGCTCCACCGCACTTCCATCATGATGTTCGGCATTTCTTAAACAGGAGATTTGAAAACCGATGGATCGGTCGTGGTGGAGATCATGATCAGCAATTCATGTCATGGCCTCCACGCTCTCCCGACTTAACCCCATGCGATTTCTTTCTGTGGGGTTATGTGAAAGATTCAGTGTTTAAACCTCCTCTACCAAGAAACGTGCCAGAACTGCGAGCTCGCATCAACGATGCTTTCGAACTCATTGATGGGGACATGCTGCGCCGAGTGTGGGAGGAACTTGATTATCGGCTTGATGTCTGCCGAATCACTAAAGGGGCACATATCGAACATTTGTGTGCAAAGCATTATGAAAATATCTCAAATAATAAAGTTATTGTAGAGCTGTGAAATAGCTTCAATCATTTGTAATAACCCTGTACAGAGAAGTTGCAGCATTAGAAAATTGTAGCGAAATGCAGGAAGATCTAAGCGGATAGGCACTTGGTGCAGGGAGTGGCAACTGACCCTTAACATAGACAAATGTAATGTGTGATTATATGACAGCGGAACAAACTCTGGTAGCAGTTACTTCTGTAAAATATCTGGGAGTATGCGTGCGGAACGATTTGAAGTGGAATGATCATATAAAATTAATTGTTAGTAAGGCAGGTACCAGGTTGAGATTCATTGGGAGAGTCCTTAGAAAATGTAGTCCATCAACAAATGAGGTGGCTTATAAAACACTCGTTCGACCTATACTTGAGTATTGCTCCTCAGTGTGGGGTCCGTACCAGATCGGGTTGACGGAGGAGATAGAGAAGATCCAAAGAAGAGCGGTGCGTTTCGTCACAGGATTATTTGGTAACCATGATAGCGTTACGGAGATGTTTAACAAACTCAAGTGGCAGACTCTGCAAGAGAGGCGCTCTGCATCGCGGTGTAGCTTGCTCGCCACGTTTCGAGAGGGTGCGTTTCTGGATGAGGTATCGAATATATTGCTTCCCCCTACTTATACCTCCCGAGGAGATCACAAATATAAAATTATAGAGCGCGCACGGAGACCTTCAGACAGTCGTTCTTCCCGCGAACCATACGCGACTGGAACAGGAAAGGGAGGTAATAACAGTGGCACGTAAAGCGCCCTCCGCCACACACCGTTGGGTGGCTTGCGGAGTATAAATGTAGATGTAGGATCGTAATGTGCAATAGGCAAACATCTATCCAGACCATCACACAGGAAATCCAAACTGCATCAGGATCCACTGCAAGTACTTTGGCAGTTAGGCTGGAGGTGAGAAAACTTTGATCTCATGGTTGAGCGGCTGCTCATAAGCCACACATCACTCCGGTAAATGCCAAATGAAGCCTCGCTTGGTGTAAGGAGCGTAAACATTGGTCGGCTGAATAGTAGAAAAACGATGTGTGGAGTGACGAATCACGGTACAGAATGTGGCAATCCGATGGTAGGGTGTGGGTCTGGCGAATGCCCGGTGAACGTCATCTGCCGGCGTGTGTGGTGCCAACAGTAAAATTCGGAGACGGTGTTGTTATGGTGTGGTCGTGTTTTTCATGGAGGGGGCTTGCAACCATTATTGTTTTTCGTGGTACTATCACAGCACGGGCCTGCATTGATGTTTTAAGCACCTTCTCGCCTCCCTGTTGATAATGCATGGCCTGTGGCGGAGTAGTTACACGACAATAACATCCGTGTAATGGACTGCCCTGGCACAGAGTCCTGACCTGAATCCTATAGACCACCTTTGGGATGTTTTGGAACGCCGACTTCAAGCGAGGCCTCGCCGACCGACATCTACACCTCTCCTCAGTGCTACACTCCGTGAAGAAATGGCTGCCATTCCCCAAGAAACTATCCAACACCTGACTGAACGTATGCCTGCGAGAGTGGAAGCTGTCACCAAGGCTAAGGCTGGGCCAACACCATTCTGAATTCCAGTATTATCGATGGAGGGCGCCGCGAACTTGTAAGTTGTTTTCAGCCAGGCGTCCGGACACTTTTGACCACATAGTGTATGTACACATACTGGTAATAACAAGTCTTGTTACTCAATGGGCCGGTGTAGGTCTTTCAATTGGACACCACTTCGCGGACTTGTGTGACTGTAGTTTATCGAGGAATCTGAACCATGTGTCATTCCTGGCGAAACTCCATATCATTGAGAGGTCAATGCTAGGTTAATAAACGGTTTCCAGGTGTACATTTTACTGATATTCCACCAGGTCCCGTAGAGATTGTATTCACTTTTCCCTCTAGCCACTTCCTCCTCTGGTAGCTCCCGTCACTGCCACGAGATGTCACTCCAAGAGCCAATCAAATACAGAGCAGATAGCACAAATATTAGACACTCATCAGTACTTGGCGCTTTTAAATTACGTACACAAACCTTTCTCGTGAATCAGTCTACCGGTGAGTGAGAACGGTGTGAGAGTGCCTGGAGTAATTCCTGAGTGTAGGCTTCACGAACAGACAGAAACCGTGGCTGGGGACTAATTTATTTACGTATGGATAGAACGAGATGCTGTAAGTGGTACGTACAAAATAGACGACATGTATAGATAGTTATTGCTTTGAAAAGACAATTAATAAAATGAATTTGTGTGTGTGTATGTTGTTAACGCTGCAAAAGCAGATGACATGCTAAACTCATTGTTGTGTGCTAAGGAAGTCAGGGAAAGTAAGGGGCGGGGCAAAGCATTCAGGACAGGTCCAGTACCTGCTGCTTCTATCGTTTCGGCGGCTAGTGTCATCTGCCACCACAGCAGGTGTCTTCAAGGAGCAACGAAATAACGCGAATTCTGATGAAATTCAAGTCACGTGACGAAGCCATTACAATCATCTCGACGAAAGCAGTGATCCCCATACAACCTCCATTCTTCGCGGACACTCCACGTTAACGATTTGAACATGGCACTACAAAAAATTGTTGGTTTTAAATTTCGTATCAGTTGAATGCAAGATGAAACACTGAGAGACAATGCTTAGAGCAAAATCAAACATGTAACAGTAGTAATTTTATTTCATGTGAGAATACAAGGACTACTTTCACTTTATTCCAGCTTATTTTGACCCTTCTGGTGCGGTAACGTTGTTTGGCGGGTACTTGATTCTCTTGCCCTTCACAGGGTGCGAATCTCATTTGAGTGTGAACTGCACGCCCATGAGAGTCCGAGGAAGACGATATCCAGAAGCAGCTGACCTCAGAATCCTAGAATGGCGGGGACAATCAGACCGAGAGCTTCGTCCAGTTCCGGCTGCATTGCGGCTATTTGCTGAAGAACTCCGAGATAGAGCTCCATTGAGGCGCATCAGACCTGTCATGGAAGTTTCATTTTCGTGCAGCGTATCACGTTTCGGATTTCGGAGTAAACCGGTCATTTTGAAATAAAAATAGCGATCAACAGACAGAAAATAAGCCTAATTTGTATAAAAAAGTGTCTCAGAAGACTCCCTGTGACAAAAACAGGATGTAATGGGAATAAGTGTAAATAATTTTATATGTGATCCCTTAATATGTAACTACATCTTTGTTGCTTGTTTTTCTCTGCATCGAACAGTCTTCCCACCAACACATCATATAATTTATGACCTGATGTTTTCTGCACGACCGTAATCACACCACTAAGTGGACTACGCCTTTCAATATATGCTAACCGTATTGCGTTTATGTGTCACACTCCAACACCTGATCTGTTGCCTGGGGAAAAACAAGCACTAATGTAATGCGATATGTTCTTGGACCTTGAGATGTTACTATCCCAGGTGGATCATGTCTCGATCTCTCTACATGAATATTATTGACCAGAAGCTTAAAGATTCTTCTGGCCAAGCAAATCTTACGCAGCTGGAAGACCAAGTTAGTTTCGCTACCTTCTTCACACAGATCGCGTCTAGCCACACCCATATATATATATATATATATATATATATATATATATATATATATATATATATATATATATATATATACGAAGATTAGTAAAATTGTTGTTCAGAGCGTTCACTCTGCTGTAGTGGTAGAATTGCGGGCACTGAATAGTATCAGTGCTTTAGAAAAATTGGATGAGTTGAAACCAGACATATTCTTCTATTCGTTTATCCTTCACTAAGAGAATCAAGGATGACTGTTAACACCAAGATTCGTAAGTACAATTATCTCCGGTAACCTTATTAAAATTCTGAATTGCAGGAAATTTTTAATTACGTAATTTGTGTTCAATTTAGACTCGCCTTGAATAATAAAACTGATAATGTTTCACTGGTATAACCTAACAGATCACTACGCTTTCAAAATCATTCCTAGCTTCACAGTATATATCACTCCTAGTAAACTCGATGAAACTGAATTCTCATTCAGTAAAACTCATCGCTCTTCTTGATCTCAGGATAAATGAAATGCAGTCATCAATTTCCAAAATAATTTCTTCTATAATACATTTTTTTACAAGGCACAAAACATTTATTTGGTAAAACCACACGTATGTGACTGCTACGTAAGTATTTCAATGTACGTCTGCCATCAAGCGTGGCAGCTAGCTTCAAACTCTGAGATAAAAACTGAAGTTACAGCATTAAATTTTCGATTACGAAAGATAATTTCGTTGTTAATAACATGGGCTACAGCATCTAAGAGAAGCTTCTGGTATCTTCTTCTTGCACACGGCCGCCTACTTTCTGACGCCTGGGATAGGGACTTCATCATTCCGGCCCATGTGGCAGATTCCATCTGCTGCCGTTTAGCTGTTGCGCAGCTCATGAAACGTAAGAATGTGTGTTATACTATACTTAACATTAGTATGTTCAGGCGGACATTTACCATATGTCGTTGCTGCCCTGACTGATACTGAAAAAAAAGCTGTATCATTAGAACGTACTAACCTACCTAAACACTTACTACTCCTAATAGCTGTAGTTATGTGTTAGCAAGTAAAGTAAATACTGATGTTATCTTGTGCATTGCACTGTCATCAGTAGAAATATCTGCGCCCGTTAACCCTCGAATGTTTAGTTTTTACAATTTTTTTCTTTTTTCTGTGTATCTTGGAAAACAGCCTCGGAAAAGCATCGGGATTGCGTAAATAACTGTGTTAATCTTCATGTGTTATTCACCTCAGTCCGACGCACATTTCCTCGTCACCGTCGGGACGTGTTACTGGTTGCTGGGCCGACGTGAAGCTGACGTGGTACAGCGTGGCGCCGTGGTCCTGGTTGCACAAACACACCGAGTAACATAACACCCGCATTCACATCTTCCACAGAACAGACGCGCTCGCAACCGCTTCGCTTTTCGCACTTCTATGGTGATTCTGGTGGGACGAGAGGGAATTTGTAATTGCCGTACCCCGGCAAATTTGTCTTTTTCATGCCGGTAAATGATGTTAGCAATATCGTCTCTTATCATCCACAGTTCGAGATTTATTAAGAATTCGTGTAGTGGTTGGTTAGTCCTTGTTGAATAATTCGGTTATAGGCGTCACAGTTAAATAAAATGTGGTCGGGTGTTAATATACGACTATAACGAATGATGTCCTTGTCTTTCTGATGAACATGTATGTGGAAGTCCCCTATTATCAGGTGCTGATTTTAAATTTAAAATTACCAGTAAATTAGCAGTCTCTAAATAACGGAAAATGGGTTGCACTGTTACAAGGGAATATTTAAATACCGCTCTTGGAAGCATCCTGCCGAAGATTCTCTTATTCTTTAGTAGCAGAACAAAGAATTAAAACGTGTAATTTTTACCTCCGTAAAATATGGTTCCTAATTTCATATTTTCTGGTTTCCTAAGTATGGGCTGTAAATAAACACTAAACTTTAATGAATTTTTAACGTAGCCTTACTTCGCACCAAATGTTTGTATCAAAAGTAAGGAATACTGCATAACTGTCGGTTACTCTGCAGACATTTCAGCCATAACAACAAGAATTCTATCATTGTCGTCACCTGCAGAAACCTCTCAACACCAGTGAAAGCAACAGATGCACTTAGTCCACATCGCTCATAGATATCAGTTGGCCACAGTTGGTCGCAGTAAATGCAGTCGCGGTTCTCTTCATATTCGGATGACGTGTCATTCAACGTAGTTTCACCAACGGTTCATTCTTGCTCACCATAATCCTGCTGATTCGTGATTTCCTGGTTCTTTCTTTCGGTAATGGTTCAAATGGCTCTGAGCACTATGGGACTTAACATCTGTGGCCATCAGTCCCCTAGAACTTAGAACTACTTAAACTTAACTAACCTAAGGACATCACACACATCCATGCCCGAGGCAGGATTTTTCTTTCGGTAAAACCAGATGTTGAAGATCTATCAGATGCATCAAATGAAGCTCCTCAAATAATTTTGTTGAAGTGGGTGTCTTGCCTGTAGTCTTGGTACTTGCTTTCTTTCCCTATTTAGCTAGGCTCTGCTCCAAAGCCTTTTTAAAATGAGACAATGTCAACACTACTGCTTTATCTGCTCTTGGTCTTAGGTTTGATGGTGGAAGTATAGGAGGCGGGCTGATTTCTAAAGTAGAAACCACTCTTTCTTGCATTCCATTGACTGCAGTCGACAGTGAACCTGCTGTGGCTTCCGAGACATAGCTGCAGATTTCTGAGGAGGAAAATCTATAAATAAAGAAATAAAGGATAGATCCCACATTTTTAAATCATTTACAGGAAACTTGAAGCTCTACAGTAGGCCCAACACATCAATGGCTCAACGTCTCTGTCACTCAAACACTGGAAAAGTGACATCTATTGACAACTTCTCTTTGTGTAAACTGACGCCAAATTTCGGATACCCGAAATGTTGCAGTCAAATACTACCCCCTCTTAGGACCATCACCTACTTTTATTTACGGGTAACTTAAAACTCCTAAGTGACATGTGGACGACATGTTTATGAATTGTGTAATTACAAGGAAAACCAGACCTTTAGCTGCTTACAGGTGTTGATAAATATCAATGGAGACAGATAGAAATTTGTGACCTGACTGGGACTTGAACCCGGGATCTCTTACTTACATGGCAAACGCTCTATCCGTATCAGCCACCGAGGAAACAGAGGATAGTCTGACTGCAGGGACTTATCTCCGGCACGCTTCCTGTGAGACCCACACTTCCAACATTCTGTCCAAACACTACATTTGTAGTGCCCCTGCACACTATACTCATTACTGGCGGCAGTCAATATACCGATTCCCGTAAGAGTTGGTGCAATTCGACTGCATCCGCACTGAAGAAGGTCATTGGCCGGAAAGCCTTATCCATAAGAAGATGATATCCGTTCTTTCGGACATGTCCGAAAGAACAGATACCATCTTGATATATTCATATGTTTGTGAATTATATAGGAAAGAGGATGCTTCAAACTATCGTGCCATACGAAATACTTTGAAAGTGTGTCTTACCTCACTTGAGGGAGGACTTCAAACTGAACACTGTAGAAATCGTTTATCTTGACCACAATGCAAAAATGGCTGTGGAGAACGAAACGTTGATAACACTGCACCGAAGTCACTTTGGCGTATGAGAATTACCTTCCCTACAGGCGGTTGGAGCGAGCTACGGAGTGCAGCACAAAAAGTGATTCAAATGGCTCTGAGCACTATGAGACTTAACATCTGAGGTCATCAGTCCCCTAGACTTGAACTACTTCCTCCTAACTAGCCTAGGGACATCAAACACAACCATGGTAGAGGCAGGATTCGAACCAGCGACCGTAGCAGCAGCGCAGTTTCGGACTGAAGAGCCTAGAACTGCTCGTCCACAGCGGCCGGCTGCAGCACAAGGAAATATTCAACTACCCGAAATTAGGCAACCCCTAGAAATATCGTCACTTTACCCTGAAGGTAAACTGAATATGGATAATGTATCGTTAGGTAGTGTAGCATTCACTGACTAGGGTTTACATGGCACAGTGCTAGATGCTGTCGAATTCACGGGAAAAGTTTGTGCGCTCCGCCGTCCTTTTCACTGCTGTCCGAGTCGTTCTCCAAATACTCATTTTCAGCTCAGGAGTTGGGTCTCAGTTGTTACAATTCGGTCTAATATTTGTGAGACGCGCTTTTGCATCTTAGCGTTACACAGAAGCAGTAGGGTCACAATATCAAACATACACAGCTTGTGTTAACAATTATATTTACCTTACACAATTTAATACAACAAGAAAGCTTGGTGTTTAACAACCTCACCACAATTATAATAAAACTTTTCTCAAACCCCTATCAACATTTTCTTAACCAATGTATAGAGCCTTAATTGAAGTCACTCTTGGTACAAACATTTAATAAAACCAACTTGCCAAACTCAAAACTAGCAAGACTAGGCTATACAATGTCTTCCCCTTGCAATAACATTTCATACCGAAGGAATAACGTAAATAAATATTACGAAGCCGGAGGAATGAAAAGGTAGCTTCTAAAATCTTAACGCTCCCTACCTTGAAAGATGCCGTTGCCCTAACTTCTGACTAAAGAATAATCAAGTAGGCGCTAGTACAGATAAACAATAATTAAAATAACAATCAATTAATAAAAGACACCCTTGTCATCTAAACATTGTTTGGTAGCATACACACATAAAACCTTGCTTTATAAAAATTTAAACCTTTACAACTCACACACAAGGTAGAAATAACAACATCCTGAATGATAAAAAAAGACATTTAACGAAGCGGTGCCTAAATTAATCTGATCGGGCACTAATGACAGAGTGCCACTCAACATTACAAGATCAAAGTCACTTAACTTGCCATGGCACACTCGGGACCAAGCTCACACTGCAGACAAAATTCATTAACCTTTAATAGATATAACTAAGCACGCAGTTGCACCTGCTTTAATCAAACACATACCATGTGAGCAGGAGGACGGTTAATCCAGGCGACGATCCAGCAAGCTCTTCTTCTCAACGCTCACTGCGTGGTGAGCACAAAACCAAACATCAAGCGTCTTGCCAAAATCCAACTTCGCCGCCGTCTCCGGCCATTGCACCCCACTCGTAAAACACGCAATGAGCATGCGCACCAAGTAAGGGCCAATCTCACGACCCTGTAGGACCTCGCGACCGACAGATCACACAGTGACCACGCTGCCTCGACGCTGCAAACTTAAATAGCCGGACCGCTAATGACTCGCAATGACTCGCGGCCGGCCAAAGGATAATCGAAAGTATAGCGGGACAGAAGTACTGGCGCCAGCCGCGCGACATATCAATTTGTAAAACTTTCCTCAAATCCCCTTAACGTAAACAGTACGAGGCTTCACGACATCTTACTGAAATGCGACTGGATAGATCACGAGGTTCACCAAAAAAGCATCTGTTGGCGTGATGCCGTAAGTCCACGTGAGTCTGAGGAGCACACACATCTGCGCACCTCGCAGTTGTTGTCTGTTCCACGCGCACTACCGTCTGTCGCCCACGCATTTGCTGCGTAGCCTTTGATAGATGTAGTGTAGTGATAATTCCTCACCACACGCAGCGGTAGCCTGTGGCTAGACGTTGAGGCACAGGAAACTTTGTGCGTAACGCTTCATTTGTCTGCAATCGTCTGAATGTGCTGTGTGAAGTTACGCTTTTCGTCCAACTTGATTACGAGGTATCATCTAACTGATTGGTGATGGAGCTGTTTTCTAATATTTCTACGTAATGAAAGTTTAAGTTTAAACACAGTGTATGTGGTTTTCCATGGCGCTATGTTTAATTTGTTGACTACGCACCATTGCAGCATCTTTCGCCATATCTTCCACATCAGTTCTTGAGTTCCCCGACACCGCAGCCAATACATCATCGGCATACACCAGCATCCCATAGACTTGGTTATGTTCTTCCAACTGGCGGAAGAGTTGTTAGATTACCAAATGCCAAAATATTGGTCCGCAAACCGCATCCCTTTGGGAACCCTTTAGTAATTCTCTTCATTAGGGTTGTGTGCTCGATGATCATCCCACAACCCTTAAAGTAATCGATGAAGCTGTACTAGCGAAACTGTGATGTCTGTAGTTCACGCATGTGGGCAAAAAACGTAGGCTACCATAAATTATCATCAAATGCTCCTAAGATGTCAATTAATGTTACGGTCGCGGTTTGTCAGAATGATGGAATGATGACACTGGGGATTAACAAAGGATATCGAGAACCAGTTGCCAAATTCGTGTACTTAGGCGAACACAAAA
The DNA here is from genome assembly GCF_023864345.2 of Schistocerca serialis cubense. Lineage (NCBI taxonomy): Eukaryota > Metazoa > Arthropoda > Insecta > Orthoptera > Acrididae > Schistocerca > Schistocerca serialis. Next base: position 345,410,875 of record NC_064639.1, read on the forward strand.
CTAAAACCATGAGAAGAAGGCAGAAAGGAAATAGGGGGAAAAATTTACTTGTATTATTAATAGTATTTGTTCTATATGTTCCATATTCAATAGTAATTTCCAACTTTGCCTGAAATGGGAACGTCTATGTTGACTGTGACCTTCCTGTTTTAACGTATGGCAATGAGACATCGAATTTAGAAGCAGAATAATATCGAAATGTAGACTTTTCCAATGGCAACACGAAGAGACTGTGGGCAGGATGCTACTAAACAGCTAAGGAAACATACAGGACTGGAGGATGTCACAGCGACTATTGTGAAACTAATATTGTGGTGGTCTGGTCATATATCAACACGGTTTTAGTAAGATGAACTAATGATTAATGTAATATGGGTAATCGACATGCCAGTCAACGTTTGTTTGGTATGGTAATACTGCAAATGCTTCTTAGAGGCCTCTATGACAGCTGTGAAAACTGGGTACGATAATGATAATAATAAAACAATCATAATAATAACAATGATAACAACTGCTATACATAAATTTTTTTAAAAAATCTTAGATAATAACTATATCTAGCCAATGCGGTGGTGGTCATTTCCTCTACAGTTTAAGTGTGAAAGTGTTTCGTAAAGTTAATAGAGACACAATCATTGACGTTTGGAGTAAATATTTTCAATGATTTAACGTAGCACTCCATTTCACAAGCCATACTTTATGTCTTCTCCCTATTTATTCTTAGAGTTATGGGAACTGCAATAAGTGGGAAACTACATTTCAGAATGGCTGGGCGCAATAAGTCACAAGACCTGTGACTGAGAAAGATTTCCTCTTTTCTGGTACTGCAATTGTTTGTAATCAGCAGCAGTAAATCCTCGTAAAGAAAAAAAAATTGTTTCTTTGGCTATACGAGATACTTCAATGAAAATAATTTGCAAAACGCTGTATGATCCTCACAAGAAAATGAGATTTCCTATTCACGGTACAACACGAGTCGCCATCCACTTGCCGTAGAGTTGCCACTGTTGACCCATCCGACGGATTATAACTCAACAAATGGTAGGCGAGGTTAATTTTAATCATGTAATAGAATAACTAATATAATTTTCAGATGTGATAATAAACTTCGTAATTATCTTGCACGCTTTGTGAACCGAGCTGTTATATTCTATATCACATTATAATTCTACTCGAAGTACTCTGTTTATCGACAGCAATTCTTGACAAAAGTGCTGAAACTGGTGCAGAATTACGGTAGATGATTTCTTTGTATTAAGGGATCATTTTTCCATCTGCCTGAACCCAGAATCGACATGAAAGTACTGAGTGCAGTCAGACATTGAACCATTTGAAATTAAAATTACTGTCTTCTTGACCGGAATGTAGATGTATTCAGTTCTAGAGCCATCCACAACAAGAAACTTCAGTAGCGACACATCGCATGCAAAGCCGTTGCGAAAGCTTTTGCGAGACGCGATCCTTCCAATCTTGGTAGCTGCCTCACTCGTTCCAATTTCTACACAGCTGCGATTCTTCGCCCATCCGACGAAGACACTGAAGTGGTCGAGTCACTAGTAGTCTACGCCATAAAGATAATATTTATGGAACACACGCAAATGTGAAGAAGGGTTAATGGCAGAACAATTTGTTTCTATTAGCTTCTTCGATTATGGTCTTGTAGGTGAGTATCGTAGTTTGAATTCGAGAATGATGAAGTGTGTCACCCTGCAGCACCATGATAACTATTGGAGAATCAGACGCTTTTACGAACTCAAACATATAGATATTCCTTACGACCTCCATTGTCTTCAGATTGCTCTTACCTCTCTCCTGTTGGCAGCATCCTATTCTCTAGAGATCTACCTAACTCTTACTGATGCGAATAAAACTAATTTTCTTTTCCCCATTTTATTCTAGATGACGAATAGGCTGTAGCCGTCAATATTCCTCTTACTAATTAAATATTAGGAATTACAAATCGACACTGTAATCCGGGTGCAAGTACAGCATTGTTGTTCTTACTGTTACAGTGAAATATATTTAATTACTACTTGTTTAACGTAGTGACGTGTAAAGTGATCTAGTTGCAGCCTTACAACAGCCTCTGGGTTAAAACATAAATTAAATAATGAAGGAAATTTAATGTAAATTAATGAACGCCGTAGGTGCAGTAAATGCTGTTAGCCGATTCAGGGTATAGAGAAAGCAACTGTGAGATACAGAAGGGTAACATGGGAGCTTTAGGAACATGGTACATAGAGTTTTCATTGCTCTGGCGAAACAAGAACTCTGGAAGGATGGAAAGATATATATATATATATATATATATATATATATATATATATATATATATTGTGTGTGTGTGTGTGTGTGTGTGTGTGTGTGTGTGAGTGAGAGAGAGAGAGAGAGAGAGAGAGAGAGAGAGAAACACACAGAGATAGAGAGAGAGGGAGAGAGAGAGAGAGACAGAGAGGAAGGGGGCTGGAGGACTAAGAAGTCTATAGGTACAATAAATAGAATTAATATATAAAATTGAAAAGAGAAAAATTTTCATCAGTCTGCATTATTGTAATGTAACAAACTCTAAGACTAAGATGAATGGGAAGGTGGTCAACACAATTAGATAAGCAACAAAAAACTGCGGAAAATACGCCAAAAATACTAATTTGGCTGAAATATATGAATGGATGAAAACTGATTACTAAAAAGCAAGGTGTCTTGAACTATTGTCTCTTAAACCAATTGTAAAACCCATCATTCGTTCTACAAGTTAAAACTGCGTTCAATAAAGGAAAAGTACAGTATTGTAACATATTAAGACGAGAATTTAATAATATATCAGTGACTGACGCATAATCTCACGTTCTCGCTGCATGTTGGGAGAGACATATCTGAGTGAAGACAGACAGGGACAGATTTGAACCGACGTTCCAGAAAGTCGCTGGACCTGTCACCTGAGAACCCAACTGATAAAAGACAGGTATGTGTAGTGTCAGCAAACAAACACCGTTATTATTTCATTTATCTCAGTTAAAGTGGAGTTAAACTTGACTGCACAAGCACTGATTGTTTCAGTTCCCAGCCAAAGTTCATTTGAGATCTGAGGCGTATGAAATGCAACAACCAGATGACATTTGGCCACTGCGAGATACAAAAGAGAATATAATACTTAAATATTTAGCTGAAATTGCCCGATCATCATTCTAGACATGTTACAAAAAGAAGACCATTCTCTAAAGAATACACACTGAAGAGGTATGAATTCCTCGTATTACATGCTGGCAAGCGTCACGGTCCTCATGTCTGAAGAAAGGAGCAGCATGTGCAATGTGAGACCGATGAGTTCTAGGTACGGTTTATAGCTGTGGAAGGTATGCTATGTGTATCTGGACAGAGCAGATACGACTTTACTTCATCTCTACCACAGTGTCTGGTTATAGAGAAAATTAAAATCTTATTTGAATAACACCTGAGTTAACTGGCACGTGTATATCTCATGTATCCTTAGAAGTCTCATTGCAATATAATTTCGTTCTTGTAAAGAAGATGAAAGATACTGCAGTTTATCGGTCTATCTGAATTTCATGTAGTTAAACAACTGATCCCGTTATGGTGTTACTACGAGGTATTGACATACCGAATTTATAAAATTGCATAAGTACCTTCTCTCATTAGATGAATGTGGTCTCAAGGCATGTCATGTCTACCGTTATTAAAGTCGGATTGGTCTTCACGTATTCATTACTGATAGTTTTAAACAATTAAATATGTGCATAGATTCAAAATACAAGGTGAATCTAAATTGTCGGTTTATCACTATGACCGGAGTTTCTGTAAATAAGGCCTGTAGCGGCTGTCATAACAAAATTTGGACCTAACTGACAGCTTAAAACCGCACTGCGGGCGACTGCTGTGTGCTCATCATGATTGTAATCTACCACAGTGGCATTCATCCTGGCGGCTGTAACTCTAGATTGTACATAGTGCTACTGCATTCGGAATTAAAATAAATTTAATTTAATTCTGGATACCACGTTTGTCGCTGAAAAGGACGCCTGTTACTGACATGCCACATAGATTTTTATAATAAATTTACCTCTCTCTCTCTCTCTCATTCTCTCTCTCTCTCTGTCTCTCTCACCATGTTTATCTCTCCCTATCTATCTACCTATCTTTATTAAGAAAAGTTCAGTGGCAAAAAGGCAAACCATTACATGATTCTGCTAAATAAAATATACAGTATTTAGCCTCTATATTGCAAATTGCCGATTCTGAAATTGACCATTTCTAACTGTTTTTTTTCTCATGTAACGAAAAACCGGTGACAACAATGACAATGATATTATCATGCGAGTGTACAACAACAACGAAATTATTCGCCTCTGTTACACAAACTCACACACGCACAGGTCATGTTATCTCTCACTTCTAAGTCTGTTGAAAAATTTGAGAATTTCCACACGAACAGAACAAACGTCTTTTTTGCTGATCGCTGTACTACGTGATAAGCTATCCACTCTGCAAAACACTACAACTTCCAGCTCAAACACGTTGGCTGAAGTATGAATGATACTGCATTAATTAAAATATATATACGCTAGTCTCGTTAACGGATAAAATATAGGGCGTGCAATAAAGCATACATCACAGACACCCAGACTGCGGGATCTTCCTGTTGATTATGATCCCGTTTCTGCCGAAACGAAAGAAAGATAACGTTTGTATTTTGTGTCACACTTTCTCTGTTAGGCACATCTGTAGAAATACTCGTGTGACATTACGGGAGTCGGATAAAAGAATTTTTATGCTTCATTGCTGACTAGAGACAGATCATCGAAAGAAAATAAATCACGAAGTAGTGAAGGTAGCAAGGGTAGATAAATACGATACCTATAAAATAAAGAGCTCATCTGTCCAAGTTGCTAATCAAAACAACAGACAAAAGAAAGGAAAGGAAAACTAGTTTGTTACATGAATATCACTTTAATTTTAGAAAAGTGAAATGAACTAGAGTAGCGCTTCCGTGCGTTTAGCATGATAAGGGTGACTTATAAAACAATCAGAAAACTTCGAGCGTTCGACAACATAAAGCAGTGAATGATGCAGAAATATAGGTATACACTAGTAGAGAAATCAGGTAATATACAAATGTCTAACTTAGAGGAATAACAATTGTCGAGGTTGAAGAGAGAGATGCTGGGATTCAAATAGGCCTACGAAGGAACAAAGGCTTTCTCTAGTACGGTTCAATCTGTGTTAGAAGGAACAATGAAGGAAATAAAAAAGAGATTCATTAACTGGATTAAAATTCTAAAGATATCTACAGTAAGATTCAGTGCTGACTTTGATGTCAACCCTGAAAGTCAGGAATAGCTACAGGACGTGTTGAAAGGAATGAACAGTCTACTAGTGCAGCAGGTATCGAAGACTAGCAGAAACTAGATTAGCGATCAACTTAGCATGGAAACTGGGGACACCACAGTAGAATAAGTAAAGCAGCTCTAGTAGCTTGACGAAACGAGGACGAAAGGCGCAGTACAGCCCATGCAAAGAGAGCACTGTTCCCCTAAAAAGTCTAATAGAACAAAGCATAAGACTTTCTGGCGTACAGCATCGTGTGGAAGTTTCTTAATGGATGTGAGAAAAACGGGAGAGGTTTTTTTATTTTATCAGAGTTATCTGATCGTTTGAACGCAATCCACCACGATATCTTGTTTCGTGCGATGTCTTCATTTCAAAATTAAATTGACACTCAATATCCACAGTTAATTGTTGTATGTATTCCAATCTACGTCCTTCTTAAAAAGTTTTTACCTTCTTTGTTTTTCGGTTCATTAGTCTTCCCACTGGCATGATGCGGCCTGCCACTAATTCTTCTCCTGCGCTAACTTGATCATCTCAGAGTAGGATTTGCACAGTACGTACTTAGTTACTTGTTGTAAGAAAATGAAACGGCTACAGCCGTCCTTACGATCTTATTTATTGTGCTGCTGCCATTGCTGCTCTTCAATGCGCCATCTTCAGGCCGTAGTTGATGCTGAAGCGGTTATCATGATCCTAATGAATTCTGTATCAACTGCTATCTCAGTTGGCAGTTGATGGTTGTAATTCTGGCACAACAGTTAGAGACAGTCTGCGTAAACCAGTTATGTTAGCCACTGATGCAGTGCATATATGGATCATGACAACCCCTTCAGCATCGACTACAGTCCGAAGATGAACCATTGAAGTGCCGAAACTGGTAGCTACGCAGTATATAATATCATAAGGACGACTATAGGCGTTTCATTTTCTAACAAAAGTGAACGGCCGTGGTGCCCAAGACCTCCAGTCAAAAAGATGAGCGTATAGAAACCTAGTTACTTGTTGGTTGTGTTCCGATCTCTGTCTTCCTCTACAATTCTTACCATCTACAGCTCCCTCTAGTAACAAGGAGGTTATACCCTGATGTCTCAACACATTTCAGATCATCCTGCTCCTTCTTCTCGTGTTTTCCATGTGCTTCTTTCTCCGCTAATTCTGAGGAGAACCTCCTCATGCTTTGTATAACAAGTCCACAAAGTTTTCAATATTCTTCTGGAGCAACACACCACAGGCCCTTCACTTCTCCTCTGTTCCGATTTTCCCATTGCCCATAAGTCACTTCCATACAATGCTGTGCTCCAATCGTACATTCTCCAATTTTATCTTTAAATTAATGACTATGTTTTGATGCTGGTAGACTTTCCTTTGCCAGAAATGCCCTCTTTGTTTCTACCAGTCTGCATTATATGTCCTCCTTGCAACCTCCCTCATGGGTTATTTTTCTCCAAGGTAGCAGAATTCCTTAAATTCGTCTATTTCATGATCAACAGTATCGATGTTAAGTATCACACTGTCCTCATTTCCGCTCCAATTTATTACTTTTCTCTTTTTATTGGTTAGTCTCAACCCGTATTCTGCCCTCGTTATACTTTTCATTCCATTCAGCAGATCCTGCAACGCTTCTTGATTGTCACTGTGGACAGCAACTTCGTCAGCGAATCTTACCATTGATATACTTTCACCCTGAATTTCAATCGCACTTTTGAATCTTTCTTTTATTTCCGTCATTGCTTCTTTGATATTCAGATCGAACATCACCGTCTTACACACTTTTTAATTCGAGCACTTCGTTCTTGTTCTCCCAATCTTATTGTTCCCTCTTGGATCTTGCAATTACTGTACATTACTCTTATTTCTCTATAATTCCACATTTTTTCTCACGGTTTCGAACATCTTTCTCCATGTTACACTGGCAAAAGCTTTTTCCATGGTGAGACAACCAATGAACGTGCCTTTATTTTTATTCAGTCTTGCTTCCATTATCAAACCCAACGTCAGAACTGCCTATCTTGTGCCTTTACCTTTTCCTAAAGCCAAACTGATCGTCATCTAACATATCCTAAATGTTTTCTCAGTTGTTTTGTATATTGTTATTGTCAGCAGCTTGGATTGAAGAGCTGTTAAGCTGATTGCGCTTTAATTCTTGCACTTACCTGCGCTTGCTATTATCGGAGTTGTGTTGATGATATTTTTCCGACAGTCTAATAGTACGTCGCCAGTGTCATCGATATTGAATAATCATTTGGTTGCCACTTTCCTCAATAACTTTATAAATTACAATTGAGTGTTGTCAATCCCTTCTGAATTGTCTGATCTCAAGTCTTCCAGAGCCCTTTTACATTCTGACTCTAATACTCTATCTCCTATGTCTTCCATATCGACCTCTTCTTCTATCAAATTAGCCTTGTATCAATTTAGATCTTTCCGCTTATCCGTTCTGCAATCTGCGCTTAATAGTGGCAATCCCACTGCACTAAGGCTGTTACAACCTTATTTTCACTAAAGGTCGTTTTGACTTTTCTATACGCTGAGTCAGTCCTCCCATCGATCGTTAATTTTTTGTTTCTCTAACATCAACCATAGCGCCTAGGCTCCCCTGCACCTTGTATTTATTAAATTCCTAAGTGATTTATGTAACTGTCTATTCCTGAACATTTTTTTGCCCCCTTCTTTCGTCAATGAATTAAAATATTTGTTCTGTTACCCAAGGTTCCTAAGAACTACCTTTCTTGTACCTACGTCTGGCTGGCCAACATCGGTGATTGATCTTTTCTTTTGGAGATGTCCAATCCTTTTCTACTGAACTGCACACTCTTCTTTCAGTATCCACATCGTTAGCGAACTTCATCATTCCACAGTACAGCTGTATCCCACATCCTTCCACATTGATCCTTCCAGACGCTTCTCTTAAAATTTCTATTCTTCGATATTACTAAATTATGATTTGAGTCTATATCTGGCCCTAGGAACGCCTTGCAATACAATATTTGATTCTGAAACCTCTGTCTGACCATGATGTAATCTAGCTGGAAAGATACCATGTTTCCAGATCTTTTATAAGTTTACATCCTCCTCTCGTGATTTTTTAACAGAGTGTTAGTTGTTACTAGCTAAAATTTATTGCAGAACTCAATTGTTCTTTCTCCTCTTTCACTCCTGCTACCAAGCCCATATTCTCCCGAAACTTTTTCTTGTATTCCCTCCATTACAACAGCGTCCTAATCCCCCATGGTTATTAGATATTCATCTACCTTTACATGCTGGAATAACCGTTCAATATCCTTATTTAATCTTTAATCTCTTCATTTTCTAGTTGCGACGTTGGCGTGTATACCTGAACTCTCATGGTCAGTGACATTTGCTGCTGAATCTGATGAGAACAACCGTCTCACCGAACTGTTGACAGTTGTTCAGTCTCTGGCTTATTTTCTACTTATAAAAAATTCTACTCGCATCGTACTATTTTCTACGGCTGTTGATATTACCCTGCATTCGCCGGAGGAGAAATCTCTACCTACCTCCCAGTTCGCTTCACTGACCACGACTGTAGCTAGATCCAGGCTTTGCATATCCCTTTTCAGATTTTGTTCCCCGGTACGTCCAAACTTCTGACATTCGACCCCCGACCCGTAGAACGTCATACTTTCGTTGGTTATCCAAACTTTTACTCATGGTCACCTCCTCCTTGGCAGATCCCTTCTTGAGATCCAAATTGGGGGACTAATCCGGAATCTTTTTCTATAACATGCCACATGTCCGGTGGATGCACATTATGTGTCTTTATTTCAGTAGTTTACATTTTAATTCTTCAGCTTCACGCCGTTGATTATTGATGATTCTTCCGTCTTTTAAGGGCAGTGTCCCACAGCAAGAGCAAAAGAGTGTCCTAAACTTCTTTCCGCCACTCCGCCCTCTTTGCAAAGCTGTTGACAGAAAGAAGTTGACTTCTTACGGCGAAAGTCTCCGGCCACCATTGCCGATGATTTTTATTTTCCTCTACGACTCCGTTTAGTACCGCTGAAGGTCCCAACACAAATGCTTCCTTATCGTTTCACTGTCATGAAAATGTCAAATGAATGCAGCATTTTCTCCACTCTGTTATTTGTTAAAAGTCTTTCTTTTGTTTTCTTTTCATAATTTGTTTCGACTTTTTAGGCCATTATTTAGAAGCTACTCGCACAGAAAGCTCACTACAGTACCGCTATAATCAGGGATAGAGTTGTGTGTCAATAAATTAATGGGAATTAATAGAGGGACACTTACCCTGAAAAAGGTGGCACACATGTAAAAATGGCAGTGTATTCATATTACTCATGCATATGTGTGTGTGTATGTTTGAGTGTGTGCGCGTTACGTAAAATTTCTAATAAGGTATGATGCAATGAATGGGAAATCCGATTTTTTAAAAATTACTCCTACTAGATAAGCAATATATCTCATTCTGTCAGTGTAGAATCTACGGACAGAATTGCTACTTTGTGTCTGATGAGCTGTAAGTTGAATACCATTGAAATTACAGACATACTTTGTGTTTGGTAGTTGAGTTTGTCTTTGATCAGTGTACCGGATTGATTTTTAAAATTACTAAAATTTTCCATTTCTTAGAAAGCATTCACTTTCTTCCCTTTTTTCGTGTGATGAAGGTTCTGGAGCTGTTTTGGGGAGTGCGTTTGTTGTTTATGAGAGGCATAAAAAATACATGCGTATTCGACCTGTCACTAGCAGTAAGTGACAGACTGCCCTACGTCTTATGCAAACTCAATTACATTCTCAACAAATTTTGTAGATGAGCATAAAGATACAATGAAGAAAATGGAAAATTAATTGACCATGTCGAAAATACTAGTATTTCTCACAACAGAAAACTGATTTCTTGTGATATTATTAATCATTGTACAAATGTTCCCATTAATGGAAGCATTGATATCACTGAAAATAACTTAATTAAGCACAAGAAACTATATAGTGGTGAAATCTGTGAGCTTATTGAACTATCGAAATTCACTCTTTCTTGTAAAAACGTTAGCTTTCAGTATAATATATATTCACAGCTCACGACCGGGTGGTTCAGCCAGAGGAACAACATGCCAGGAATCGTGACTTATAACGTATTAACCATACCGATAAAATTTTTTGGGTGGTGAAAACAGACAGCTAAGAAAATCTTTTGCTACAAACGTAATGTCGATGATACCTTAGTCCCGTTCAGTGGCACAGAGGAGGACATTGGGAATAAGCAAGGTCAGTTTCAGGATAGTTTCTTCAAAAAGGACATTGCTGACTTCAGTCCCAATGCTTCCGCTCCGTCTGTATACGTCTGCTCGACGAAGGGTGGTTAAATACTAATACTATTTCCTTCGACTCAAAACACCGTCCGTCGACAGTGGAATGCTGTGTGGTCATTTATAAGGATTTCCGTGCACGGTGGACGTGAGGTGTCACTTGTGTGCCATTGTCGGCTGTCCCGGCACTTTGCTCATAATCGTCATTCTTGTTCCAGACTGCAGCAGTATATCTCTGCATCTACATCTTTACTCCGCAAGCCACTGCACAGCTCATGATACTGTACATGGAACCACAGAATTAGTCGCACTAGCGCGTTGTGTGTGAATATCTCACGGTCACATTACACTTTCCCAGAACCCTTCCAACAAATGTAGCCCTGTGAAGTTTGGAAGGTAGGAGAAGACTTACGGATGGCACGTAAGGCTGGGCAAGCAGATCATGATTCTTGCATGGCAAGCTCAGTCGGTAGACCACTTGCCTACAAAAGGCAAAGTTCTCAGGTTCCACTATCAGCTTGGCATATCAGCTTTAATCAGCCACAACTTTCTTTGCATTATAGTAGTGTGGTGTGCGTACTGTAAGACCTTCGGTAGACACACCATCAGATTATTTGACTTGTCACTCTAACGAAGTAGGCGAGTGTCAGCAATATGTCTCGTGGTCTTATCGTGGCGTGTTTATCTTCTGCCATTAGGTCAGACGATAGAAATGCCACTTGCACGCTTAGAGTAGCAGATTGATGGTGACCAACTTTAAACAGAACTTGATTAATTTTCACACACATTTGTTAAAATAATAACAAGCATAAACATTACGTAACTTGATTCTGGATGCTATTTACAATTGACAATCTGAAGTTCCTTTGGTCTTGGTTCGTTAATCTCATTCTCACGTATCTCTGATACTTGACAAAGTGTCTATACAGTTATCTTCATGGCTATGTACAGGAATATGATAACCTTATTAGGCACAGACTGAAACTTGACTATAGACTGGTACAGACTAATGCAGACTGGTACAGACTGGTGCAGACAAATGCAGACTGACTAATCGGAGGTCTGTACACTCGTTATAATACCTCGCGCGTTCAGGTATCACTGCACGAGTGTGATCCGCGAGGAGGAAAGGTTCTACATTAGCAGCAATCTCAATGGCTACGTTACATATTAATACACGGATCGGCGGAAGCAGAATTTGGTCCGTCTCTAGTGCGGGGACAGACGAGCGCTGCGCCTGTGCTTAGCGGGGCGCGCTCTAGTGGGAAAGTTGCGTACGCACTGACTACGCGGAACTATGTACACAACAAGTAGTCACCCCTGTGCGATTTATGTTCTGACTCTAGTTAAAAGTACAAAAACAGTTAACAGCTATTGTGCTTACTTTGTTGGAAACAAACATATATTGATATTATATACCAGGAGGCAAAAAATGATAATGGAAAAACGTTACACCTTTCGAGTAGATATCACAGTAACCCAAACAACGCAGCTGCATACTTGGCGCATTAGCCACAGTTCGGAGGAACACGCTACATAGGGCAGTCCCTAAAATACAAGCAACCGCCACCATGGTGTATTTTGAGTCGCTGGCTAAAAACGATTCAGTTCGCAAGAGCACGTAATATGATTGTTAGATGAGTGTAAAGTGATCTTTTCAGTCCCGCGATCAGTCTGAATTCGCAAGCAGCGGTACTCACAAGCCAAAAAGACGCGCGTCGTGGGTTCAGGTTACTATTCAATGCTTGGTACCGTTCGTGCCTCTGAAAGAGGTTAAGCTTTCCTCATTGTTTAGTCGATTATACATTATTTCTCTGTTATTGAAAGTACTTGGCCTCTGTGCATTTAAGAAAATACTACCTTTCCATTTACACTAAGTTAATAAATATATCTGTTTCATAACAATGTAGCACTTAATTCAAATGTTCTGTCTCGTATCGAATGTCTAACCACAAGTTCATCCACGGACAGGGTCCAGCGGTGATGATATCGTTATGGAACATCGAGACAGCTACTTAAGTTGTACGCCAATATTGGAATATTTTCGCAGCAATATAGCCACAGAACACGCCGATACACGACGACGGGGTATACTTGTGCCCTAGGAATTCGGCATCTACATGTGCGTATCGTTCTATAGCTTCAAGGTCTGTTAAAGTTACGTTGTCGCTAATATCACGGAATATCTATGTTCGTTTTATTGCATGTAAAATACTAGAAAAAGATATTTCTCTTTCCAGTTTAATTATCCTCCTTTCAAACATGCACAAGAAGATCGTTTGTGTTTATATGAACAAAATGAAATCAAATTTTCCTTTACCATCGAACAACATATTTTACACTAGAAAAAAATATATACAGTATTCATGAACCAGGTTTTAATGCTTTATTTTCAGTCCCTGTTGTGTTCTTCGCAAGTAATAGTCATAACTTGTAAGTGATATATTTTTAGAATACGAACAAATTCTTTCTTTTCTAAAGAGGATAGTCGTAACGGAAAACTCTTTGCCATATATTTAACGAAATTACGACTGCCTGCAGCATCTTAAGACATTCTGCTTTCGTTTAAAAAAACCAATTTATTTTCCATTTATCTCTGATCTTGTTATGATAGAAGTCAATGAAGGTTAATTTGTTTTAATATGAGCCGGGAAGTCAATATTAATTTAAAAACTATGCTTTATTGTTTTTCTTTCATCTTTAATATCAAGAACAGCTAATGCGTCGCAAACGTACGAGTGACAAAAAATTACCAAAGTCCCCACTAACTTACTGTAACCAAATAATAACGAACAAAAACACTTATGCGACACAGTAACTTTGGTCCCTACACATAAACAATTTGATCAAAGTTTACTCTTCTACAGGTGTTGGCGATACGTAACCCACTAAAAATCCATAATTGAGAAGGTCATTCGACACTATTAAATCAGAAGTAATACCTTTGCTGTACGAATACCTTCAACAATGGCTTCTTCAAAAAGTGTGGTCTCTGTTGTATTATTTCAGTGCAGAGCTGGTCAAACTCACTGGCGAATTTTTCCTGTAAGCTCAAGAAGTTTCTACTGTTCAGTGCTAGGATCTGTCACTTTAAATGCTGTGCACTAGAGACATCGTCTCGCTCATGGCCAAAATTTCTGCTATTCAGATCCACAAAATAGCAACAACTCTCCTTAGATTGCGCCACCAGAACCTCTAGCAATACTCTACGGTAAGGTACCAGTACCAGTACGCTATCACAAATCAACTCATAATCTCAATCTTTAACACTTGTTCCTTTAAACATACAACTATAACGATTAACATTTACTCAAGCCTGTTAAACATTAACTCTTTATAGGAGATGTCCCTTTACCATAACACTCGTTGGGTGAACCCTAACCACGAAATTAGATACCTATTCCTCAAAAAATATATCTTGCGAGATTGTGCGAAGCGATAAATATCGTCAGTAGTCCCTTCTCATTAGAAATGAAGAGCGTATTTCCTGTTGCTGTATCAATAAGTGAAGGCGACGAAAAAAAAAAAAAAAAAAAGAAAAAAAAAGGGAAAAAAATGCATCAAGCGTTTGCGACTTTACAGCACAAACTATTACGTATATGTTACAGTGGAGTATTACAACCGTGCGTGTATGCAACGAAGCGCAACTCCGAACCGGTGATGTAAGCACCGACATTTAGGCAACATTATAGTATGGCCTTAGAACTTAGAACGGAAGTTTTTTCAGTATAATTCAGTTAATGTTTAGTGTTACAATGAAATGTTTGATATATCTACCTCGATGTCTCAAGATGGTCGATTGTGTCACCGAAATCGGTTGCACTTAAATAAAACAATTACACACAGCAGATGGTGTTACTTTTACTACCCATCAATAAAACAGCTGTTGGCCCATTATCCATCTAAAGATGGATGTTCCGAAATACCGTTCATGTATCACTGTGCGAGTGTAATCCACGAGCAGAAAAGGTTCTACGTTAGGAGCAATCTCATTGGGTGCGTTACATATTAATATGCGGATCGGCGGAAGCAGAATTTGGTCCATCTCTATGGCAGCGCCATCTCGTATTGCGGAGACGGACGAGCGCTGCGCCTGCGCTGTTATGCTTAGCGGGGTGCGCTCTAGAGGGAAAGTTCTGTACGGGCTGACTATGCGGAACTATGTACACAACAAGGGACGTCCTAAATAACTGAAAACATCCATCGGAACCCTAAATAAGCTTGATCCCGATAAGAATGAAACTACGCCCTTCCGAAGTACAGTTATTAAGAGGAAAGAGGATGAAACATAAAAGAGAAACATACATCCCCACTTGTAGCTTAGGGCCCTCACATTCGACTGGTATTTGGAAAATTTTGGAAAAAAAATTCAAATCTATTACTCGGACGGCCAAGGGAGGAGATGAAGTTGGTGTATGTTTCGTTATGACCAGTCTTTGCAGCAATATGTTGGGTTACATTTAAAACCTCTCTGCAGTGTATCGTGGAGAGAGAACATGTGACAGTTTTGATCATGATCCAGCTGTCATAAGGGCATGTTAAGCTCAGGGAAATTTTTATCATCTCATACCCATTGAGAGGCAACAAAACAAACATTACACTGTAAAAGTATACATCACGGTAATTGAAATGACTTGAGTACTCACCTGACACTTTCTAGTAGGTCGTAGAAAGGCAACAGTGACTACCCATGAAGGTGATACGAAATATCCTTATATGGCGCCACCATTTGTTTCCTGATCATGTTGAAGGGGGGGGGGGGGGTACTTAACAAAGAAAATGAGAGTTTTAAAAGAAGGAAGTATGAAGAAAGAAAAAGTATAAAGAAGAATGTATTTTAGACGGACAACAATACTAAACTTCATACGACATATTACTTATATCATTGACATCAGAGAACTTAGCTGTCTGAAAACACTAGGACTGACTATAATGCATGTAGCCTAATTAGCCATGTGGACGAACATGTCAGTTTACATATAGCAAACAGATGCAGGAATTAATGTAACAGCCAAATAAAAATGAGAACATAGGGAGACGCAGTGAAAGAATTTTGTATTAAATAAAAATATACTACATTAGGAAATAAGTTAAGATGCTGATGCAGATGGAAACATTTATAAGAATTAAACGTTGATTTGCGACGTAAGGCCGGCCGAAGTGGCCGTGCGGTTAAAGGCGCTGCAGTCTGGAACCGCAAGACCGCTACGGTCACAGGTTCGAATCCTGCCTCGGGCATGGATGTTTGTGATGTCCTCAGGTTAGTTAGGTTTAACTAGTTCTAAGTTCTAGGGGACTAATGACCTCAGCAGTTGAGTCCCATAGTGCTCAGAGCTATTTGAACCATTTTGCGACGTAAATCGGCCATGGGTCAAGAAAAAGCCAATCTGACGCAAGCCATGACATAATAGGAGCTGATATATGTGAAGTTTGAGAAGCAGAGCAAGTAAACTGGAAACATATGAAATATAGTTCTGCTAAAAGAAACATAAATTGAATAATACCTGAACAACGGCTTATAGGAAATGCGAATAAGAAGAAGCTAAAACTTGGTGAAACACATATTATTGGACGTGTAATTAGGTAACCTGACGACGGAGATTGAGTTGTAGGAGAGGAAATTCAATGGGGTAAATTTCAAATATATACGATGTATTATGCATACTGAAGTGGTTGTTGTAGAAACAAAGTATAAAACATTTGTGCAAAGCAAAAGGCAATGGGGAACAGCACTGCACGGTTTAAAATTCTGTTGTCTTCTTACAGCATGTTAAGTTAACATGTTGTTTTGGAAGAGCACACAGTTCACTGGTATTAAAAAAACTTTTCTTTGATAATGAGATATATGTAAATTCTGCCGCCTTCTCCGTAGACGGTCGTCATGCAACGGCAGAGTTAGATACACACCGTTGTCCATTAAAATAACATACGAAGGCTCCGCGTAACCAACATCCAGTTTGTCATGCAGTGTGCTGGGCGGCTGAATACGTAATACGTAAGGATTTCAGTACAGGCGCGTAGGGGTAACATCATCTATATTCTGCTGAGAAGAAAAGATGACGCAGAGCATTTCTCATTCATTTAAATGTTGCTTGTTTGTGAGAAGATCATGTTATGCCTCGAGTAAGAAGCAGAATCGCCAAGCACTAGGTTTCGAAATTTCGCAGCGATAGGACCGTGGTGTAACGAGGCTTCGGTTTAACATCTCGCAATACTGCTGCTACCACTTGTCCGGAGCCAACGACTGGCATGCGAATATGATATCAATGGGTTCATGTACGATCAGCAGTGCCAGGTGATTAGCACCCGAGAGGATAGACATGTTGCTCTGTCCGAAATGCGGGATTTTACAGCCACGTCATGTACTGAGAATCAGGCTTGTTTGCAACGCTGACAGTGCGGCGAAATGACCAATACGAATTGCCAGAAAGGCGAACACTGTTGCCTCTTGTATTGAGACAGCAACATAGAGAAGCGCACAGAAAGGTGTACACACTGTACACACGAGTATCACCATGTCCTCTTTCCAGACGAGTCCCATTAAGCGTAAAATACGTCGATGGTCGTATCTGCGGAGGCTCTGAGTAGCATGAATGTTGGCAGATTGTATTCGTTATCGCTATATGGGACCAGCACCAAGTGTGATGGTGTGGAGTGCCATCGGGTGCAGAACACTCTGGTTTAGATAGCGGATAATATCTGATTTGTTCTTTCTTCGACGCTTCCGTGACGTTATGTTTGAGCAATACAACATGTTGCCCTTGCTGTTCTGACACACCTCGATACCGACTGGCCGCAGTCAGTATGTCCTCTAGATGTCCCTCCCATTGAAAACATCTGATAATGGGTTGCAAAGAGACTGGAACGCCACAACTCGCCAGCAACGTCACTTCACGAAGTCTTACACAGGCTTGAAGTAGCTTGGTGTGAGCAGTTCGACTAGTTGGACTAGAGCCATTGTTGCTGTAACCATGGGTGACTCTGTGCTAAATTTTGCACACAGTATATCCTCAAATCAGTTAAAAATTTGTGCAAGTATTCTTCTTACTGCAATGTACACATAGAATAAATAAAATTTTATTTTCTTTCTTTTCTTCCTGGTTGAGGCGCCTTAATAGTCCTCCACTGGAAGGGAGGAGGAAGGCCTGGGCAAATGGGGACTTAACATCAGTTTTTAATGCACATTTGAATTACAATTTATTAAAATTACAACATTCCACATAGTTGACCAAATCAGTAAACTTAAAATGATGGCCCCCAAAACCAAAGCGTATAGTTACCAGTTTCTAAAGTGAGAGCACTGCAAAGCGGACACTTAGGTATGATGACATTTACCGATCATTCCTTACACCAGTGAGAATTTGAGCGTGAAACTACTTAATCTTATTGGTATAGGCTTTAAATAAAATCAAACAATGCTCGAAAGCTTTTAGCACTGCTGACATAACGTACATAAACTCAAAGTATCACCTAGCTGAATCGTACGTAGGCACATGGAGTGACATTTAAATCAGTTTATAGAATATTTTAAGAAAAGACATATACAAAAACCGTACTACGAAATTCGAAAGTGAGACTTCTTACAAAATACTCCGAATAATCTCCTGTTTCTCTGTTTCTACAGAAATAAACCATCATATTTGTGAAGAACGGTTGTTTGTGCTAGTAATCTTTAAGATAAAATTCTGAGTAAATACAGTACAAGCTCATTACACCAATCAGCCGAAAGATTATGATCACCGACCAGTCCAGGCGGTAACAGCGTTGTGTGGCGAGGAATGACTGCTAGTCAGACACACGTGCCTTTCACGTAATATCAGTGACCGACCTGTACGTATGGAGAATGGGGAAGGCGTGCGATCTACCTGAGTTTGACCGAGGTCAGATTGTGGTGGCCCGGAGGATCGGCAGGAGCATTTCGGAAAATGCACGACTTGTCGGGTGTTCGAAGAGTGCTGTGGTGAGTGTCTTCAACACGTGGCGAAACCAAGGTGACACCGTGTCCAGAGGCGTAATTAGTTATGGCCACCAATCCCCCCGAGGCCTCCAGTTGCCTAAGCTTACGACGAGATAGTTATTTCTGATATTATAATACGTGTTTTCATGTCTTTATTCTACTGAAATTCTCAATATCAGCGTCAAATAATGTTTCATTTTAAACTTTTCTTACAGCTGATGATATGGATATATGGCTTGTCATTCATGGGTAACTGCAGAGTGAAGATATTTCTTTATTACTTTCACTTTCGAAAAACCTCCATCGCGTGGCGCGACTGAGGCACAAATGGCCAAGACGTAGTCGATTACAAGCACATTTTTGTAGGGTAATCCGATTTTATTATAAAAAGGATTTCTTGGGCTGTCTATCAGTTGCACGCATTTGCGTAGGATGTCTTTTTATTTCTTGCAGCATCTACAAGAGACCAACTCATCGTAAATTTCTACCAGATTCTCCAATACTACAGCCAGACCCCAATAGGAAGCTTCAAGCACAAATTCAGTTTCAACAGTTTGGAAAATTTGGTCATTTCTTTCACCGCCGTGTATCGTTGTGCCAATTCTTGTATAAATCGGTCTTCGCAACCAGATATTTATTGACGAACTTTTACTTGATTTGATAATCCAGCGTCTTGAGCTAGTTCACCGTCATTATTTTATTTGTCCTCCTCCTACCTCGTTGGTCAATAATGTCCATATCACTTAATTTTTTAGTTCCAAAAGTAACTGCAGTGTCTGTAACTGTAGCTCGTTCCGTCACTGAAACACACTCAGGATTTTTAATTTGATGAGTCCATTATCCAAACTCATTTTTGAAAACTGTATGTGTTTTTGGTTTCAATGTACTTCCTCCAGTATAGTGTGCCAAATATTGATGTAGGTCATAAAGGTGAACTCATATACAACTAGAAGGAGGAAGTTTGCTGCAGATATAGTATCAAGGTTTGCCTCGAATGGATCTTGTATGTCTTCCAAAGTGCTCAAAGTTGTTTCGAGTTTTCTTTTGACTTTAGCTGTTGTAATGAGCATTCCAGTGACTATCAGACAATCGTTTCAAACTTTTCCTGTTTTCTCTACAAGTAATACCCATCTGTATGAAGAAGACGAGATTGAGTAAATATAACTTCTCTGCATTTCCAAAACAGACGATGTTAGAAGGAACACATGAGAATGCATGAACTCTACAAAGCTTTAAGGGAATGTTAGCTCAGGGACCAAACATGATTTTTGGATCGACTTCTTGAATTTTTCCTTGTCCTCGTCTCCTGAAACTGACGCGGCATTGTCATAACATGAAGTTGAAATGACAGAAAGCGCAGCGGGACCCGTGGAGAGGTCCGCGAACTACAACACAATGGGAGAGGACGGACACGACGAACAAAGAACAGAATGAACAACAACAAGATCGAACAATGGAGTCAGAAGGAAACCTACAAACAACGTCCACTCGTAAACAGAACAAGAAAGTAAGTAAGCTGTCTAATGTGAGGCGATGTGTCCACAGACTTACGTGAGATTAGACTGGCTGGCTGAGATTTTTTTTTCCTTTATTGTTATTTATATACCTGTTACAGGTAGGCCATCAGCGGCACAGTACGCCGCTCTTCAGCCACAGACAAAACAAAAGATAGAAATGAGGACAAGCAAAGAGTAAACAGGATAGATACATACAAGGAGACAGACACTTTTAAAATACACGGAGCCGTTCACGGGCGCAGAGTCCAAGATAATGTTGTGCAGACACATGGACACACACAGAGACGATAATTGTCACAAGCGAACATTGGAGCACAAAACGAATAACACTGGAACACTTGAGCACGAACGACATCACACACAGAAACGCGAGGCGATGATCTCCGGTGCGCGAATGTCCACTGAGCGTGTACAAGTCCGGGGACCTGCCAAGAGTGGAGGAGGGGGGTGGGAGAGGGAAAGGGGAGAGCAGAGGTGCCAAGGGTAGGGGAGATAGGGGGGAGGAAAGAAGGGAGAGGGGTAGGGGAAGCGCAGGGGAAGAGGGGTGGAGGAAGGGGGGATGGAGGGAAAAGGAGAGAGAAGGGGAAAATGAGAGAGAAGGGAGGGAGGGTGCCCAAAGGAAAAAACACAGGAAGGGGGAGGGGAGGATCAAAGTTGGTAGGGGGGTAGATGGAGGGGAGGAGGGCATCATCAGGGAGGGGGAGCTGGCGGAAGCCACCTTGGGAGAAGGTAAGGAGGGTGGAGAGATGGAGAGCAGGTGGGACGTGGAGGTACAGGCGCGGCAGCGGGCGGGGGTGGGAGAGGGTGGGTGGGTGTGTGGAGTATCGAGTTTATGGGAGGTGTAGAGGATCTGTATCTGTTCGAGGAAGAGGAGGAGGTGGGGGAATGGAGTTAGGTCGTACATGATCCGCGTGGGGGAGGGGAGACGGATGCGATAGGCGGTTGGCTGAGTGAGAGGCAGGCGCTTAAGTACTCTATAGGGGGCGCCGCTATTGGCCGCTGGAACCACGTGTTTGACTGTGGCGCCCTCACACTAAAAGCGGGCCAGGAGGCGCGCGCCGCCACAGCTTACGGCGCGATGGTGCAGAGACGTCCAGGGGTCTTCGACGTCCATGACGTCTGGCGGGGATTCAAATTCCACGGAGAGCGGTACCAGAATAGGGAGAAAGAGATTTCAAATACTGGATGATGTGATGGACAGTAGCACATACAGCGGCGTTAAGAAGGAAGCAATGGATTACAGAAAAGGGAGGCACAAAGGACATACTAATATAGAAGAAAACACATGAAGGTCGTGATGGTGGTGAAGGTGATAATGACGACAATGATGAGTTTGTACTAACAATTCTGCAGATAATACTGTCCTCTGCAACTGTTCACGCAGGACTCACACATGGGCTTTCTATTACTGTGTATTCATGAAATTTCCGATTCTGTTACCAATTAATAGCGATCTGCTGGCACTGGAGACTTGGTTTCTGTAAAAGTAGTTAAGATAGGAGTTGTGCTATTTCCTTGGCAACATTGCTTCGTAAAACTTCTGTCCTCTAATGTGACATGAACAAAAGAACTTTTTCAGACTTTAAAAAAAGAAAAAAATAGCTTACAATAGAAATGGCTTACAAAAATTCCTGAGAAGTTCCAAAATAATACTTTGCAAAATAGTGCTTCCCATATTGCTGCGGATATTTCCGATAGTTAGTGAATATTTCTGGCATATTTAGTGCATATACGCACAGCTTCTGTAACTGGTATCACTTTCAGTTGTTTTATTATCATGTAGCTGTTTTTTGAGGATTGGAGACACAGTTTTTGTACTTGCAGTATCTTCTGTATGATTTTTCTAATCATAACATTACGAATCTTGAGGCTGTAGGGTAATACATTTAAACATTTCTATATCTTACCATTTGATACTGCAATATTTTACGTGAAATAGATTTCTCCTGACGTCTTTATGCGCTGTCGAAAGCAGAATAACGAGCAGAAAATAAAATTTCCACCTGATCATCCTACCTGATTTCAGATCACCTTCTCATGATCGATTCGTGGTGACTGAAAGGCGTAATGAACGAACTGTTGACTTTTCAAATATCTTACGAACAACTCTCTAGAGTCATTGTCCGTGTGTACGCCGATTGGCATTCGATTCTTGTTTCCTGCTTGGTGACCAGTAGCGACTTGGCCAACTTCTCAGAAGTTACGGCTGGAGCTCATTTCTAAATCGGTACGCTACGGTTAATGAGATCTCCAGTCCTTTACGAGTTCACTCGTGTCGGGAAAGCTCCCTCTGAAAATATTTCGGCAATGTCATTCGGATGTTGAAAACAGCAGTAAATGTGCTGAAACGCATTATATCTACTTGCGCCGTCGGGAATATCTATTCACCAAAGCGAAAAAAATGAATGAAGAATTTTTATGATTCGTTCATGATCATCACCATCATCATAATCAGCAGCCATCTAACGTATCCAGGTGGTTAAAGATCTTTTTAGCATTATCCAGCATTACGTTATTCAGCTATACTCACCCATATCCTCCAGCATATCTCGCAATATTATCCGATAGCCACCCATTACGTCGTGCACTTTTTTCCTCACAATTCTTCCAAGAACTACCTTAGGCCACTTTCCACCCATGCAGTTGATCATGTGTTTCGTTAACGTCCATTTTAATTTCATAACAATAATAACTCATTCACTCCCTTCTGCCCCCACCTCCACAAAATAATGAAAGGAAAACGGTTTAACGCTTGCTAAATGTTTGTTGTTTATATGATAAAATTTCAGCATCTAGTGTGACGTTGTAATTAATTATCTCTTTACAACTAATTCTATGGGCTTTCCACTTTGTAAACACTGTCCTTATATGGTACTGAAGATTCCTTCTAAATTATATCACTATTCAACACATAGATAAGAGAAAAACTAGCTTTTCAGAAAAATATGAATAGTTCTCAGTATCGGTTACATAAGGTTTATAGAATTAAAAAAGACATGTGTCGGAATATATATCTCAATTGGCTCAACCATATATGGTAAGCTACGATTTGTGTGCTTAACGTCAAATAATGAACTCATGATCTCATTTGTAATCAGAATTTACAATCTGTTGTGTACGTAGGAGTTGGGTTCATTAAGGAACCGGGGGTGGTGGGGAGGTGGGTGGGAAGTAGGGCTACTACTGAGACAACAATAATGTCCATCTAAGTCCTGTATGTTGCAGTGGCAGTATTAACGTTATTGGTTTTTAGTATTGGTTTTGACACTGTCACAAGATATATAAAAATCTCATTTCAAATCACTTTTAATTCTAACACTCACATTTTATCGTGTTAAAATCATTATAACTTAGTAAGTATGTGAATAGAAAGTACTAGCTGTATAAAACCATGGTCTTATATTGGAGGCTTTTATCTGATGAAATTTAGTAAAAAAATAACTACCTCTTGCACTGTACTGATCGACTTTTTGTTTTCCAATCTCTCATAGTAACAATATAGAAGCACATTTCCACTGCTTGCTGAGGAAACTCAGCTTTTGAATCGTATTTACACTGATGGGAAACATTTCTTTTCAGACATACTGGAAACTTAAATTTGAAAACAGTACTATGTCTACCAAAAGGCCTTAAGGGCACTCTTATTCCTGCCCTCAGTTGCTGATAATGTAAAATTTATCGAACTACTTATATTATTAATGTACCCAAATTTCATTTTCATAAATTCACTGTGTATAGTTGTAGTAATTACAGTTGATTTTAAGACCTATATTGGAATCTGTCTTCTTAAGGTCTTTCTTTAGCCGTTGAAGTTTATCTACACTATAGTGTACTGTGTCATTAGCGAAACAAAGATGGTTCGACTGTGTCTCATTTACATGTGTGTCTTCTACGTTTTACTAGGACAGCGGTGATGGTTTCATGACTCTAAGAATCCAAGCCTGACTCCCCTTTCAGTGCAGTCTAATGGAAGCTGTAGCACTGACACATACAGGGTGAGTCAAGAGGAAAGTTACACGCTTCGAGGGGTGATAGCATTAGTGATTCTCAACAAAAAACTTTATATGGACTAATGCCCTATTCCGAATGGGTTCCGAGATAGAACACATTTAATATCACTTTTGTATGTTTTTCTACAAAAACGTAATATTCATTTTTTCTCTTGAACTAATGGTTTGTGCGATGAGAGCGCGAGAGGGTTGGAAAAATTCGCTCGATGAGCATGCGCTGTAGCTTACGTAGTTTTGTAGGCCAATTGGAGGCAGCATATTGAGGTAGCAAGTTGAGACGAAATAGGTTGATAAGGGACACTCGTAGTCTATCAAGTTGGGAAGCCCTGTATATTATTCACAGCGCTAACATAGGTCGATTCTCGATTCTCAACTGTTGTTTATAAAGGTTGTGGTAATGTGCTGCTGTTCCCTAAATACCTATACGTTACCCATTAAGTATATTTTGATTTAGTTCTGTCCCCAGTGTGCATTACAATTAATGTACAGGATGTTATAATTAAACTTCCGCCACTTGTGAGGGTCCCTCTGCAAAAGGAGTAGTTATAGGACATTGAAACTTTGTAGAACCATTTGAACCCACATGCGGAAGAGAAATAATGAATTAACCATTGGAAGAAACACGTTTTGATCTCAATGTTAGAGGGTAACGTATGTTGACTGTGTACCATGCTTACGTTCCAGGTTACAAACGCTCTTCATTGTAACGACCATCTTAGAACAGCCTGGAGCCGCACCAGATTACTGCAGCCCGAAACATCTGGAATGTTTGCTACCTCCCTCACTAATCTCAGCTTCAGCTTCCAGCGCGTCTTAGTGTTCCGCGGATAAACTCCGTCCTAAAGGTAACCCTGCAGCCAGAAATCAAACAGGTTCAAATCTGATAGTCTAGATGGCCAAGCAGTGTAGAACGATCGGACATTAATTCGAACTTCCAATCACGTTCTCTAACTCCGGCACGAAATGAAGACCTCTCCGTATTTATTTAATGCGACGATACTCGCGAAGAGCAGCAGTACTGTTGCCGTTAATTTGTTGAAACAGCTTTATGGGCATGACCCTGCTCACCTCGTCCAGACCGATGTTGAGTGTCTGCAGCCGAAATGCACGCTGATGTCCGTGTTTCAACACTACCTCACCGTACCATACCGGCGCCTAACGGTTAGTCATGACATTATCAGTAGTAGCAACGCAAATTCTGCAGTGCACAGTTTGAACATCGTTCCTGTAAAGCTGGACACCGGTACGGTGAATAGATTTTCGTCAAACCGAAAGTTTAATTGTAACTCCCCTGTACAGAAGTGACGATGAACAGTACTGACCAAGAAATGTGATGTGAACAGTGTGTTTTAAGGGAAACGGGGATAATTCAGTCGTAGGACACTGGGATGTAGCAGTGTCCAAAACATGTAATTAAAAAAAATCCTGATGACGAACTAGCAAAAAAAAAATACCTCCTCCTACAACAACAAAATTCCTACTACATGTTATTATTTCTAACTACGCAAACCCTTCGCAGCGACGTGCTATGATTTTTACATTACAACTACACGACTCCTCTGAAAATCACACTTAAGTACTTGGAAGAGTGTTCTCCGAAACCCTTTCAGACTATTTATACATTTACATCTATGTCTGCTTGATTAAATCTACTTGATTACTCTGCAACTAACAATTAACTTCCTGGCCGAGGTTTCATCGAATCAACTTCGAGCTATTTCTCTACCGTTCCACAATGAAAAATGAACAATGAATCTTTCCATGCGAGATCTGATATCTCTTTATTTACTTTGATGATCATTGTCCCCATGTGTAAGTGGGCGCCAAAAAATATTTTCACGCGGTGAGGAGAAAGTTGGTGACTGAAATTTTTATGAGGACACCCTGCCGCAACGAAAAACAGCTTTCTTTTAATGATTGCCACCCCAATTTGCGTGTCATATCCGTGGCATTCTCGCATCTAATTCGTGAAAATACGGAAGGAGGTGCCTTCTTTGCGTTGTTTCGATGTCCTCCGTGAATCGTTTGTGATGAGAATACCACACACCCGTAGTAGCATACCAGAAAACGGCGGGCAAGCGTAGTTTGAGCAGGCTCTGTAGTAGACCTGTTGCATTTTCTAAATGTTCTTCCAATAAGCCGCAGCCTTTGTTTTGCTTTTCCCACACCATCTATACGATAGTTCCAATTTAAATCATTTGTAAGTGTAGTACCAGAGCATTTTGTTGAATTTACAGCCTTTGTATTTGTGTGTTTTATCGTGCAACCGAAATTAGTGGATTCATTTTAGTATTCATGCAGATGATTTCACACTTTTCATTATTCAGAACCAACTATTGCTCTTCGCCTCGTACAGATACCTTCTCTAAATCGTTTTGCAATTAGATTCGACCTTCCGATGTTTTTAGAAGGCGATAAATGACAATATAATCCGAAAAAAATCCAAGGGGTCTACTCAGATAGTCTCCAAAATCTGTTATGTAGATCAGGAAGAGCAGAGGGCTTATAAAACTTCCCTGCGGAATGCCAGATATTACTTCTGTTTTACTCGATGACTTTGCGGCAATTAACTGTGACTTTCCTGACAGGCTATCACGAATCGAGACGTATAACTGAGACGATACTCTGTAGGAATGCAATTTGATTAGAAGTCACTGGTGAGTAACTGTGTAAAACGTTTTCTGGAAATCCAAAATTATGGAATCAATTTGACATCCTCTGTCGAAAACACACGGAATTTCGTGAGAATAAAGGGCTAATTGCGTTTCACAAGAAAGCTATTTTCAGTATCCGTGTTGGCTTTTTGTCAATAAATCGCTTTCTTCAATTTAATTCATAATGTTCGAATACAGTATATGCTCAAAATCCTAAAACAAATCGACGTTCATCATGTGCGTGTGTAATTCAGCTGATTATTCCTATTTCCTTTCTTGGATACTGGTGCACCTTGTGCAACTTTCCACTCATTAGGTACAGGTAACTACCGTTCCATTCATTAATAGCGTTTGGGACACATGAACGCTTAAATGTGTCTGCATGTTCTCTGATTTCTCGTATTTAGGATGATCATTTCTGCCTATGTAGGCTGGCAACAGTGAAACGTTTACAAATTCAGAGAAGAAAGTTGGTGATCGAAATTTCTTGAATAGACCTTGTGTCAACGAAAACCGCTTTTCCCTCTCTCTCTTTCTTTTTTTATTTTTAATGATTGCCACTTCAAGAGGTGATTCAAAAGATCTAGCGACTGCCGACGTCATTCCCGACAAAGCACTGTGCCGATGTGTGGCGGAGTTATCGGTGGTGGCTGCCAGCCAGCAGTGGGGCCGCCGAGAGCCGCTGTTTCCAAATGCAGCGGGGATGAAATGATATTTCCTGAGGGATAGTCACAAAAGAAGACAAAGATACTGGTTCAGATGACTATCAACAACAAATGAAAACTGTATAACGGGAATAGAATTACTTACGAATACGAAGGTACGAAACATAGACCGAGTTACTGTGAACATATCAGCCGAGAAATATAGTTCAGGTATACGTGCCGACGTCTCAAGCGGAAGAGGAAGAGATAGAGAAGGTATATGAGGATAGTGAACGGGTAATTCAGTACGTAAAGGGAGATGAAAATCTAATAGCATGGGTGACTGGAAAGCAGTTGTAGTGTAATTGGTACAAGATACGTTTACGGTGTTATATGGGCTTGGTACTAGGCATGGGGGAGAAGAAAGACTAATTGAGTTCTGCAATACGTATCAGTTAGTAATAGCGATTACTCTCTTCGATAATCATAATAGGAAGAGGTATATTTGGAAGACTGTGATTTCAGTCAGATTACATCACGGTCGGGCAGAGATTCTGAAATCAGATAGTGGATTGTAAGGCGTATCCAGGAGCAGATATGAGCTCAGGTCACAATTTAGTAATGAAGAGAAAGCTGAAGTTTAAGAGACTATTCAGAAAGAATTAACTGGCAAAAGAAATGGGCTACGGAAGTGCTAAGGAATGAGGGTACGCTTTATGTTCTCTGAGGCTTTAGATGGTGCAGTAATGAATAGACGATTGGAAACCCCTAAAAATGGCTATCACAGATGTTGGAAAGAAAACCGTAGTTACAGGGACAGCAAATGCGGGGAGCCCATAGGTAACAGAAGGAATAGTTAAGTTGGTCGACGAAAGAAATAAGACTAAAATTTTGACAAAATTCAGGAACAGGTAAATATAAGTCCCTTAGAAGTAAATTAGGTAGAATGTGTAGGGAACCTAAGGTGAAATGGCTGCATGAAAAATGTTGAGAAATCGAGAAACAAATGATTGCCCGAGTGAGTGACTAGCATACAGAAAAGTCAAAACAATCGGCAGTGAAATTAAAAGACGGGGCGGTAACATTAAGAGTCCAATGGAAATTCCACTGTTAGCCGCAGAGGAGAGAACGGAGGGGCGGAAAGACTACACTGAAGGCCTCTACAATGGGGAGGAGTATTCTAATGAGGCGTTACACGAAGTAACAGGACTCGATAAGAAAGAAATAGGGAATGCAGTATGTGAATCAGAATTTAAAAGAACATTGAAAGCCTTATTATCAAATGACACAGAAGGAATAGATAACGCTCCATTGGAATTTCTAAGATCATGGGGGGACGGTGGGGGGGGGGGGGGGGGGAGGCGGAGTGGCAACAAAAGGATTATTCACTTTGGTGTGCACAGAATGTAGGAGACTGTCTATATACCACCAGAATTACTGAAAAACGTCATCCTCACATTTACGAAGGTTGCAAGCGCTGACAAGTGCGAAAATTATTACACAATCAGCTTAATTGCCGAGGCATCCAAGTTGCTGATTAGAATAATATACAAAAAAATGGAAAAGAAAATTTAGGATCTGTTAGGGGACGAGTAATTTGGCTTTAGGAAAGGTAAAGGCACAAGAAAGGAGATTCTGATGTTGCAGGTGATATTGGGAGCAAGACTGAAGGAAAACCAAGCCGGGCTGATAGGATTTGTTAACCTGGAAAAAGCGTTCGAAAGTGGAAAATGGTGCAAAAGGTTCGAAATTCTGAGAAAAAAAGGGTCAAGCTATAGGGAAAGGCGTGGATACAAAATATACAAGACATAAAATATGTACAAGAGTCAAGAGGGCACAATAAGCGTGGAAGACCAAGTACGAAATGCTCAGATTGAAAAGGGTGTAAAACAGAGATGTAATCTTTCTTCGCTAACACTTCAGTCTACGCATCGAAGAAGAAATCACGTAAATAACAGAAAGGTGTAGAGTAGGATTAAAATTAAAGCTGAAAGGATATCAATTACCATGTTTGCTGATGGCACTGCTATCCTCAGTGAAAATAAAGAAGAATTACATGACCTGTTGAATTGAATAAACAATCTGATGAGTACAGAAGGCGGGCTGAGACTAAATCGAAGAAAGACATAAGTAATGAAAAGTAGTAGAAATAAGAACAGCGAGAAAGTTAACATCAAAGCTGGTGATCACGAAGCAGATGAAGTTAATGAATTCCGATACCTTGTGAGCAAAATAACTCAGTATTATCACTGGGTTCATTTTATATACTAAGTTAATGTATTAAACAATAAACACTATTTTTCACTATTTTGTCAGTTTTTAATATTTATAAATCGTCATCAATATCATGAACCATTTGTTATCCACTGACATGTGAAGTATGGCCTACCAGGATTTTCCATGGTTTACAGTCTTCCGTTAAATGAGTCCATAGCAATTTCCAACTGTACGTCTCCTTTCCACGCTGAGAAAATGTCAGTTTTAGAATATTTTTCATTTCCAAGCCTGTATCTCGCAGTTGTAAGTCGTAATTGGTGGCAAATATTGACTGTAAAATTTCAATCATTGAAAGCTTTATTTTGACGTTGCTGTTAACAATAAGCACATAAGGCAATTTTTACCCTTTCCTTTCCTTTGATTTTCATCTAGTCATATTCACGAGTAATAAATTCCTTTAGTCACTGTTTTCGATTGTGAAAAATAGACGGTTACCTGGGTTATAAGCTAATTTATAGAGTGTAATAGAGATACTTCACGTAGCGAAATTTGTATCATAGTTTAATTTCTAGGAATGCGTAGACAAAAGATATTAAAAATTCATCTTCTTCTCATTTTTCTTGTACCTTTGTCCTACATCATCGAGGGATCGGTAGGTTTACTATTGCATGTGGTGTGGTTTATTTAAGAGGGGGCCCGACGCCCTCCCTATCGCCACACCGTTACTTCTGGGGACGGAATATTTGTAATCAAACGGTCTGCGTAAAGCGTTGTCACGTGGAAGAGTGTAAACTTTTCTAAGTGTGTGACTATCCTATAATTGAGATGGGATTTGGGTACTAGCCCGGCAGTCACCTAGACGGATATGGGAAATCGCTTAAAAATCCAGGCTCTAACGAAACTAATCGATACGGTTCCCATGCACCTGCTCGAATCCCAGAAGCTTTGCGTTAACACGTGCGGATAACCAAGCGGATAAAACAATGAAACATTTACGGTAAAGGGAAATGTGAGTATTTTCGCAAGAGGTTAGTTGCCAGTATCCTTTAGCACTGGAAATATAGCATTCCCATTCGCTACAACTTCAAGGTGTAAAAGTATTTTCTCGTTTGTGGTAGCAATGAAACGAAAAACATAAGCGAAATGACGTACTGTATTTACTGGCCAACACCAGCACGAATCTTCGAAATAAGCAGTATCAAGCGTTTCATTCACTCGTCATTTCTTATTTTCACAGAACACCTACATTAACGCGTGAGTTAAATCTTTTTTCAATGTTGACTAAATATTATTTGTCTCACATAATTTCTAAAATAAGGGTATCAGTTTTTTAAATCTAACAATTAGTTATTTCCCAACACAGTTGTGGTTGGTATTATTTGATCACTACCTGGTATAATTTTCTCATTAGGTTTTGGAAACGTATATCTGGTGTATGGTGCCTCGGAGTCGCGCTCCTTAAGTTTCGGACACGGTGTTATAGCTGGTGTGTTTATTTACTGGACGGCTTTCGAATCGAGATACTCTAGTGGATGAATTACTAGCGGACGGGTAAGATTTATAAACCACCGCGAGAATTTGTGGACGAACGTACTCTAGTCGACAGTATCCCATTTCTCCCCACCCCTCCCACAGAAACACACACACACACACACACACAATTTCTATAGGAGTTACAATTGGCAGGCCTATCAATAATCAATAAACATACAATGGATGCAGGCAACTGCAAATAAAGCAAACTCTCGAATCTAATGGTTTAGACTGGAGTGTGAATAATTCACAACACTGAATAGGTACTACACTCGTAACGACGTCTGTTGAAATAGAAGACAACTTCCACTTGAAATCACTCGTGCCCTGTTCTTGGGAGGTTTCTTTTCGACCTGAAGTACCTTCAGAATCACAGTCCATAGTTTCGGTTGAAAGGAACATGGTTTTACAACAGTGTGTAGGGACAAAACATGCAAAAAATGCAGAAAATTATCACATGTGGTTATAATGTATCTCTGTAGCTGTGAGCGTCTGCAGTCCCCCTCAGATCACATTAGCGACTATGGAGCCACTTATGCCGATCCAACACGATGATTCTTTGCATCCGATCCCCCGAAATATCAAACTGGTCTGATCCCACGATGTTCCAGCAAAGGTATAAATTATTACCCTTCCTAGCAGCAAATAGGTGCGTCGAAACGATCGTGATCGTGAAGAACATTTATCACAATACTTGGTATTTCTCCGTCCCTACCACGATTCGTAGGAGAAAATGTATCACGTTCATCCACGGTGAAGCTGCTTTGGGCACAAAGAATTTAGTATATCTGTCTTCTCTCTGTAACCTTCGATTTCGCCGATATTTGGGTGTGTGTATACTAGAGCTTGAAATAAAATATATTTGTGCTGGCATGGATTTCGAAACTAGATATGCGCCTTTTAATGATTGGTTCAAAAGGCTCTGAGCACAATGGGACTTAACTGCTGTGGTCATCAGTCCCCTAGAACTTAAAACTACTTAAACCTAACTAACCTAAGGTCATCACACACATCCATGCCCGAGAAAGGATTCGATTCTGCGACAGTAGTGGACGTACGGTTCCAGACAGTAGCGCCTAGAACCGCTCGGCCACTGCAGCCGGCTTTAATGATTGATTTTTGGGATTTCGAATCTTGGGGAAAACAATTGTGTTGCATGGGGGCTTAATTAAATATGATTGAAAATATTTTTAGTTTTTAGTAGCTGTAAGTCCGATTACGCTGTGTCTTGTAAACGGTTGGCCCTGACTAGTATTATTACGCTATCTGACTGCAAAGAACAACAACAAATAATGAAATGAAAATTTTGGTTAACACAATTAATTAATTAAGTCCCCAGCAACTATAAAACCTACTAAACCAAACCACAAGTATAACTGTTCTGTATGTGGGAGTGTAACTCAACGTACACATCTGGCACGGTTCTTCTCCAACAAGACAAGAATTTTTAAATACCAATTATACTGACGTGATAAAAGAAAATTAGAAATACTATAATTGCTCAAGGAAAGTAGAATTACACTCTAATACAAGAACACACGCCAGATGCTTTGTTGACTGAACCTGTAATGACGCATTATTTAAAACATGGAATTAATGAAAAAACACGCAATATTTTACCTTCATATATATTGACGAAAAGCACTCTGATAGTTACAGTATTTCCATTAGAATAACATCTGCTATCTCTCCCATCAAATAACTGCATAAAACATGGAACAACACTCTTCACTATCACATCTCACTCCGACTTCACGACAAGCAGTGTCCACCACAACTTCTCGGCAAGAACTGCCTGCCGCTACCTCTCAATAATCACTCTCTGCTACAACATCTCAACACAGACTACTCCGAGTCCTCGACAGGCACTGACTACTACGAGCTCTCGACAAGCACTGTCTCTACGAGTTCTTAACAGGCACTGTCCTCTACGAGCTCTGCCCACACACTGACTGCTACGAGTTCTTAACAGGCACTGTGGAGGCGGCTTAATAATACTCTTTGGCGCAATCTCTGGCGCAGTGGCTCAGTGTAGCCACCTTTCAGTGTGATGATTCAGAATGGGTCAAAACACATGAAAGATCAAACCCAAGTTCGAATCCTAGTTCATCACAGATAATTTCAATTTCACAAATGATGTTGTTGTGGTCTTCATTCCACAGACTGGTTTGATGCAGCTCTCCATGCTACTCTATCCTGTGCAAGCTTCTTCATCTCCCAGTACCTACTGCAACCTACATACTTCTGAATCTGCTTAGTGTATTCATCTCTTGGTACGTTGTTGTTGTTGTGGTCCTCAGTCCTGAGACTGGTTTGATGCAGTTCTCCATGCTGCTCCATGCTGTGCAAGCTTCTTCATCTCCCAGTAGCTACTGCAAGCTACGTCCTTCTGAATCTGCTTAGTGTATTAATCTCTTGTCATCCCTCAACGATTTTTACCCTCCACGCTGCCCTCCAATACTAAATTGGTGATCCCATGATGCTTCAGAATAGGTCCTACCAACCGATACCTTCTCCTACTCAAGTTGTGCCACAAACTCCTCTTCTCCCCAATTCTATTCAATACCTTCTCATTAGTTATGCGATCTAACTATCTAATCTTCAACATTCTTTTGTAGCACCACATTTCGAAAGCTTCTATTCTCTTCTTGTCCAAACTATTTATCGTCCATGTTTCACTTCCATACATGGCTACACTCCATACAAATACTCTCAGAAACGACTTCCTGCCACTTAAATCTATACTCGATGATAACAAATTTCTCTTCTTCAGAAACGCTTTCCTTGCCATTGCCAGTCTACATTATATATCCTCTCTACTTCGACCATCATCAGTTATTTTGCTCCCCAAATAGCAAAACTCCTTTACTACTTTAAGTGTCTCATTTCCTAGTCTAATTCCCTCAGCATCACCCGACTTAATTCGACTACATTCCATTATCTTTGTTTCGCTTTTGTTGATGTTTATCTTATATCCGCCTTTCAAAACCCTGTCCATTCCGTTCAGCTGCTCTACCAGGTCCTTTGCTGTCTCTGACAGAATTACAATGTCATCGGCGAACCTCGAAGTTTTTATTTCTTCTCTATGGATTTTAATTCCTAATCCAAATTTTTCTTTTGTTTCCTTTACTGCTTGCTTAATATACAGATTGAATAACATCGGGGAGAGGCTACAACCCTGTGTCACTCCCTTCCCAACGACTGCTTCCCTTTCATGCCCCTCGACCCTTGTAACTGCCATCTGGTTTCTGTACAAATTGTAAATAGCCTTTCGCTCCCTGTATTTTACCCCTGTCACTTTCAGAATTTGAAAGAGAGTATTCCAGTCAACATTGTCAAAAGCTTTCTCTAAGTCTACAAGTGCTAGAAACGTACGTTTGCCTTTCCTTAATCTATCTTCTAAGATAAGTCGTAGGGTCAGTATTGCCTCACGTGTTCCAACATTTCTACGGAATTCAAACTGATCTTCCCTGCGGTCGGCTTCTACCAATTTTTCCATTCGTCTGTAAAGAATTCGTGTTAATATTTTGCAGCCGTGGATTATTAAACTGATAGTTCGGTAATTTTCACATCTGTCAACACCTGCTTTCTTTGAAATTATTATATTCTTCTTGAAGTCTGAGGGTATTTCGTCTGTCTCACACGTCTTGCTCACCAGATGGTAGAGTTTTGTTAGGTCTGGCTCTCCCAAGACTGTCAGTAGTTCTAATGGAATGTTGTCTTCTCCCGGGGCCTTGTTTCGATTTAGGTCTTTCAGTGTTCTGTCAAACTCTTCACGCAGTATCACATCTGCCATTTCATTTTCATCTACATTGTGTTCCATTTCCATAACATTCTCCTCAAGTACATCACCTTCGTATAGACCCTCTATATACTCCATCCACCTTTCTGCTTTCTCTT
The DNA here is from genome assembly GCF_023864345.2 of Schistocerca serialis cubense. NCBI lineage: Eukaryota > Metazoa > Arthropoda > Insecta > Orthoptera > Acrididae > Schistocerca > Schistocerca serialis. Next base: position 345,445,935 of record NC_064639.1, read on the forward strand.
CTTTGCTTAGAACTGGGTTCCATCTGAGCTCTTGATATTCATACAAGTGGTTCTCTTTTCTCCAAAAGTCTCTTTAATTTTCCTGTAGGCAGTATCTATCTTATCCCTAGTGAGATGTACCTCTACATCCTTACATTTGTCCACTATCCATCCCTGCTTAGCCAATTTGCACTTCCTGGCTATCTTATTTTTGAGACATTTGTATTCCTTTTTGCCTGCTTCATTTACTGCATTTTTATATTTTCTCCTTTCATCAATTAAATTCAATATATCTTCTGTTACCCAAGGATTTGTACTAGTTCTACCTACTTGATCCTCTGCTGCCTTCACTATTTTATCTCTGAAAGCTACCCATTCTTCTTCTACTGTATTTCTTTCCCCCATACCTGTCAATAGTTCTCTAATGCTCTCCCTGAAACTCTCTACAACCTCTGGTTTAGTCAGTTTATCCAGATCCCATCTCCTTACATTCTCACCTTTTTGCTGTTTCTTCAGTTTTAATCTACAGTTCAATAGATTGTGGTCAGAGTCCACATCTGCCCCTGAAAATGTCTTGAAATTTAACACCTGGTTCCGAAGTCTCTGTCTTACCATTATATAATATATCTGAAACGTTGGAGTATCTACAGGCCTCTTCCACGTATACAACCTTCTTTTATAATTCTTGAACCAAGTGTTTGCTATTATTAAGTTATTCTCTGTGCAAAATTCTACCAGGTGGCTTCCTTTTTTAATTTTTACCCCCTTTCCATATTCACCTACTACATTTCCTTCTCTCCCTTTTCCGACTACCGAATTCCAGTCACCCATGACTATTAAATTTTCGTCCGCTTTTACTATCTGAATAATTTCTTTTATCTCATCATACATTTCATCAATCTCTTTGTCATCTGCGGAGAAAAAAAATCTGTCTTGTTGCCGTAAATGATGACTGGTACATTAAATTAAATAATGGGACATCATGTTTAATTTGGATTCCGAACCACAATACAAAAGCGACATTCTTCAGTTGGGTGTTACCAGGCCTGTTCGTTACTGTTAACAATAGTCGCTTGAAATGGTTATAGGACACAGACCTTGTGCATGTCAATTTAACATAATTCCACCCTGTCATAGAAGCCTACATTTGGCTGTGTCATTATGTTGCCGTAATAGAGATTGCACTACTCCTTGCTTGTTCAAAAGATTCTCTCCCACGTACTGACGTAGTCTTATTCTGTTGCAACATCATTCACCAGATCCTCGTCAACTCGATGCGCACGTTCGTCTTAATTTTGTGGTCAGTGAAATAAAATCACATAATCGCTGTCAGCACAAACTGGCAACAATACAGTATAGGTAAGTTTCTACAGAGAGTATTGCCTTCCACTTGAGGTAGTGTCTTGCTCTATCCGTTCGTAATCTAGTGAGGAAGATCGAACTGTGTAAACACGAAGCTAAGATATCGATCCCACTACTTCCTTAATTTTTTAAACCGCATTTCGTCTGCATGCTAAGTGTTTCTGTTTGATGAAGGGTCAATGATAATTTGTTGTATATTCTAACCAGCCAGTAATAATCAAGCGCAGCAAAATCATTTCCATGAAAGAGCTGATGGATGGGAGCTGATGGACGCCTGAAGTTCAGAATAATTCGTGCTCAACCGCCTCTAGTATCGTTACTGCTCTGACATATTGAATGTTGTACCTCTAAATAATTTTTTATTTGGGTTCCTTTATTTGTCTACTCCCACTGCCTTATTTACGTACAGTACTTGTTTAGTAGTACAGTAACGCTACTTAGTGTGACACAGAACTGCACAGGTCAAAAGTGCAGAATATATTACGAATACAGGACGATTTTGTCACACTTGTTTTACAGACAATTGAGTTACGGTAGACTTGCATCGTAAAGTTACTATTATGAATTACACTTCATTTGTATAAGCGTGGTGCTTCTCTCATAGCGTTTTCTTCTGTGGTATACTGAACATAAGAAAACTGGGAGATCAATTAATCATTAGCGATATACTCTCTCCCAATATCTAAATCAGTCTAAAATGCTTCAGCAGTTTTTCGATTCCTTGCTGCAGAGTTAAAGATGACACCATACCAAGACCTCAAGAAAAGCGTAAAACGTATTTTCGTTCACATGGTAATTTTCCTCAGTACCGCCCTATCCTACTTCTTTCCACATTGACTCGTCTGGACGAATGACTTAAATTCCATTTCACTCCTCATCATTACTACATTCTGATTCGAGTCTTTATCTGCTCTTGGACTCACTTTACAGTTGAGTACCTCTAGAACGAATTTTCACTCTTTACTGGAGGGTGCGATAATTTGCAACCACATGGCAGATTAAAAAGTGTGCTGCATCGGGACTCGCACCTTTGCCTTTCACAGGATGAATTTTCAAGGTAGGAGACGAGGTACCAGCAGGAGTAAAGCTGTGACAGCGGGTCGTGAATCGAACACGGATGCTAGAGCACATGTCCACAAGAAACAAAAGTCCCAGATTCGAGTCCCGATCTGGCACACACTTTTAATGTGCCAGGAAGTTTGAATCCAATAACTCATATCGAAATACCTTTCTTATCATAATGTAATCCAGATGGAATCCTCTGCAAGAATTTTACTAATATACCTCCTCGTAATGTATTGTTTCAACATTGTATTCGCTATTACTAGCTACAATTTATTGTTGAAAATTAATCTCCTCTCTCATTCCTACCACCAGTCGCATATTCTCTCGTAAGTGCGTCTTCTCTTACTTCCTGTGCCGTGCTCTAATTGCTCATGACTATCAGATTATCATCTCAATTTACATACTGAATTATCCTTTGAGTATTCTCATATACTTTCTTCATGTCTTTATATACTTGTAAAGTCAGCATATATACCTATACTACAGGTGACTCTGGCTTGCTGTCAGTTTTGTTGAGAATAACCCCGCCAGTGAACTTTTCACCGCATCTCACTCTCTGGAGTCTAGTTACTGGTAAACGAATTTTATAGGTGACATCTCTTTGGGCAATCAACAATAATGTTATGTGCGTGGTTCGACTCCGAGTCAATACAGAACTTTCCTCTCGTTATTTCTAATATGCGCATATCGCCCTGCTGTCGAAAGCAGTCGATAATTAACATTTATTAGAGGATAGAAAACATGGTGGAAGGGGCCGTCTGCCAAGCCTGATAAGGCAACAAATTGTTCATCTCATCATTTCAGTTTCATAAATCTTGATACTGCAGAAAAACTCGATATGTAACATTTGACGATGCTTGTTTAACAACACAATTGGGTGCTGGGTTCCAATCTCCATCCATCTCAAAACCTTACGATACAACATTTCAAGTTTAACAATAAGCACTCAGTGTTACTTGTCAGGAAACACATATCTAATATTTGATTGCATAATTGACAGGGATAGGATTCCTCGTCCTGTACAGATATTGCACTTACGTGTTTTCGAGATCAGACTTTCTGATTGGGATGCTTCAATATTTCAAATATATTTAAGCCTTGATGGCACAGATGGTCGGTGCTGCGTTCGAGTCCCAGACACTCACGAAAGATGTGGCTTAGTTAGCATTAGCTGTAGTTGTTGGGTTTGAATCTACACCCGAACGAACAGAGTTCGTCATGCGATTTAAGGCTCAAACATGCGCACACATAGCTGCTATAGTATACCTTAGACATTCTTCGTTCATTAATCAATTTACGCAAAATCACTCATCAAACAAATGACGGCAACTAGGCGATTGGAAAGCCGTTTAAACGGCAAGAAGATTTCGATTACTCATAGAACTTTGGGAGTCGAGATTGTATTGCAAAATTTCTTATTCACAAAAAAGAAATATTTCGGCTAAGGAGTACTGCATGATTAATGCGATGGAGCTACAGGTGTTGGTTGTCTCAGATACCAATGAGACTGATAACGTTTTTAAAATATCATTTATTGTTACAAATGTGGGTATATATGCGTTAAAGGCTATCTGATCTCTAATAACGTGTTTGGTGATATTTGCAAAATCGTGTTATCAATTTAGATCTGTGATGATTGTCGGGCAAAGTAGCGTCGTCCAGAGCTCACTTCTAGTAAAGTTTTCGAATAATCAGACGAATGTAATGCTCGAGCGACGTGGTGCAGGCGGTTAGTACACTACACTAGCATTCGGGAGAACGACGGTTCAAACCAGAGTCCGGCCATATTGATTTAGGTTTTCATTGATTTCGCTAAATCACATCATGCAAAGCCGGGATAGTTCCTTTGAAAGGGCACTGCCAACTTCCTTCCTGATCCCTCCCAATTCGATGGGATCGATGACCTTGCTGTTTTATCTCCTCCCTCAAAATCAATCAACCAATGACTGTAACGAAGAGTTTATATGATACGCAAGAAGGTTACGATGTGTGCACTGCATGCAGACAACCGCAACTCGTTTAGTGTCACACAGATACATTTAGGAAGAAGTATATCCCTCTACAACACAACTGTGTGCTGTGGAATTCATTATCTTTGTATCAATAGCCTTAGAGAACGTCAAACGTACTTCATTATTCCACAGTACTTCAGTATCGCACTTCTTTTCTGATTCTTCCGGATTATTCTCTTTAACTACATTCTACTCACTATCATTACAAAATTGTGATATGCTTCGACATCTACTCATGTGTGCGCTCCACAATCGGTTATCTGATTTCAGAATCTCTGTCTCACCATGATGAAATATAGCTGGGAACTTTCCATGTTCCAAACTTTTTGTAGATGTAATTCTGCTTGTAATTTTTAAACAGCGTGTTCGCTATTACTACCTGAAATTTATTGCAGACTTTAATCTCGCTTTCCGTCAGAATTACACGTTCAGTATCCTAGAGACTTCGTATTTTTATTTCTGCTTGTGACATCAGAATGTATGTATGAATTCTTAGTGTCGGCTTTCTGTCGATTCAGATGAGAATACTTCTATCGTCGAAATGTTCAGAGTAACTCCCTCTCTGATCAACTTTCCGATTCATGACGAATACTGCTCTCTTAACACCATTTTCTGCTGTTGTTGATATTACACTATATTTATTTTACCTAAAGTCCTTATCTTCTTTCCAGTTTTGTTCACTGACTCCAACTGTTTGACAAGGCTGTTAGCAGAATGAGAGGTACTCCTTATTCTGGAAATTTAGTGTCACCGTTTTTGGTCATTTTTATTCAAAATGTAAGCAGTGAATGGGGCCGAAAGCAAAACGTACTGATTTTTAGTGAAAGACGCTACCTTTACGCAATAGTGACAATATCACTATGGGGGCTCATTAACCTCGATAATACGTCGCCACTTATGTACTACTAAGCTTACATTATTATCATTATTATCATTATTATTACTGTTATTATTTTTTATCTTTTCCAAAGGAAAACAAACAAATCGTTCGCAGTGATCCAAGTGTTCGGTGGAAGATCAGAAAAAGAAAAAAAAATGACAAGACTTCAACACAGTCGATCTAGACTTACCGTGTGTGGCTTACCTGGCTGCGCTAACGCTGCAGCACGACAAGTAGCTCTCTTGTTTGTTATTGCACAGATCGGCAAACTATTAGTTTTCGATGTGTCGAAAGTAAGTGTGAAGTGCATAAGCTACAGTTGGATTTAGTAAGTCTATGTTTATAGTCCATCCCCATGAACCATGGACTTTGCCGTTGGAGGGGAGGCTTGCGTGCCTTAGCGATATAGATGGCCGTACCGTAGGTGCAACCACAACGGAGGGATATCTGTTGAGAGGCCAGACAAACATGTGGTTCCTGAAGAGGGGCAGCAGCCTTTTCAGTAGTTGCAAGGGCAACAGTCTGGATGATTGACTGATCTGGCATTGTAACAATAACCAAAACGGCCTTGCCGTGCCGGTACTGCGAACGGCTGAATGCAAGGGGAAACTACAGCCGTAATTTTTCCCGAGGGCATGTAGCTTTACTGTATGATTACATGATGATGGCGTCCTCTTGGGTAAAATATTCCGGAGGTAAAATAGTCCCCCATTCGGATCTCCGGGCGGGGACTACTCAAGAGGATGTCGTTATCAGGAGAAAGAAAACTGGCGTTCTACGGATCGGAGCGTGGAATGTCAGATCCCTTAATCGGGCAGGTAGGTTAGAAAATTTAAAAAGGGAATTGGATATGTTGAAGTTAGATATAGTGGGAATTAGTGAAGTTCGGTGGCAGGAGGAACAAGACTTCTGGTCAGGTGACTACAGGGTTATAAACACAAAATCAAATAGGGGTAATGCAGGAGTAGGTTTAATAATGAATAGGAAAATAGGAATGCGAGTAAGCTACTACAAACAGCATAGTGAACGCATTATTGTGGCCAAGATAAATACGAAGCCCACACCTACTACAGTAGTACAAGTTTATATGCCAACTAGCTCTGCAGATGACGAAGAAATTGAAGAAATGTATGAGGAAATAAAAGAAATTATTCAGATTGTGAAGGGAGACGAAAATTTAATAGTCATGGGTGACTGGAATTCGAGTGTAGGATAAGGGAGAGAAGGAAACATAGTAGGTGAATATGGATCGGGGGACAGAAATGAAAGATGAAGCCGCCTGGTAGAATTTTGCACAGAGCACAACATAATCATAACTAACACTTGGTTTAAGAATCATGAAAGAAGGTTGTATACATGGAAGAACCCTGGAGATACTAAAAGGTATCAGATAGATTATATAATGGTAAGACAGAGATTTAGGAACCAGGTTTTAAATTGTAAGACATTTCCAGGGGCAGATGTGGACTCTGACCACAATCTATTGGTTATGACCTGTAGATTAAAACTGAAGAAACTGCAAAAAGGTGGGAATTTAAGGAGATGGGACCTGGATAAACTAAAAGAACCAGAGGTTGTACAGAGATTCAGGGAGAGCATAAGGGAGCAATTGACAGGAATGGGGGAAATAAATACAGTAGAAGAAGAATGGGTAGCTTTGAGGGATGAAGTAGCGAAGGCAGCAGAGGATCAAGTAGGTAAAAAGACGAGGGCTAGTAGAAATCCTTGGGTAACAGAAGAAATATTGAATTTAATTGATGAAAGGAGAAAATATAAAAATGCAGTAAGTGAAACAGGCAAAAAGGAATACAAACTCTCAAAAATGAGATCGACAGGAAGTGCAAAATGGCTAAGCGGGGATGGCTAGAGGACAAATGTAAGGATGTAGAGGCCTATCTCACTAGGGGTAAGATAGACACCGCCTACAGGAAAATTATAGAGACCTTTGGAGATAAGAGAACGACTTGTATGAATATCAAGAGCTCAGATGGAAACCCAGTTCTAAGCAAAGAAGGGAAAGCAGAAAGGTCGAAGGAGTATATAGAGGGTCTATACAAGGGCGATGTACTTGAGGACAATATTATGGAAATGGAAGAGGATGTAGATGAAGATGAAATGGGAGATATGATACTGCGTGAAGAGTTTGACAGAGCACTGAAAGACCTCAGTCGAAACAAAGCCCCCGGAGTAGACAATATTCCATTGGAACTACTGACGGCCGTGGGAGAGCCAGTCCTGACAAAACTCTACCATCTGGTAAGGAAGATGTATGAGATAGGCGAAATACCCTCAAACTTCAAGAAGAATATAATAATTCCAATCCCAAAGAAAGCAGGTGTTGACAGATGTGAAAATTACCGAACTATCAGCTTAATAAGTCACAGCTGCAAAATACTAACACGAATTCCTTACAGACGAATGGAAAAACTAGTAGAAGCCAACCTCGGGGAAGATCAGTTTGGATTTCGTAGAAACACTGGAACACGTGAGGCAATACTGACCTTACGACTTATCTTAGAAGAAAGATTAAGGAAAGGCAAACCTACGTTTCTAGCATTTGTAGACTTAGAGAAAGCTTTTGACAATGTTGACTGGAATACTCTCTTTCAAATTCTAAAGGTGGCAGGGGTAAAATACAGGGAGCGAAAGGCTATTTACAATTTGTACAGAAACCAGATGGCAGTTATAAGAGTCGAGGGACATGAAAGGGAAGCAGTGGTTGGGAAGGGAGTAAGACGGGGTTGTAGCCTCTCCCCGATGTTGTTCACTCTGTATATTGAGCAAGCAGTAAAGGAAACAAAAGAAAAATTCGGAGTAGGTATTAAAATTCATGGAGAAGAAATACAAACTTTGAGGTTCGCCGATGACATTGTAATTCTGTCAGAGACAGCAAAGGTCTTGGAAGAGCAGTTGAATGGAATGGACAGTGTCTTGAAAGGAGGATATAAGATGAACATCAACAAAAGCAAAACAAGGATAATGGAATGTAGTCTGATTAAGTCGGGTGATGCTGAGGGAATTAGATTAGGAAATGAGGCACTTAAAGTAGTAAAGGAGTTTTGCTATTTGGGGAGCAAAATAACTGATGATGGTCGAAGTAGAGAGGATATAAAATATAGACTAGCAATGGCAAGGAAAGCGTTTCTGAAGAAGAGAAATTTGTTAACATCCAGTATTGATTTAAGTGTCAGGAAGTCATTTCTGAAAGTATTCGTATGGAGTGTAGCCATGTGTGGAAGTGAAACATGGACGATAAATAATTTGGACAAGAAGAGAATAGAAGCTTTCGAAATGTGGTGCTACAGAAGAATGCTGAAGATTAGATGGGTAGATCACATAACTAATGAGGAAGTACTGAATAGGATTGGGGAGAAGAGAAGTTTGTGGCACAACTTGACCAGAAGAAGGGATCGGTTGGTAGGACATGTTCTCTGCATCAAGGGATCACCAATTTAGTATTGGAGGGCAGCGTGGAGGGTAAAAATCGTAGAGGGAGACGAAGAGATGAATACACTAAGCAGATTCAGAAGGATGTAGGTTGCAGTAGGTACTGGGAGATGAAAAAGCTTGCACAGGATAGAGTAGCATGGAGAGCTGCATCAAACAAGTCTCAGGACTGAAGACCACAACAACAACAACATGTTTATAGTTTAATCGTGCCAAATACGAGCAAAATGAGCGATCCTTATTGTGTTTGTCAGCAAAATTCCTGCAATGATCTGCTAGTCTGAAGCACCTTTTTACTCTGAGGAACCAAGATATTTCTAGAGTGTATCAACACTGTAACTCTTGCGAGTGTTGTCATATTTTCTTATAATGAAACCGTTTACCCAGTAAAGACTTTAGAAAGATTTAGGCAGTCGACACCATCAGGTGGCTATAGATGCGTATGTTTACCCAACTCCCCAGCGCTCTGCCGTTGTCCAGACACGATTCATGACAGCGCTACGAGCACTGCGGCACCGCAGCACTGGGCGCAGCTGTGCAGTGTCTGAGTGTAAATGCGAAAATCTTGCACCGAACTCTGCGAATATTGCTCAGAACGACGCTACACAGAATGCTATTACGTGCCACTCAGCATTCATGAAGGAATATGTGGCAACGCGATGACAGACAACCTAAATTTAAATTCATTTCTGTTGACTTTCTCATGTCGTGATAGTTGATAAACCAGTACAAGTCGCATAGCCAAACTATAAATATCATCTCAAATTTTCCTTTAAAATATTATCCTTTTTGTTCAATTGTAATTCATTTTCGCGTACGTGCTGCGATGTAATTTCTTAGTGGACTATTGATTATTAAAGCAAAGTCGATCGCGGAAACCGATAATACACTCTTTGACCCTGACTTAAATTTATGTTACATGAATCCTATTTTTATACACAAAACAAGCTTATAAAAACAACACAGTACTGATGATTGCTTGAAAATTTCCTAGAAACCACACAGTTTTACTGAAATTGCATTTTCGGATTCATGTGACAAGCCCATGTTTCGAGTGTTGGAGCCAGTTAAATTCATCACCCTTTATTTTGATGACACGAATTGAACATTTAAAATAACGAAAATTCATAACAGGTTTCATGGGGGATCTAATCTCCGACTAATTCCATAACTTTATAACTTTGTAAAGCATTAACGGGAAAGTTATGATGCAGTATTGGAGTTAAATGAGACGATTCTTTTCAAGAGCAATATTCACTAAAACTGATGCTAGAGAACAAAAAAGCGTATTTTACTCGTACAGTTATAGACCAGGTGAATTAATATTAATAAAGTATTAATCATAATATTAAATTCTCCATACCTTCTGAAATATTACAGACTCGCCAGATCCAAGACCAGTTTTGGAATCAGCACAAAATAGCTTTAAAATGAAACATTTTACACGTCATTTCACGGGGCTTTTAAATTTATAAAAAATTCCACTCATTTTACTTTCTTAAAATGGCAGAACGAGTAATGGAAGAGATAGCTGAGTTCGTTGTTCCTGTTAATGCATTAATATACATCACTCTTAATGTAATACACAAAGCGCAAACACCATAATGCGGAAACATATATAAATAAAGGTAGTGCTAGTGAACAAACAGATTACTCCAAGATAGACACTTATATTTCTTTTTCGTGATCTCAAGTGCCTTAAAGTGGCGAGTAGATACTTAAGCTTCGTTTTCATGATCTCCGGTCGCAGGTTCGTATCCTGCCTCGGGCATGGATGTGTGTGATGACCTTAGGTTAGTTAGGTTTAAGTAGTTCTAAGTTCTAGGGGACTGATGACGTTAGAAGTTAAGTCCCTTAGGGCTCAGAGCCATTTGAACCAATTTTTTCGTGATCTCGCGTCGCTTAAAGCGGCGTGGAGAGGTATGTCTAATACAGATTTTCAATAGAGTGCAGAATATGGATTGAGAGTAATCGAAAAAGACAAAAGTAATGAGACGTACCAGAAATGAGAACAGCGAGAATCTTATCATCAGGATTGATGGCCACGAAGTAGATGAAATTAAGAGGTTCTGCTGCCTAGGCAGCAAAATAACCTTTGGAAGATGGAGCAAGGAAGACATCAATAGCAGACAAGTACTGGCAAAAAGGGCATTCCTGGCGAAGAGAAGTCTACTAGTATGAAACATACGCATTGTTTCGAGGACGTAATTTATGAGAGTGTACGTTTGGAGCACAGCATTGTATGGTAGTGAAACACGGACTGTAGGAAAACCAGAGCAGAAAAGAATTGAAGCATTTGAGATGTGGAGGCTCTGCACGGAATCGGAGAGGAAAGAAATGTGTGGAAAACATTGACAAAGAGAAGGAACACGATGATAGGACATATACTAATATATCAGGCAATAACTTTCTTGGTACTAGAGGAAGCCGTAGAGGGCAAAAACTGTAGAGGAAGACAGAGACTGGAATACATACAGCAAATAATTGAGGATGTAGGTTGCAAGTGTTACTCTGAGGTGAAAAAATCGGCACAGAAGAGGAATTCGTGGCGGGCCGCATCAAACAATTCAGAATAAGACTGATAATTGAAAAAAAATGACACCAGAGGCAGTTCAGTGGGAAAAACTGCACTGTATACAATTTTTATTTGCTTGTTAGCTTTTAAATTCCTGTGTCAATCATTTATATTCGTGAACGCACTACACATTTTAAGTAATGACTAACGCAATTTGGAGGCTTAAACCATTTTAATCCTTCATGCGAAGATGATCCAAGACCGAAACCGCTAGAATTTGGGTTTAAAATTCAAAAAAAAACAGCTGTTGCTTGAAATATGCATTTTATATAGCTTACTGAGAGTTGATATTGAGATAGGTCACTTCATTTTTGTGAAAGGCTGAAAAAATTACGTTGGAAATGCTCAATGACAATTGTTTTTGTGAATAATTGTGTTTACATAATAAACATTGTGCTATGAATAAATGGTTCTTATTAATATAGACTAGGGCAAGTGAACATTGGAACCAAATTCCTAGAATGGACTGCAGGCGGTACATTGATCACTGTTCGTCAATGAAATACATAAAAAACGATTTGTGGTGTAATAGAATTGAATGTGGTCCTCATGTAGACCACGACTTTAGAAAACGCCACTGTGCGATTTGGCATGGTCACATTGGCAAAGGCTTTCTGTTATTCTGCGCAGCTGATATCGAATCTGCTCATAGTGCTGAACCATATTGCGCGCGCCGAAGTGTTTCCCGTTCAAGGTATAAATTTCCTTAACACGCATGAAAAACTTAATCTACTGATTAAACAGCCAATAAAAGTGTCCGCAAATTTTCTATTATGATCAAGCGTACTCTTTATTCGGAAGCGCCGGGTTAGCAATGGTGAGGCAGAAACTTCTTAAGCAATAAATAATGCGATAGTACCGAGCAGCTTTTGGCCTTCTGTATGTAAGAAACAACAGTAAGGCCGAGATAGCCATCGAAAACGCGAGAATTTTATTCGAATTGACGTGGCTTGAAAACCGAGAAGGTTTTATTCAGACATGTCGCCGAGAAAGATTTCGAGGACAAACAGTGTTAACATTATAATGAAATGCCAGACGATTTTGTACCCTTCTAATATGGTAACACATCGTATGAGGAGTTTTGTATCTAGATGGCTTGTACTGCCAACTAATATTACCCTTGGGAGAGAGAAATCTACACACAAGGCATCAAGTGGGAGGTAACACATTCCGTCAGCACTAAAAGTTTCGGGACTGGATTAATAAAAATATAGAGGAAAGTTAAAGTGGTAGCTGTAACACATCAGGTGTTCTACATCGTCTCCCACCCACTTCAGTACAACGCACAGAACGTTCATACGGTCGTCAGAAAAGCCTTTCTTTGAAATGTTGTTCAAGTTGGACGTCAAGCTGGCTTGGAAGTCAGTTATATCACCAAAGCGTTGACCCTACACGTGAGTCTTTGTCCTTTTTCGTTTTGTGGAAGGTTTGTACTGATTACACCAAGTCTCGTCAACCATGACGATTTTCTCTAGAAAAGAATTGTCTGCGTTTTACGTTTCAGTCAAGTCACGGAGGGTTCCACGCGTCTGCATTTTACTTCTGAAGTGTGTGTGTGTGTGTGTGTGTGTGTGTGGACAGGCCGAGCTTTGTATACACTTTTCTCTACTTAGAAACGTTCCAGGGAGTCTCATGAACACTTGATTTGGAGGTGTTACTCGACTGCGATTTATGACACAACAACGTTGACACACTACGCTCACGAGTCCATTGCTTAACACCGCCTGCTCACAGCTGCATGGTCGAATGCACAGCTACTGTTCACAGTTGTTAGTTGAAGCAGCTACCGTTCTTCCTGCGTTGACATAGCTCACACACCAAGAATGAAAGCAGTTTCGGAACTGCAGCAGCAGCTTCTGAAGTACAGTGTTAGTTTTCTATAGCACGTAAGTAAGGGTGGAACAGTTTCTCAGCAACGTGTTACGCCGGCTCTGTTAGCTTACTCGACATGGGCCTTCGTCAGTCAATGTAATAGGTGAAATGGACTGGTGCGGGTGAAAGTTTAATTTCACTGGTACCATCTCGCTTTCCAACAAAGGGAAATCTCACCTAGGAGTTGTGAAGGTATCAGGCTAAGTATTTGATGAATTTTACCGTTATATAAATATAATTACGTGATAATCTGTCAGTCTACACTTACTTAAAATGTAGTTCTGGTAGAATATCGTCCCCTCCATTACAATTTAATTGCGGATGATTCTCTAGTGACTGAACTGACTAACATACCAGTTACACGAAATTTTCTGTTTCTTTCGCTGTCGGCATGTTCACTGATGATTAAACATCGCAGATGAAACAGCTCATGCATTCCTATCGTGTACCCTCGTCGTTCATTGTTGTTTATCTCTGTATACAGGGTGTATCTGAAGTGAATGTAGAACATGAGAAGGCTGGTAGAGTGTGTCATAACAATCACGTTTCACTTAGCAACGCTTGTCCTCATCCCTCAGTGTAAGGCGCTAGGCGTTGTTGAATTGCGTCGTGCACCGCCAACAAGGTAGACGCACAACATGACATGTCATCCTAGCCGCCATTGAACCACATCTGCAAGGCAAAATTTTTAATGTATTTGTCGCATCAAGGTAAATTTGAAGTGAGGGTGAAGTTTTAAAACCTTTATTTGAAGACAGTAACAAAACGTCCTCGAAATTACGTCCTCCTGCTTGAACGCAGGCCGTGCAACGACGCTTCAGTGACTGTCGCACTCCTTTGAACACTCCTGGTACTGTGGAAATTGCTGTCATAATGCGCGCTATCACCTCTTCTTCGGTCTCAATGGATGTTTCACAGACAACAGATTTCAGATAGTCACAGAATAAAAAATCTGTGGGCTTCACTTCGGGGGAATATGCAGGCCATGCCACCGGCCATATACAATTCTCACCAAAGGTTTCATCGAAATGCAGTCGCAAGCCCTGATGTACGCACTGCGCGTTGACGAACGCGTCCGTCAGGATTTCGCACCTCTAACACAGAATTAATACACCGGGTTTCGAAGTAGGCCTTAAATGCACATGTGCCATTACGAGAACGTGCCACTGGAAATTGTACCTCAAGTGAACTTGTCTCTCGTAGGGACCTGTGGATGACAGTAAATGTGCGTGGATTTGGCTCTCGACGATTCGAAAACCGCCGAACGTACAAACGTTGAGCAGCCTGAGTATTTTCATCCGCCTCCACGTAAGCGCACTGCATGTCTGCCCATTCCTTCCAAGAACAGCGCCCCATTTCCCGTCCGCTCGACACACAAACAAGCACAATAGTACCCGGTTTGATGACAAACTGGCGCCGGGTGAATCGGACTCAGGAGAGTGCTCAGGTGCTGTCCTCTCTGCATCGCCTATCAAATTGGCACTTGCGCAGCCAAAAGCATCCCGTTAGCGGCCCAGCAAGGGGCGGAAAGCCCGTAGTGTTGTCAAATGGTTCAAATGGCTCTGAGCACTATGGGACTTAACATCTATGGTCATCAGTCCCCTAGAACTTAGAACTACGTAAACCTAACTAACCTAAGGACATCACACAACACCCAGTCATCACGAGGCAGAGAAAATCCCTGACCCCGCCGGGAATCGAACCCGGGAACCCGGGCGTGGGAAGCGAGAACGCTACCGCACGACTACGAGCTGCGGACTAGTGTTGTCCCGCCAAGAATATCCACTAGTATGACGACTGCATCGATTTTAAAGAAAGAAAATAAAACTTCAACCCGACGTCACTTTTACCTTGATGTCACAAATACATCGAAACCGTTGCCATGCTACCATGACGGCTCGGATTGCATGCTGTGTACGTACTCTCGTTGCGACGCGCGACGCTGTTCAACGACGTCTAGTGCCGTACGCTAAGGCTTGTTTATTTTCTACATCCATTTCAGATAACCACCGTATAAAAGACAATTTGGCGACTGACAGACTCACTGTCTCTTCGGTGCGTAGCGAAAACCGCTAAGGACAGAGCCTTGAAATTTGTAGATGATGTTGATCTTACACTAGTGATTTAAGAAGGGAATTTTTGAAATTCTACCCCTAAGAAGCTGAAATAGCGAATCAAAGTTAATGTGAAAATTAATCGCTATTAAGACAATTTTGAAGCCTGGCCTACAAAAATTAGTATTTGGGTTCTCGATTAGAAATAAAGAAATACGACAAAAATTAGTATTTGGGTTCTCGATTAGAAATAAAGAAATACGTGTTGTAGCATTTTTCAAAAGTTAGCTCCTATGGGATTGTAATAGTGGGTGAAATATTTTTGGATATTAATTAATATGAAAGAACTACTACAGTATTTTTAAAGGTTACACCTATGAAAATTGGTTTTTGACGCCTCTGATACAAATCAAAAATAAATCTTTCAATGTTGCTGGAAATATAAACCTCTAAGGGGATGTTTTATGAAAATATTTCGTTATGACACCAATTTTGAAGTTAAATCTATGAAAATCAATTTGGTTTCTTGGTTGGAAGTAAAAAATACATGTTTCACTATTTCTGGAAATTCACCCCCTATGGAGGTGGAATGGGGGTGAAAGTTTTATGGAAATATTTCATTATACAATCTTTTCTGTAACTAAATCTGTTGTGTACACAGTTCTGCATAGTAAAATGGTTCAAATGGCTCTGAGCACTATGGGACTCAACTGCTGAGGTCATTAGTCCCCTAGAACTTAGAACTAGTTAAACCTAACTAACCTAAGGACATCACAAACATCCATGCCTGAGGCAGGATTCGAACCTGCGACCGTAGCGGTCTTGCGGTTCCAGACTGCAGCGCCTTTAACCGCACGGCCACTTCGGCCGGACTGCATAGTCAGCGCGTACACAACTTTCCCAATAGAGCGCGACCAAAAGCACAACAGCGCAGGCGCAGCACTCGTCCCTCTCCGCACTACGAGATGGCGCTGTCTTAGAGACGGACCAAATTCTGCTTCCGCAGATCCGTGTATTAATACGTAACGCAGCCAATGAGATTGCTGCTAGCGTAGAACCTTTTCTCCTCATGGATCACACTCGCGCAGTGATACCTGAAGGCGCGAGGTATTACAACGAGTGTACAGACCTCCGATTAGTCAGTCT